>NC_056739.1:1146559602-1146692102 GCF_019279795.1 Protopterus annectens
GTCTGGTTAAGTAACGTGCTTGGAGTTACTTAGTAGGCGAATGAAAGCTATGGGATTCATATTGTATACCACAAGAAAGCCGCGGTGGTGCAGCAGCGGTATCTTTGTTGCCTCAAGGCAAGATGTTTTCCCATTCAATTCTAGGCTGGAATGCCTTCTGTGTGGAGTCTGCATGTCCTCCCCACAGTTGAGTGGCATTTAAAAGACATGCGTAGAATGGGCGGGCCTTCGTTGAAGGTTGGGTGTTGAGCTGGCACCTCGACACCCGTAGAAAAATCTAATGCCAATCATTAGCAGACCGGACTTCCACTGTGGCGACCCCTAACCGGGAAAAGCCGAAAGAAGAACAACAACAACCACAAGAGGCAGCGTGTCAACAGCTCGTAGTTTCAGTAATCTGCCAGACTTCAAACTCTCCCCAGCATTAACATTATTAGTTAACTCAAGACTGCTCAAGTTTCATAAATAAAGTCATATGCCATTTTTCTCTGACCTCTGGAGCTGTTGTCAGTAATTATTTAAATGAGGTTAGTGTACTTATCAATATAATGATCTTTTAATGAGTCACTTTTCCTCTTCAACCCTTCTTAACTTCACTATGTATAACAAAAAGTTTATATACTTTCACTGCTTTATCATATATTCATTCTAAATACAAGTTACAATGTAAAGCACTATCTGCATGTGCTTAACATAATTTGAAACCAAGTGTCCAAACATAAAGCCATTATTGTAATGTTCATATTGCCTTAGTCCCTTACAAGCTGCCTAAAAGATATTATTTCAGTCCTAATATGTGTAAACCTCTGAGCTGTTACTGAGCTGTTGCTAATTATGCCCATGTACAGTGTGTGATTTATTTTATATTAATTTGCTTACTCTCTGAGTTTGCCCAAGTCACTTAACCAGACTGTGCTCCCGGATCACTCCTGAAAAGAGGTAATTTGTCCAGTCAGCTTTCTGATCGACACATGAATAATCTCACTAGGTCTTTTCATATTTACATAACTGTATAATCTTTATTTCTGTATAAGCATTCACTATATTTCCCTTTTAACTATCCCTTCATATTCTACAATAGTCACTGCAATGCAGGAGAAATTTCAGTCATATTGCATTAATAACCCTGTTTAAATGCATTTACACTCCTTAACTATTATGTACTAACAATAATGTACAACTGAAAAAATGATTTACTTCAAAACATGCTATTAAAATATATAACCTAAACAAATAACCTAGCGCTAGGATTGCTGCCTTTGGAGCAGGCAAAAAACTAAGAATAGGTTTTGGTTAGCCTAAGTGTCTGTTAATGATCATATTTCCTCCCTGCAAGGTTTTAAAGGAAGGTTAAAACAAACAAAAGACTAGTCTGGAAACTCTATTAAAATGCAGACAGGGCTTTCCTGTCTGTCAAGAAAAAATGACGTAATAAATGTACATTATACAGTACTTGTAAAATCTTGTTAAAACATTAACAACATAGAATTTAATATTGTGAAAGAGGAAGAGAAAAACAAAGTGAATAATGATTGTGTGTAAAGTAACTGCTGCATGTGAGTCAGCATTTCAAAGCAAACATTAGTTGCACATGGATTTAATAACCTATAACTTAAAACAACATTTAGATAATTTTTTAGCCATTATTGTTCAGAGTACTCTGTAATTTATATGAGACTGTCAATGTGCACATGTTGCTTCATCAGAAAAAATATGCTCAGTACTTTGTACCTCACATAATATGATGTGCCTGTTTGAATATTAGCTTTCAACCTTCCATCTGCAAAATGAGGAACACTCGCCTTCACAATATGGAAGAAATGGGCAAAATTTGGAACACATACTCATGGCTTACTAACAACTTCAACCAGGAGTGTCATAGGATGATTAAAATATGCTGCTTGTACTTATAAAAAAGATCTTTCAATGAATTAATATGATTAATTTATATTTACTAGGAATATCAGTTTAAAAAACCTAACAGTGAATGTGTGACAGACCCTTTCAATGTGGAACTTTGAGGAACATGAACTTTTTAAGACTTCATATGAGGTACATTTCTTGTTATTAGGTATACTTGAGAGGTATATGCATAACTGTCGGTCACTTTTTCAATGAGTGTTGTATCTCCATAAGTAAAATACGTCTTTATAAACATATTGCATGCTATTTGATGAACTCCACTTAAAGAAAAGAATGTTTAAAACTGGTAAACTTGTTTTTGTTCTCAGCTTGATTGCCCACCAAACAGGAAGTTCAACTCCAGGAAGGCCTTCTATTTTGTGAAGTCAGAGAGTGTTCCACAACATTTTTTTTTCAGTCTAAACATTTGTTTGTTAAGTAAGTGATAGGTCTTGAGCTTAATCTATGAAAAAGTTTTATATTAACAGAAAGCTGCCAAAACTGTGAAGATGAATATCAATGACCCAGTATGCATATCTAATGCACCGCTCACTTAAAGCAATGATATGATGATTACTGAACTGCATTTTTGAAAGAAAAATGTAAATTGCAGTGAAACAGTATATTTCTATATGAATATACTAAAATGCTAAGTAGATATGTTTAACACAATTAATTGAAATACACTTGTGAACTAAACTATGTTATGCTAATGTTGTTGTTGTCTTTCGGCTTTTCCCGGTTAGGGGTCGCCACAGCGGAACTCTGGTCTGCTAATGATTGGCAGTAGATTTTGACGAACGCCAAGGTGCCAGCTTGACATTCAACCTTCAATGAAGGCACGCCCATTTACACATGTCTTTTGAACACCCACCCAACCGCAGGGAGAACATGCAGACTCCACACAGAAGGCACTCCCCGCACTCCAGCCGAGAATCGAACGGGAGAACCCCTTGCTGTGAGGCAACAACGCTACCGCTGCACCACCGTGGACTGACTCAAACAATGTTATGCTAATAAAAGTTTTAAAAAAGGAAGAAAACTTGCCTAGGAAAGAGCTTTCCAAACAATAATGGTCATATAGCTCCCTTGTCCTAAGAGAATATAAAATATAACAGTTTGAAAAGCTATAATATAATTAAGCTGAGCAATTAAAGAAATAATATTTATTCTGCTGACCTTCATGTTAAATCCTCACAGAAAATAGCTAATAATGTGACACTGATGTCCAGAAAGATATAGTCCTGAGTGAAGTTTCTACATCATTATCACTAGATAAACAAAGAGTATAGTTTATTTAGGTTAACACATTAGGCCATGAGTATTAATTTGAGTCTTTTTTTTTTTTTTTGTTACCACAGTCTTCCATCCCAGTATCTCTACTTTTCTCCGTTGGCTTGTATGACTCTAGAACATTTCTTTCTGAAGATTCTTTATCTTTTTAGGGTTGATAAAGGAGGTAACATCTTCTAAAGAGTCAAAAATAATTGCTTAATTGGATAGAAAGATTATTAATCTTGCTGGAAATAAGATTTGGCCATTAATGCCATATTTTAGGAGGTTACCAATGGTAAACATGATTGTCTTTTCTCCATTGCTTTCTGTTAATAGTCATGATCACATCTGATGGAAGAACTAACCATTTTCAGAGGGGGGGGGTGCCTTAGTAGTCCTAATAACCAGTTATTTATCCAGATGTTCTTTAAATGTGATAATTATAGATATTGGAAGGACTCCTTTTTGCTGGAGGGTTTTTTGAGAGATCTCTGGCTTGTTCTTTACTGTATGACAAGCCTTCCTTAACGTTTAACACTTTTGGAATCCATATGGTAAGAAACCAACCTTATTTTCTCCTTCCATTTTCTCAAGCATACCAACTGTTTTTACTTTATTTCTTCTCTCTGTTGGTTTTCAAAGTCATTCACCTTATCCAGTAACCAGTTATATGGTATGGTGTTTAACAGAAATTTAGTCTGTTTTTACTGTTCAACCTATCTTCCATCAATGTCTATGTATTGTTTGTATGAATAATTTATTTTGGATGATAGCTTTTAAAAGTTCAAACTGTTTGTTGCCATTCTCTTATATAAAGTCTGTCTTTTTATTCATATTTTCTGTTTTTACAGATAATTATTGTATGGATGGCAGTATGTTTGAGAAATCCTTCTTTGTAGAAATGGAGCCCACTAGTTTGAGAAACTGACTTCCATCCTTCAAGTGCTCTGTTGATATATATCTATATATACTTTGACAGGATTTCTTTTAATTATTAATTTTTGATTAACAGAATTTGATCCTAAGACAAAATACACACCAGACCCATGCAGATGGAAAGTAACAGCACGACTTCTGAATCTTACATCAATGCACTGCATGAACACATACACGAGTGCATGGACCATGCCATCCCAAATAGTACCAAGACGCTAGCCTCCAAAAAAAAGAAGCCAATCTGGTGGTCCCCTGCCATTAACAAACTCTACAACAGAAGGAAGAAACTGTTGCAAAAAAAAAAAAAAAAAGAGTAAAATCCCAAGATTGGAAAAACTCCCTTGTCAGCCTCAATAAGAAGCTGAGATCCCTCATAAAATCATCCAAAGCTAGTTACAAAAACAAAATTGCTACAGATTCTAAAGACAACCACAAGGCATTCTATAGCTATGTCAAGAATCTAAATGGCAACACTCAGATCTGCTCAGAGCTACAGCACAATGGCACTAAACATACAGAACAAGCTGATATTGTCAACATCCTAGCAGATAGGTTCAGCACAAGTTTCACCCCTCACTCCTGAATAGGCCCATCTCTATACCAGATGAATGCCATGTCCCTGTAATCATGGCCACATAGGTGAAAAACATACTCACCAAAGCCAAGAATACAGCATCCATGGGACCTGACAACATCCCAGCCTGTGTTCTGCATAAAGTACAAAATGAACTAGCACCCCACCTAAGTACCATGTTCAGTCATGGCCTCACTACAGGTTTTGTGCCTGCTGAGCAGTGCACAGCTACAGTGATCCCACTCCACAAGGGGGGGGGGGTCCACCACGGACGCCAGAAACTACCGACCCAACAGTCTGATGAGTCTGATCTGCAAGGCCATGGAACGCATCATCATGGAACTTATAAACAAAGACATAGGTAACCTGCAAACTCTGGACCTCACCCAGTTTGGGTTTATGAAAAGTAGATCATGTCCCCTAAACCTGATTGACTTCTTTGAAGCAGTCACCAAAGCCATGGATGAGGGTAAGGCGGTTCACACAGCCTACCTAGACCTCACCCAGGCCTTTGACACCATTTTCCACTCTGGTATCATTGATAAACTCACAAAACTGGGCGTAAACCCCTATATCACGGGATGGGTGGCAAACTGTCTCACTGACAAACCCACACCATGAAAGTAGCCAATTCTAAATCTGTTTCCAGACCAGTGACAAGTGGAGTACCACAGGGTTTAGTCCTGGATCCCCTCCTGTTCGGCATTTACTTGTCTGAAGTCCAAGACAACACAGAGGGCTTATGGCTAACAAAGTTTGCAGACAACTGAAAACTGGGAGATATTATTGAATTCCCCTAAGGATGTGGACATTCTACAAAAGGGCCTCACTGAGACAGAAGCTCTGGTGTCAAAGCCATGGCCTCAAGCTCAATGCTAAAAAATGCATAGTCATCCCTTTTGGGAAAAACCCTGTGCCAACAAAGTACCACATAGGTGGTAGTCCACTCAGCTCCGAAAGTGTGATATGAGACCTAGGGACATAGGTAGATAGTAGTCTTTCCTTTGATAACCACATTGCCACAGTGGTCAGGAAGTCCTTCTGTTTGGCACACTTTATAACAAAAGGTTTCTCATCTAGAAAAAAAGAGGTCATTGTCCCCCTCTACTCAGCCCTCATTAGGCCTATTACAGAGTACAACGCCTCATTTGGGATGTACCTCACATGACATTTGCAACAGCTGGAAAGACCCCAGAAATGCCTCACAAAGAGGCTCACCGGCCACAAACAGTTGCCCTATGCAGACCGTATTAAGAAATTCCAGCTCTAATCCATCGCATATCGCCTACTCAGAGGCAATCTCTGCCTAACATACAAAACCATGTCAAACCCAGAGCTGTTGAACATGTTACATTTAGAAAAATCCCAATCCTTTCAGGCCACATGCTCCAGGGACCTTAACCTTGTCACCATAATAAACAGAACTTGCTGGAGGGATAGGTTCCTGTCTCAGAGACTTCCCGTACTCTGGAACAAGCTGCCCATCCATGTCAAACAGAGCACCTCATTGGCCCTTTTTAAGAAAAATATGGGCAACTGGATGAGAAATAGGAAATTTACTCTGGGGATCACTTCTGTGGCTCTGCTCGACAGGGGCACAGTAAAATACATTTTTGGGTGGCTGAAGCCAGGGAATCCTTATGGCTAGGCTTATATAGGCCCTGGGGCTGATAGCCTAGTACCTACCTATGAACCTATGAACATGTTTTTCTTCACACATAGCACTGACTGTGTCACATTTGATAGTAAATTAATATCAAAAACACTTTCTAATAGTACAAAGCAACTAAAATGTTTTACTCTAAAGCCGCCATTTCGGCCATGCTCCCCCTCCATCAGTATTCTTAATGCTGTATATGTCTTCATTGGTCTACTCCAGGGGTCTGCAACCTTCACTATCAAAAGAGCCATTTTTTGCCCCTCTCCCACCAAATAAAATTAATTGGGAGCTACAAAATTTGACCCCTAAAATAAAGATAACACAGCGTATAAAGTTTTATATATAGCTATTATACTAAATATAAAGGAACTAAGTTTATAAGAGCAATATTTAAAATCAGTCCTTATTTTTGTTCCTGTTGTGTGTGTGTCTATGTGTGTGTGTGTGTGTGTGTGTGTGTGTGTATGTGTGTGTTTGTGTGTGTCCTATCTATCGACCTCTTAGAACAAAACATTTGGACAAAGCCATAAATAATGGGGCACAAAGGCCCAAAAATAGGGACACTTTTTAAGTACTGCTCTTACAAACTTAGAAAGTTGATAGACATTTGAGTTTCAGACTTCGTACCCTTCAGAAAATTCATGATAATGCAAAATCTGTTATCCTAAAATCTGTTATTCTATTTTTTTCTGACTTCAGCCCTCAATGATTTGCCGGAAAACCTCAATTTTATGCGAAACAGACCAAAAATATGAGGCAAAGTCAGGACATTCTGTGAAAATCTGCACAGTTGAGAGTAATTGTGTGTGTGTGTGTGTGTGTGTGTGTGTGGAAAATGCATGTTAACAGAAACCATGTTATTCTAAGTTTATAAGAGCAATATTTAAAGTCCATCCTTATTTTCGTCCTTTGTTCCCCTTTATTTGTGGCTCTGCCCAGATTTCTTGTGGTAAGACTTTGAGAGGTCTGAAAACCTTTCAGGAGAAGCTGCTGTGCAAGGGGATCACTCTCAGTGTGTATGGAATGCATGGCAACAGAAAGCGTGTTATTCTAGCAAGTTTCTTAGTTTATAAGAGCAATATTTAATGTCCATCGCTCGATCACTCTCAGTGTGTATGTGTGTATGTGTGTGTGTGTGTGTGTGTGTGTGTGTGTGTGTGTGTGTGTGTGTGTGTGTGTGTGTGTGTGTGTGTTGTGCGGAAGAGTGGCCATTATTTTTCAAAGTTACAGGGAGCCACTGCAGAGGGGCTAAAGAGCCACAGGTTGCAGACCCCTGGTCTATCCTAATTGTCAGCAGCTGACTAGCTACTGCCTGCAGGTCTTCTTTACCCACCATTGTGATGATATTGATATGTTAAGAAAGAGAAGCACCTTTAACCCAGTTTTACATAACACTTTACAAACTTTTCATAACATTTGTGAAAATGAACTTAGGGAACTATTAAGTAACAATCCAAACAGTAGTACTTTTTAACTTAACAAAAAAATGAAATGAAGGCATTATTTGAAATGAGTAGAAATGAAGACATAAGAGTTATTATAGGTGACTCTATCGTCAGGCACACTGATGTCCCGCTCACCAGGCTGAACAAGGAGAAGGTCACGGTGAGCTGCCTGTCGGGCGCTAGCATCCGCCACATAACACAAGCACTCAGGTCACTCCAAGGCAAGTACAAATACGACTCAGTCATTGTCCATGCTGGTGTGAATGACCTGAGACGTACCTCCATGGACTGCATGAAAAGAGACATAGAGGAGCTCTCTGAGCATGTAGCCCAGGCCGGTATGACCCTGACCTTGAGTAGCATCTTACCCTCACCAAGAATGATGCCACAATATGAAGACAAGATGATCAATTTCAACAATTGGCTTAAGTATTGGTGTCATTCAAAGGGGATCCAATGCCTGTCAGCCTGGGATGACATGCTTGACAAGTCACGATGCTTCGCTAGGGACGGCTTGCACCTGTCACCCCTGGGCTTTCAGATATTGGCAAAGGCTCTTGCCACCCCCATAGTGCCTTTTTTAGGCAAGGCTCAAAAGACAAACCCACCTCCATAGGTATCACAAGGGATAAGAAACTAAGAGTAATGCTACTCAATGCCAGAAGTCTAAACCTCAAGATGCACGCACTCGAAACTCTCCTTAGCATGGAGAACATCGATATCTGTGCAGTAACAGAAACCTGGTTCAAGACTCCCGAGAGCACCCCAGCACTACCAGGTTATACTTCTTACCATGTTTTTTGGCCCCAAAACTTGGACCGAACCACAAAAAGGAGGGGGAGTATCAATATTCGTCAAAGATAACCACACCTCCAGGTTGGTGGCACAGCATGAAGCATCAGAGACTATCCATGTGCAACTAACAGTGGGTAAAACTACCTTCCAGTTTATAGCCTGCTACAGACCACCCTCCCAAACCTAGGAGCCCCACTCGGCCTTCCTGAGAACACTGGAAAATATGAAGGTCTCTCCAAACACCATTATATTGGGCGACTTCAACTACCCAAACAAGACTGGGAGCATTACTCCAGCTCCAACACCCTAGCCCAAAGGTTCCTAGAATTTATAAACTCAAATGCTATGGAACAACTTGTTACCACTCCCACAAGAGGGGAAAACATACTGGACCTGATCATCACCAACATGGGGACTCTATGCTCCAGACCAGAAGTGTATCCCTCACTGGTAAGATCAGACCATAAACTAATCTCACTAGATATTCACATCCCGACCCCAGCCCCTGCCCAGAAAACCACAATGAAAAACCTCTTAAGCAAATTTCACACTCCTCAAAACCGAGGTGGAATCCTTCAAAGCCCCCGGGCCTGTGGAAAATACGGCCCAGACTGCAGAATCCTTTATAAATGCATTCTATGAACACCTTCAGGAATGCATGGATCATGCAATCCCAAACAAAACCAAGACCCAATCCTCCAAAGGCAGGCATCCTGTCTGGTGGACCCCAGCCATAAACAAACTATACAATAGAAGGAGGAAGCTACTACATGATAGAACAAAATCCCAAAAAGGGAAGGCATCTCTGATCAGTATTAGCAAAAAACTACGCGCACTCATAAAATCGTCTAAGGCCAGCTTCGAGAGATAAATTGCACAGGACACTAAGGATAATCACAAGGCTTTCTTTAGTTATGTTAGGAACCTGGGTAGGAATTCCCAGATATGCTCAGAATTAGTCCAAAATGACAAAAAATACACCAAACCCACAGACATTGCCAACATCCTAGCTGACAGGTTCAGCGCATACTTCTCCCCCCCTTCCCCACCAAAAGGGCAAATATCTATCCCAGCAGAGTGCTGTCCCCCCGACATCTCAGATGCTCAGGTAAGAGCCGCCCTCTCCAAAGCAAAAAACATAGCATCAATGGGACCAGACGGTGTCCTGGGCTGCGTCCTACATGAACTCCAAGAAGAACTAAACCCAAACATAAAACTACTGTTCAGTCTCAGCTTTACTACAGGATATGTACCCAAAGAGTGGCGTACAGCAACAGTGGTCCCTCTCCAGAAAGGTGGTGTCTCAATGGATCATGGAAACTATCGCCCCATAAGCCTGACTAGCTTGGTCTGCAAAGCTATGGAAAGGATCATCATGGACCTCATAAATAAAGATATTGGGGACCTACAGACACTGGATCCTACCCAGTTCGGCTTTGTTAAGGGCAGATCTTGCCTCTTAAACCTGGTCGATTTCTTTGAAACAGTCACCAAGGCCATTGACGAGGGGAAGGTGGTCCACACAGCCTACCTGGACCTCGCAAAAGCCTTCGATACAATACCCCACTCGGGCATTATAGATAAGCTCACCAGCTTAAATATAAACCCCTATGTCACTAGATGGGTTGCAAACTGGCTCAAGGACAGAACCCACATGGTTAGAATTGCTGGAGCCATGTCAGACTCCAAACCAGTTACAAGTGGCGTCCCACAAGGCTCAGTCCTGGGACCTCTCTTGTTCGGTATATATTTCTCGGAGGTACAAGCCAACACGGAAGGACCTTGGCTGACCAAGTTCGCAGATCACTGCAAACTGGGCGCCATAACTGACTCTCCAGCCGACACAAGCATCCTACAAAAGGGCCTCATAGAAACAGACAACTGGTGCCAGAGCCATGGCCTCAAGCTAAACATCAAAAAGTGTATAGTCATCCCCTTCGGCAAAAACAAAGTGCCCACAAATTACCACATAGATGGTAATCCATTAAGTACGGAAGAAGTAATTAGGGACCTGGGGACCCAAGTTGATAGCAATCTCTCATTCGACAATAACGTGGCCAAAGTGGTTAGAAAAACATTTTATATAGCCTACCTAATCATGAAAGGATTCACATCTAGATCAGGGGAGGTCATTGTGCCTCTTTACTCATCCCTCATCAGGCCCATAATTGAGTACAATGCCCCTTTTGGGATGTACCTTACCAGACACCTGCAGCAACTGGAAAGACCCCAAAAGTACCTCACCAAGAGGATCAAAGGGCTCAAACAGATGCCATATGCTGCCCGGTTAAAGAAACTCCAGCTTTACTCAGTGGCATACCACCTGCTCAGAGGCGATCTGTGCCTGACATATAAAGCCATGTCCAACCCGGAATTAATGGACATGCTGCACCTCAGAAAATCCAAATCCCATCGAGCTACGTGCTCGAGAGACTTGAACCTCAGCACTGAAATAAATAGGACATGCTGGAGGGACAGATTCATAACCCAGAGGCTCCCTTCACTCTGGAATAAAATCCCAGTCCAGGTTAGGCAGAGTCCCTCATTGACTCTCTTCAAGAGGAATCTTGATGAGTGGATGAGAGATCGTAGATTTACTCCAGGTATCACTTCTGTGTCACAGTTAGACAGAGGCACAGTATACTAACCTCAAGAAAAGGGCATAGCAAAATTCATTTAAAATGAGTGGCGAAAGCCAAACACACTCTGGCTAGGCTTGTAAATGCCCTAGGGCAGATAGCCTAGTATGAACCTATGAACCTATAGCAGATAAGAGAAATGGAGTTGTGTTGATGAACACTAAGATTAGATTGAATCTATGTCCTTAATGTTGAGTGAAACTGATTGTTATAAAAAAGTTTCTCTTACATTTATTGAGTGAAAGTTTAAGAATATTGACTTGCTATTGACTGATTTATTAGCCCAAGGTCAAATTGTTTATTATTTAACTTTTTAAAAGTGGATTTTCCTTAGATCGCAAGAATGTTTAGCATGCCCAAAATTCAAAAAGGCATAAATAATCTTTCTTTCAGACCCATAGTAACTGCTGATTTTTATAAAACTGAACCAATTCCTGTTTTTTAGATTCTGTAAAAAGTCATATTGTACAAGAATCTATGTTTTATTTAAAAGACTTGTGGATATTGTTGGATATTTTATTCAATTATAATTTTAATCATAGTGAAACTATAATGTTAACCTAAGATGTGGCCTTGTTATGCACTTGTATTATTTAAGTTCAAGGTATTGAATTGTTAGAAATTACTTGTCAAAATTTAATACTTTTAGCAATAGTTATATTAACCCGATTTTCCTTTATTAGAAATAGTTCTTGAAAATATTTTTTATGGTTGATAACAACTATTATTGGCAAAGACATGGTATCCCCATGCGAGCAAAGGTGACACCAATTTTTGCAAACTTAGTGATGTCATGGTAGGAAGAAGAATTTATGGTTAAACACACGTTTTTTCAACACATTTTCATTTATAAACATTATATAGATGATTTATTTTTTATCTGAAAAGATAGTGAAGAGGAATGTAAAGTATTTTACCACTTTTTAAACATGACCACAAGTTTTTAAGGTTCACTATAAGTAGTTACAGGAATGTGGTTCCATTTTTAAATGTAAATCTTAGTCTAAGCCCATTAAACTGGCATTTTCCTAGTAGAATATTTAGAAAAAGTACTTTTGTTAACAACTATTTGTTTTTAACAGACAGCACCCTTATTGCATGAAAAAGAAAGTGATCAGAGGTCAGTTTATTAGACGATGTAGATTAACAAGTGAAGATGATATGTTTGAGTTACAGGTCTACTTAAGCAATCTATTTTTTTCAAGAGAATGCCAAGAGAAATTAAATAACATTATTATTTTTAAACAGGAAACATCTTTATTAAACATTCACTTATGACATAGGCAATGTTATGTTTATATAAATGAAAACAAATCACACTGACACAATCCTAGTTGCAAGCATTTTACATCACAAACCATACTGACATACTCAAACTTGGAAACATTATACATCACTTATAATATACCCAATCATTTTCAGTCCAACATTACATGGCTTATTTAAGTCCTGCCTTCTTTTAAACCTCATTCCTCCCCTGTATGTATTGTTCCCACAATTCACATTTTTCTATGTAGTTTTGCGCCTACCCTTTTCTAAAGATCTCACTTCCAGTTGTTTATCTCTGTTACTATAGTCTCTACTTCTAGTTTAGTTGGTTTAGATTTGTATTTACATTTTTAGTAATTGCTGTTTTGGCAGGGTGGGGGTGTCTGAGCTGGCAAGAAAATATATTTTTCTGCCTCATTGGGTTAAGCACTTGTGTATGTATATCAAATGCCCATGTTTCAAATATTTCTGATAGGACAACACTGGAACAATAAGGATTTTATACTCAGCATGGAAACTGCCATGGCTAAGCATGCTCAGCTTTTAAAATGTTTATTTACAGGGAAATAGGGAATGGGGGGGTACTGTAGAGTTTCTTTCCAAGTGTGTTTGTGGTGTGTCATGGGTATAGGATGTATCATATTAGGAAGTTTAATAAATAACGCAGAGACACTGAATGTTTGGTGTAACCTTAATGACATGTTTATTCCAGCTAAGATTTCTCCAGAAGAATTATGTTCGATGTTCCATGCAAATTATTGTAGCTTAATTTATTAGGATTAATGTTGTATACCCATGTACAATATCCATCTCTCTAATAAAATGTTAGGACCTGCATTGATGAGTTCCGAAATACCAACCCCCCCCCCCAAAAGACCAAGCGTACAGGAGAGATGTTAATATTAAATAATGCTCTTCTCCTTTAAACGTAGTATGTTTTGCAGGAATGCAGACTACTCTGCATCACCGAATGTGAGAGACAAGCCCGTCCCCCAAATTTATATATAAAAACTCTGAGATCACTATACCTTGGGGAGGAGGGAATATTCCAGGAAATGGTATTCTCACACTTAGTATTTGTAACTCTGAATTTTCATTCACTCAGTCTCCACATTTTGGGAGTCACATTGCAAGTGTAGACATTTTAAATGATTACCATGATATCATCTGTTTTGTACTTCCGCGGTGGTGCAGCGGTAGTGTTGTTGCCTCACAGTAAGAGGTTCTCCCGTTCGATTATCGGCTTGGGTTGGGAGTGCCTTCTGTGTTGAGTCTGCATGTCCTCTCCGCGGTCGAGTGGGCATTCAAAAGACATGTGTCGAATGGGTGTGCCTTCGTTGAAGGTTGAGCATCGGGCTGGCAACTCGATACCATAAAAAACCAACTGCCAATCATTAGTGGACTGGATTTCTGCTGTGGCGACCCCTAACCAGAAAAAGCCGAAAGACAAACAACAACAACCATGATGTCATCTGTTTCTTTGTGAATAATGATGCAAAAAAAGTCATTACAATCTCTGCTTGCTTCCTACTTCTTGGCATCTTTGTTCCATTCACCTTTATATTTAATGTTTTTGTTCATCTGTTCTCCTGTCCCCTACAAGTATCTAAACATTCTTTCTAGTTTTAAAACCCCTTTTTTTCAGGTCTTCCGTGACAAATGCAATAGCTCATCTAAGCTCAGTAACTGATGCCTGGCTTTCTTGTTTCATAGTTCTCCATTTCTTTAATGTCCTGTCCTTTTATTTCCCTCGAGTAACCTTTGAACTGCACTGATTTCTGCGATGCTATTACTTTACTTTACCTACCCAGACCCTCTGAAAACAATTTCCGCAATGTTCCCATAATCTCTCCACTCCCCATGTTCTATTTCTCTTCAATGCTTTTTATCATGGTTTCTGAGATTTTCTCATGAGCACCCTTTCAAAGTTTCATGCTAGTGTCTTTGCTGCTTTTTTTGCTGTCTCTTCTTAATATTGTACCAAATTACTGCATGATCTGTACTATCTAAAGGGCCTTCATCTCTGCCTTCTCCTCCTCCTAGCACAGCATCCTGTCTCACTTTACCTTTTTCCTTGTACCTTTCTCTTCCCACTGCGCAAGTCTGTCTTACTCTTGTAGTACCATTGCTATATTCTCCCCTCCCATCCTAGAAGTTGGATTTACCAGTCTGTTTCTGCCACACTGAAGTTTATTATAAGCACCATTTTTACCTTTCTTTCCATTTCTGTAAGTTTCCTTAACAATATCACCCTCCATAGTAACTACATTTAAAGGTTTGTAATCTTCACCTTGACTGCATGGTGATAGTTAAGAATAATGAAACTTTGTCAGTTTGAATTAAAATAGCGACGTTTATGATAGGAGTATAATTACTTCATACCATTTGGCTAATCCAGCATTTAATTGCATTTAATTAGTTTACTGGTCTTGTGGAAAATCCTGTAGTATTAAGGGTAGCTTACTTTGATATTAATTTTATTAAGTATGTACGTATTTAATTAGAATTAACCACTTATGTTTTCTGCAACCTGTATTTACTATAATACTGCTTGTAAGGATGAGTGGCACCTCCTTAACTACTCCCCTTAACATGTAGATCATTTTTAAAGGGATGCAATTCCCCTTACAAGCAATAATACAGACGATATTGCATGCTTATACATTTGATCAGGGTTCTGCTTTCATTGAGAAGCATCGGGCATGGATACATCAGCCATATTTTCACTGCATTGCTACATATGTAAATTGAGTCTCTGCTTCCTTATTCACCCCCCTCTCTGCCTTCCCTACTGCTGCATCACATTATACTCTGTTTCTTGTATATATGGTCACCTCTTCATTGTTTCTGCCCTGCCCCCTTCTGCTGGTAACTAAAGATCAGTTATTGCTAAGATATGTTCATCTCCTAAGGGCTTTCAGCTATTCCTTGTTACCCAAGGCTCCTAACAATACACATCATCACCTTCTCTTATCATTGTGCATCACCCTCTAGTTCCCCTTCCTAGTCTCATGTTCTGCTTTCTGTCTTAGCACCCCTTCATGTTTCTGTTCTCTTGATTTCATTTTCCTTGCTCTCTGCACCATTTGTTAGTTGTCAAATCTCTTCTGTTTTGTTATGTTCATCCTTCCAATCCATTCACCACGTCCAGCCATGACCTACCCTGACTCTGCCCTGTTGTACTATTGCTGTCTTTTAACATTCTTCTTTGTTGCCTTTCATCCTGTCCTCTTCTTGTCCAACCCGACCCCAGTAATGGCAGTCATTCTTTCCCTTCTATTAGTCCTACTGATCTCCTGAGTTTCCATTTCCCCCTCACCACTGTTCCAGTTATCCAGGTAACCCCACCCTCACAGCTGATGTGCTGTTCCACATTGTGCCTGTGTTATCACTGCTTCTTTCCCTGTTTTCTACAAAGCCCTTCCACCTCTCATGTTTAATTGTATTGTACCCACTATTATTTTCTTTATGTAATGATCCACTTTAATTTTTGAGATCGTATGTACTGCTTGCTTTCTGTCTTTCTTTGTACTGAGTCTATGATAGTTGCTCCCACCAGCACTTTTTGTTATTTTGCTTAAAGCTATGCAACCTTTTCGTTTAATTACAATTTTCTCTTCCCACTTAAAAGTACTATTTTGCAGTACAGGGTCAAGTCTACTGCTGCTATCTTTACCTTTCTCTTGGTCCTAGCACCCACATCTCTTTGGAGCAGAAATCTCTCTCACACCTTTCAGATCTCTCTTACCCCATATGTACAATGTCTTTGCTGTCTTTTCAGTCAGATTGTAACTGCTAACTTTTGTAGCTGATTGAATGTATTCTGTCCAGTTCATTTATGCTGCTAATAAGTAAATAGTTAAAAGATGCCTATGCCTCAAATCACTGTGTAGTGTCATGATCAGGAGCACCCCACTGCTACACAACAGCACACTTCACTGTGCAGGAGGGCCACTCAGCTCTACCTTAACGTGGGTTAGTTGCCAGTGCTGGCAAGTCTGTTTTGAGTATAATTGTGCAAGACTACATAATGCTCAGCTATGCTGTGCAGCATTCATAGCACTGCAGGCTGAGTTCATACAGTAGGCTAGCAACAAGAGAAAGAGCAGGGAAAGACTGAAGATCCCAGTAGGCATCTAGCTAATTAAGCAGGCTTTTTCCTTTAGCATGAACAAGATACTTTATAAATAGGCATAGCATAAATTGTATGCTTTATAATCTAGGATGTTTTGGGTAAATGGGGATTCTGATGCCCTATTATTTCTTATAGGGAGAATGAGAGAGATATGTTTAGGAGACAGGAAATAATTTGGAAACTGGGACATTACCCACACAGAATACTGATAACTGCAGCTTGTGTTCTTCTTACCCTCTCACTGAACACATCATTCTGTTGAGCACATAAGCTTCTGCATACTGATGTGCCTAAAGCAGGCTACGTCCATGTAGATCATGATGTTTAAAGCAAGTGCTACTGTATACTGTAAGTACAGAATCATTACCAAGATTTAAAATGTAATTTAGGGAACTGGCACTATTGTTGGATATGCAGAACCATTAATACGTACCATACAGTAGTAATATTTTAGTCTGTACAGAATAATTAACTGGATGCAGGATGCTGTCTCACAGTGAATTTATACTGCCGTGTATACAAAAACATTAACTGAATGCATAATTTAATGTGGGGAGAGCTGAATCAAAACAGGAGCTGATATTCTTTCATATGTAGTCATGATTTAAAATACATAATGCCATCTAGTGGCAATAGTTGTGAAAGTAACTTAATCAGTTAAACTGTAGTGCTTTTATCAGTGCCTCACATTAATTGGTTAAGGTGAAATTTAAACAATTTATGAGCAAGATTTATTAGATTCTTTATAAAAAGATCATGTTGAGGAACACACAACCAAATTAAAGCAAACACAAAAACAAACCTGACTACGTCTGCAAACCATCTAGCATGACCATTAATACAACAAAAAGACCAATTTGTATGTAACTATTAGAAGAAAAGAATTTAGGCTCCATAATAATATAGGCTTATCTGGATGTAGGTCTGAGGTTGGCAGTTAGGGTTACGTGGGATAGGATAAGTAATGCCAAACCTATATCATGTTATGCTGTAATTAACACATAAAGCAATCGTCAAGATTATTCTCAAATTTATAAATTACTCCTAAAATTGCAAAGACAGTTTGTTGATCTTTAGATACTTGAAGCATACCAACAGAGAGTTTTTTAACAGTTTTATTATTTTATTTATTAGTTATTTGTCTTTGTTTACTGGGAAAGTCTGACTGGGTAATGCCGATTTTCAGCAGATACAAGGGAAGAAAAGCTCCACTTGCTTACATCACATTATGCTAAGTCCCACTTAAACAAAGGGTAGTTACATTTCTATTTACGTTTATACACAAACAGTAGTTACATTTATACATTCTAAGATTTACTGAGGTGGAAGTTACTAAAGAGGAAGTCCATGTGCAGCTTAGCGGATTGTACAGGCAGCAGTTATGTATAAAAATAGTTTTGTCATTTCAGTGAAAGGTTGAGAGTATTTTGTTTTAGTAGAGTATTTAGAGAGTATTGTACGGTGAGCACAAGGTCTTAACCTTGTGATAAGCATGCACAGGAAAAGAATTGGTTAAGATGTTATTTAAGCAGTGGTTTAAAATTATTGAGTTTGTCAGAGAGTTTTATTTCTGTGGGGATACTATTCCAGATTATCTAGTATACTACACACAGCTATGATACAGAATTTAGCCAAAACTGCCACATTTAGCAGAGTATACTTATCTTTGTCAGCAGAAAAAAAATCCAAGTGATAGAAAATGACTTGTTGTCAAGTAAAGTCACGAGAAATTAATTCATCCTTGATATATCTATTATTTATAAAATTCCAGTGTACTTTAGTATAAGAACAGGTTCAAACATATGTTGAAGATCAGTATATATCTGCAGTGGTAATTAATTACATTTAGCCATACCTCTTAACCTTTTATCGCAAGAAATCTGAAGAAAGCTTGAAATTATGGCGGGACAAAGGCCCAAAAATATGGACAAGTTTTAAATACTGTCTTATAAACTTAGATAGTTGCTAGAATAACATGATTTGTGTTAACATGCATTTTTCTGAAGGATAGGAAGTCTGAAACTCAAATTTATGTCATCATTTAGTAGCTTCAACCCTCAGATCATCCCAGTGATTTGAGGAACAGACCAAAAATATGAGGCAAAATCTGAACATTCTGTGAAAATCTGGACAGCTGAGAGGTATGCCATGAAGTGTTTCTAAATCTAAGGATGGGAAAACTAATCCTGGTGTTACTATCCATACATAAAAGTTTGTATTTCAGTTTACACATATCAAGTCTCATTCTTGAGGAAGGCTGTTAGATGTGACAGAATAAGTCAAAATAGATTCATTAACAAAGAATCAAGATCAGCATCTGAATGATTCAGTTGAATTGCCTTCATGACTGCTATGGAGCACTGAACTGTTTGTGTCAAAAGCAGCACAACAGTACAGCTATAATTAATTAACAAATTAACATATATATATTGTCAATGGCATGATTTGTTAAGAACCACATCCCATGAGACAGCTTGTCTCACTTCTGAAGTGATTTTATTCAGCAGCCTTGTAATACATAAATAATGTCCTAACATTTTTAGGTGTCATACAATGACTAATATTATACCATGATCCCCCCAAAACATGCACGCTGATTGGCCAGCGTGCCCGTTGTAAATCGAGTTATACTAATGGAAAAAGGTCCGGTCGCCCGGACTTTTTTCCATTAGTATAACTCGTTTTTTTAAAACACTGTCTCGCTATGTTAAATGGGTTTAACATAGCGAGACAGCTTTAAAATAAGCAACGGAGATCTCCGTTGCTTATTTTAAAGCTGTCTCGCTATGTTAAACCCATTTAACATAGCGAGACAGTGTTTTAAAAAAAAGCAACGGAGAAAGCAAGATCTCCGTTGCTTTTTTTAGTGTCTTGCTATGTTAAATGAGTTTAACATAGCGAGACAGTTTTAAAATAAGCAACGGAGATGTCCGTTGCTTATTTTAAAACTGTCTCGCTATGTTAAACTCATTTAACATAGCAAAACACTAAAAAAAAAGCAACGGAGATCTTGCTTTCTCCGTTGCTTTTGCCCACAGCTCTGATGTACTGCGCAGGCGCGCAGTACATCAGAACTGCCGCGGATGCCAGACATCTGCGGAAGGGCAGCAAACAGGCATTATACTATGCCATTATTTAAGAAAAGTAATAGTTTCTTTTCTTAAATAATGTCATGGTATAATAGCAATAACCCACTTCTGGGTGTGGGTAATGCTAAATTTACCCACGGTTGGCTTTGTTTGGTCCCTCGGGACCAAACCACGCCAACCGTGGGTAAATTTAGCATTACCCACACCCAGGCGTGGGTTATTGCTATAATAGTGCATATTTAAGCAGTGAGATATGACAAAATGTTATCATAATATTTTAATTATCTGACAGAAGATGTTTACTTTAATTTGAGGTATAGTTAATGTGTGAAATAGTTCTCCAAATAAGAATTCCAGTTTGGTATGTCCACAGCCCATATTGAAGGGCACTGCTATGTCCTTTGGGTTCTTTTTTGTAATTCTTCTAACTACTAACAGTGACCACAATAATGATACATTGAAGTACCAAAATTCTTTGCTGAAATGCCAGAGAACTGCAGGAAGGTAGAGGTCACATGACATACAGCTGTGCTGGCATCATGGGTACTTGGCTGTTTAAATAGATACTAATTCTATGCATATATTAAAATCATCCTCTTAGTTCTGTTGTATAAATGAATGCTATCTGTGCTACACTGCATGTTTAAGTATAATGCAGTTGAAGCTCACAGAAGTCTTAATTACCAACAGAATATTTTACCTTTTACAAACAGCAGTAGCAATAATCAATCTTGCTGCTCTGTGGAACATCATTGCATATCTTAAAGTCGTGGCATCATCCTGAAGTCATCAGTAGTCTCCCACGTGTAGTTCTTTTAATGTCACATATGGTTGAGTCATCAGGTAACCCAGTGTCAATTTGTGGATGAACTCTGAAAAGAACATTCTGGTAGGACGTGTCATTAAGAGTGGTCTTCAAGGTCCTGCACATATTTCTATATGGTACTAGGTGTCATCCCTTGGAATTCTTTTGTCACATATGGTGAAATATGAATAATCCATCATTGGTCTGAAGCGAAATAAGTCCCGGATTGAAGAGATACTTTCTGTTTCTTCCATTTTAATGGCCTTCTCTAGTCTCAACAGTGTAAGATCTAGGAGTTGAAACTGTTGTCGCTACTAAGGTCTTCCTACTCTAAATTATTGTCACTCTTTTCTCCTGGATGCTCTTGCTATTTTGTTATACTACGTCTTTTCTTTTTCCTGAACTTTCTACCAATTGTTCTTTACATTTGGCATTGCCTGAGGCTTAAGCTGCTTGGAGGGCAGTGGCCATTTCACCTTGAGTATTCTATCGGTAATCAAGAAAAAGATGGCCCAACACATCACAGCAACATGTTTGATACTCCAGCACAGCTGAATAGCATTCTCAATGTGCCCTAGCCGCACATTTCCTTATGATCTTTCTAAGAGTCTGAAATGCTTTTTTCTACATGGAAATAAGACCTTAGCCATTTTTAGGCAACTTTGTAAAATTCTTTACTCCTAAATTGAGAGCCTTTACCTCAGATAAGAATATCTGGGTTATCATTTCTACAGAATATTGCTTTCAGTAACATAATAACTAAATTAAATTATTTTTTTCTCATTTTAATCGCTTCTAAATCCATCACACAAAAATCTACAGGAATTAGATAATTATGAGCTCTTGAAATTAAACAGGAAAATAGAAATGTTGCTCCTTCGTCTTTGTAGAATTTCATGTGGCATTGTCTGTACATTCACATTCCTTTTGTAAAACTTGTTATATACTTGGAAATTCTTTACCATCATTTCACTCCGATGTTCAGTCAAAATGAATTAAACGCAGTTGACTGTTCAAAACTAAAAGATCATACATTAGAGGAGGGTACAGATCACTTCAACACTAAATTCCTAAGTATCCTTGATTCCCATGCTCCAGCACATACAATAAAAACTAGATCCAATACAGCACCATGGCTCACAAAAGATACCAAATCTAAAATCAAAACCAGAAACAAAGTTTGGGCCACCTGTTGAACAACTAAAGCCCCACTTGACCATCTGAAATATCGTCAACTCAGGAATGATACAAAAAAATCTATTTTACTGGATAAAAAAAACTTCTACCAAAACCTCCTGCAAAAACACCGTAACAACCCTCAAAAGTTCTGGGCAGGCTTAAATCAACTACTTCACCCAGGTCATTCCACCACCCCAACCCTGGCTAACCACACCCATAGTTCCCCAGAGGCCATAGCTAGCGGCTTTAATAACTTTTTCACTGAAACAATCCAATCCCTAGCAAATCAACTAATCCCCCAAACTTAAACCCCACCCCTAATCTACCCTATAATCACCCTAAATTTAGCTTCCAACCAATATTCACTAGTTTTATCAAAACACTTCTAAAAAAACTAAAACCTACCACCCCCGCTGCCGAACATCTCCCTGCAGAGTACCTACAAATAGCTGCAGATGCCATTGTATATCCCATATCTATCCTCATCAACAGAACCTTATCTGAAAATGCTATCCCCTTCCTCTGGAAAATATCTCACGTCATCCCACTCCATAAAGGTGGCAGCTCTATAGACATATCCAACTATAGACCCATTGCCATTCTTTCCCCACTAGCCAAAATAATGGAAAAATGTGTACACAAGCAACTACTGCAATACCTTACATAGAATAACTTACTGTCCAACTCCCAACATGGTTTCAGGCCATAACACAGCACTACCTCAGCCCTCCTTTCCTTTACTACTGCCATAAACCAAAACAGGAATGACAATAGGCTTACCTCTGTCCTCTTTCTTGACCTATCAAAGGTCTTTGACATGGTCCACCATGAACTTCTCATTCTTTCACTAAACTCTATTTCCCTCAACAAGCCCGCTATCCAGTGGTTCCAGTCCTACCTGACTGGTAAACAACAGGCAGTACTATGGCAGGGCAAACTCTCTAGCCAGCTACCCCTCACACTTCGTGTCCCTCAAGGGTCCATACTAGGTCCACTACTATTCTCTATTTTTATCAACAACCTTCACACTGCTATCCCTAAAGCTACCTGCATTCAATATGCAGATGATTCCACTCTGATCTGCTCAGCCACCTCCCCACCGGAACTGCAAACCTTAACCCAAAATACATTCAACACTATCGAGAACTGGCTCACCACCCAATGCCTAGTACTGATCCCTAATAAAACTAAACTCCTGCTCTTCTCCCCCACTAATAGCTCTACCACACTTTCATTCTCTGTCACATCTAACAATGGTACCACTATTTCTCCAGATCATCACACCAAACTGCTAGGGGTTATCATAGACAATAATCTCAAATTTGACCTGCAGGTCAACAAAACCATACAGACCATCAATAAGAAGCTCGGATCACTGTATAGAAACAAGACTTTTTTAACCCCACTGGCCAGGACTGCAATCGCCCGATCACACTTACTCTCTACTCTTTTATATGCCTCGCCTTTACTCTCAAACCTCAACAAATCTGAACTAGGTAAGCTGTCCCATAGCTCCAATCATATTGCCAGATTTGCCACTGGCTTCATCTATAGAACCCCCACTGCCAGAACCTTAAAAAACTAGAGTGGCTAGAACTGCTCAACTTAATTCATTTCAATTAACTTTTAATAGCTCACAAAATTCTGTACTACCCTGAGGATTCCCCCTCACTTAAAAATATCATTAAGCCATATAGCAACCTGAGATCCCTACGGTCAGCAGATAAACTACTGGTCCAAACCCACAAAGCTAATAACTCTGCTGGTGAATCCCTGTTTGCAAACTTTGTCAGCAAAACCTGGAATTCGTTGCCAAACTATGTAACCCTACAATCCTCCAAAAGTCTCTTCAAAAAAAACCTCAAACAATAGCTCAAAGTGAATTGGCTATGCTCATGTACCAAACCCTGATTAAGTTATAAACTGATAGCATAATCCGAAATTATCATAACATGTAACTACGTCACCAAGCTCTGCTTCTAATCTGATGTCTCTTACTTTTAATTATGTCTGTCTATGAGAATTGTGAGTCCATAGTTGGGGACACTATTAAGCCATTTTATATAATCACTTTGTTTTTTATAAATGTTTCCTAACTTCTGCATAAGCCATTGTATATAATCAACTTTTTATTATTGTTTTCTGACTTCTGTGTAATCTATGTAAGTCTGACTATATGGACCTTTTCTTCCTGGGCCTCCGCTGAAAATGGACATGTATCCAGTTGGACTATCCCGGTAAACAAATGTAAAATAAATAAATAAATAATAAAAACATTTCAGAATAAAACAAAACATCTTTACTTGTCTGACTTGAATAATGAAAGTCACACATAGCTGATGCCATCATGAAATGTATAGTACCATTGTATTTGCTCTGGAGCTTTATACCATTCATCTGGCTATCCTAACATCGCCATGTCTATCAGCAGCTATATATCTGTATTGGTCTCAGTGTACTTTGGAATCTCATGCAGCATTTTATCTGATATTTGAAAAATGAAATGATTTGTATCACTTCTAGGACTTGATTCAGCAATTCTTCCTTAAATTCATTCAAACAAGCTGTATCCACTGTATCTGCAATATGCATCTCTCTTTCTAGTTTTTTACACAACTGACAAACCATACTTTTATAAAGTCAGTAACATTCATGAAAAATATAATGCTACTTTATTTAGATGCTTGATAAATGCTCTATAATGGCTTATTGTTAGCTTTTGTCATGCCCATGCTCATATCATTTCTCTCAGCCATACACAGTCATTAGAAACTCTTTCAATCTAGCTTGTTGGCAGTTCAGTAAGTACTCTGAACCATGGGGCAACTAGTTGTCCATTGACTCGCATCTCTAGCAACAGGCCCCCTTACCTCAGACTGACTGTCATCCACTTGCAACATAATTGAATCAATTGAATCATTATAATAATGAAGAACTGGAGGGTCCGCCATTTATTTCTTTGGCATTATAAAACCTTTCTTTTGTACCTGCTGTCACTGGCAGTGTGTGTCCTTATCTAGCAGTCTTCTTGGAGGCATAGATACTTGTGATAGGTTAGGAGTAAGTCAAATATAAAAATGCAAACCAAGTACTGAAAAGTATAAAAGAATCCAGGCCACCATTTTGAGGCAATAATAAACTTTTATATCACAACCACAGATACAAAGATGAGCGCTTTCGTCTGAAAACTAGACTTCATCAGATCGGATCAGTAATAGGTTAGGAGTAAACTTGATAAAACATCGGAGTACTGTACTCCCAGAAATGTCAGTACCACTTGTCTGTCCATGGCTTTTCCATGTGGATTCCCACTTTGACTTCATGTGTATAAGGCTGTACATACCGCTGAATCAGAACATGCCTTATATATATATATAACATACTAGTCATGTATGTTTGTCCTTTCTTTGTGTGAAATTATTTTGTCTGAGCCTTTTCAGTAACTTGCTCAGTCATTCCTCATGTTCTGTTTTGGTTTCACCCCAAACTAACATATTATCAAAGATGTTTACACCACTAGTTCCTTAATAATTTTTGCAAGGGCTCTCTGGAAGATCCCATTTGATGAAGTAGTACCAAATAGCTTTCTCAGGAATCTGTCCATTTTAAAAAGTGTATTGAATGCACGTTTGAATTGTATTGATCAACTTTCTTTTGCTTAAAGCCTTGATTAACATTAGGCACTCAGAAATATTTAGGTTTTTATGTCCTGGACAGCTTCTTCCACAGTCTTAAATGGGCAATGTTTAGTTAATATTGTTCTGCTCAGATCTTGCAGATATGTGCAGATTGTAATATTGCCTGGTTTAGGTAAGTCACTATACTGTTTGGCAATGGAGTTGGCTCAGTTTATTTTGTTATCACATCACTGTTCTATGTACATCAGTTGCTTCTCTATTATATGTCTTAATGAAAATAGAACTATGGTGCATGTATAGCTGGTGACACATCTGGAGTTAATTTGATACTGTATTAACCTAGAATGCAACCAAGGCTAACTCAAAAATACCAGTTACGTTCTGTTGCAATTGATTTTTACTTACACTAGTCTTTATTGTAGCTCTGTGTATTGTACATCACTGCAGATATGCTACTTTGCATTAAATTACTTAGCAACTCTCCCATTTAAACATACAAGCTGCCCACTTCACAATCTGTAGAGGTAATCTGTCTTGTGAATATGTGAGTTACATCCTAAAAGACTTATTGAATGTTTTGCATCACAAACAGGAGAATTAGACATTGCACAAATATGAAACTCTTTGGCTTCACAAATATGCAAATATTTACCTTCACTAAAGGTATACTGTCTCTTAGACTGAGACAGCATTTGTGTGAATGATCAGTAATTCCCAACTGATTGCAGTTTTTACCAGGGTATTAGTCCATTGTGGTTTCACAGTCTGAAATAACAAATCTTAAGCTGTAGTTTTAAATTTCAGCATAACTGTTTTTGGCCTTTGTGTGTTTATTTTTGTCCTAAATAAGTTAGCATTATATATCTTGATCCCTTTTCTTTGTACTTTCTGTCAGGATATTGCCCTGTGTACAAATACTAAGTTTATTGTTACTGTTTTTACCACTAATTCAGAGTTTCTCAATCCAGTAATTACTTTTCTGATATCTCTGTACAGCTTCCCCTACTGAAGCATTCTTTGCACACAGATCTCACAACTAGTCCATGCTCTAATTGCAAGTAAGCTACTGAACTATCTGAACTTCAGTTTACAGCATTTATTTACAAAGCAGTGCTTTGTACATTATCTTTCCTTTTTTGATTTACATATTTTTGAGAATTGAGTCAGTAAACCACAATTTGTGTATTCTTTATTCAATGGAGAACAATTTTGCCTTCGTGCTTTTAATCATACCCGGAGAAAAATGTTTTCTGTTAAATTGTTTTTTTTATTTTCAGCTGCACAATTATGATCTGACTTCCTGTTAAATCTGTTATTGTTCTGATCCAGACCAGAATGTGTTTTAACACTTTAAGGAGATTTTGCTCTTGCTTTGCAAAATCACATTCTGGACCCAAGCAAATCATGTTATTGCTATCTCGAGCAGTAACATTTTAAAAACTGTATTCTGAAGTTGTACAATGAACCTGTTCATAGCTTTTAGTTACAGTGCTGTTTTGCATCTGGCAAATACAGCCATGCAGCCTGGGCAAATATCATTAGTTTCTTCTAGAATGTACAGTACAGGTATTTCTCCATGCTGTTTGTAAGTGCCATCTGTTTCATATCCTGGTCAGACAGCATTTTTACAACCCACAAGATAGTTTCACTCTTGCTTTGTAAAGGGACCTTATATACTAAATGTGAAATAAAGGTGTTGACTGCATTTGTACTATAGACTTTTGTAAAGTTTTTTTGACCTTTTTGGTTGAAACTATTAAAACTGTGAGAGTTGCTTTTCTATGTTTCATTTAGTAAACAAAGCCTCATGATTCTAGCAGATTTTTGTTTCATGAATGCAATGGTGGTCATGTTTCAGATAAAATTCACTTTTCCTCCTACACTGCAGAATTGCTTTCTTTACATTATATGAACATTTTACTGCCTGTATCTAGGAGAGAAAATTCTAAAATACCATGTTGATGGTTGGAGTTGTATTACTGAAATTATAAATTCAGCATCATAACTTAAGCATTTTTTGTGGTATTTATCCACAAAAGTATAAACAGTCCATTATTTAGGGATCTTATATGAATGTACAAACTACTACTTTTCCGACTGCATCAGAATAAAATCTTTCTGAAAAGAAGAATTTGTACCTGCTTTGTGAAATGTATTTTTTTGCTGTCAGCCAAATGTGTAAAATGACCACGGAATCTTTTTTCTAATATAACCAAAGTCTGTGATAGCACAAAAACATATAGGCAACAAAACTACTCATAGTTTAGGCTTTTAAATAATTCATCTATAAACTGAAAAACATATATATGGAAATAAATAAAAACAAGGCATTTTTGCAGGCTGTAAAAATTCACATAGCAGAAAATGCTTAAAGTTAATAAACATACATTTAATGCACAGAGCATATAGACAGTAAGACTGTAATAAACAAACATTCCATACAGACAATAAATAGACACATTCAATGAATCACAAAATTCTTTGCATGGTGATATGAAAGTCCATTTTGCCAAAGCCTTGCTCACTGAGCAGAATATATACAATTGTCAAGTGAAACATAAAACAGTACTAAAGTTTTATGAAGGAAGGTAACTGCCTGCATAATGTCACATGATGGGATATATCCCTCATGAACTCTCTCTCTCACTTTATATTTTATTTCTGATAACACACTATTTTATGGGACATGACTTCCCACAAGGTAGTGCTACCTGTGATGTAAAATATAAAGTGTGGTGGCAGGGCTTTATCCCCCCCCCCACCCCCATGAAAATGTATGAGATCTTGTCTTCCCCTCAAATTACCAAGTTCCATATTGGAATTGTTGAATATCCTTAATGTTATTTTCCATTGTGTCTTAAGAGGCTCTGAGTTCAAAGGCTTTGAGAAAATTGCTACAGTAAATAACATGTGGCAGGTGTTACAGATAGAAAATTAGTGGACCTTTTGTACATCGTATATCTTTCAATTACACAAAGAAAATAGTCAGGTGAATTGCCCATAGCATATAATTAAAAAACAATCTGTTTGCTGTATATGCCATTCAGTAAGGTGCAAACAGAAGAATCTCACTTTGCATTACATGATCATTTTGTTGTATATTTTCATCATTCACCATTATCATAATAATAATATTAAAATGAACTCTGAATTGCTATAGTGATTTCTGTTAACGGCCAACATTAAAGTGTGGCTTTGATTTTGAAAAATGCAGTATTACACGCTTGATAATTCCTTAACGTTTCCATGTTATATATCATATTACTTAAACATTTCTGACAACTTCTTGATCATCCATGCTTCTACGTCACAGATACCGGCCACAAAGCTTATTTTCCATTACACAGTTATAGTTTTGCTTTCACTTTGTTGCATCACTGTCCATGCAAAAATGTATTTCTTTAATTTCTGATGCTTCATCATAACAAAAAGCGATTAAGTTTTAGTAGTATGATAGACTGCCTTTAAAAAGGAACTGACTTGAAAAGTCACCAGTGATTTTTCATTGTAGGGAACAAATGAATTCCTAAGAGTGGGTGTTAACAAGGCAGAAATGGCCTTGCTGCTTAGTTGCAGTGTAACTCCTGTGATCCCTTGAAAATTAAATTATTATAAACTAATACAGTTTAGTGGCATCATTTAATTGACATTTTCTCCATACTTCCTCTTGAAAGCAGCATTATAGTCATTTATGCAAAATACAAAATGAACTTGTGATGGTTTCCATTTTAATTTGCCTACTACAACAATAGGGAGTCTCTCTGCACTTCAAAAATTAAAAAAAAAAACACATTCCAGAACATGCTTAAACATGTTAATGTCCTGCATCATGAAGTTTCTACTAATGAATTCTGTTCACCTCTGTGACTGCCCTTTTATAGCACCTCCCATATGCAGCTTAGTTTTCATATACAAATGTTAGCTTGCATCCTGGCAAATGACTGCAAACCTATACTCCTGGCAGCCTATAAGGAAACAAAAAAAAAGGATGCAGTGACAATTAACTAATTTATTTTGCCCTATTTACTACCTCATACTTCAGTACTTTGCTGACTGTGTATTTCAAACCATTGTCCATTCTGTACACAGCAGTCTGAGTCACCTTTAGTTGTTCAAAAAGGTGTTTCATACTCTCAGTTTGACATCATTTTCCCTAAACATAATACTGTTATAGCTTAGTTGCCATGGAATTCATAAATCCAAACTTGGGTTTGTAGGAATCTGTAATCACACCAGTTATGAAGGTCATTCTGTTTCCAGAGGCTGTATTAGCCTGCAGGATGTCTTGAAGATATTTAACTGATGAAATTCTTTCAGCACTATCATTCTTTACTTTTAACACACAGTCAGTAATTATTAACAAGAAAATTTAATCTGTGGTTAATATTTACATATTTACATATGCAAGGATAGTGTGATTAAATGCAACAGTAACAACCTGTACTTATTCTATTTTTATTATTTTATTCAAGATAATTTTATTTTCAGTCACACTGGGAATGCTTGGATTACTATATAAAGTTAACGACCATGTCTGTGATAGAAGGTCAGAGTAGTTTCTCAGGGATTCCACTGGTTAAAATTTACAATTTACAGTTAGGCTCCTGACCAGGATAACCTGAGACTATTTTAGTGCTGAAATCCAAAGAGACTGTAGTCTTTCTTGCACATTTACATTAACAACTGTTTTAATAATCCACATACAAGATGTTAATCATTGATATTTTAACCCCGAGGATTTAACAACAGGTATTCACACAAGACATTTAAATTTGCTGCTGATGATTCTAAAGATAGGTTAAGCATTCCTGAATACATGCCTTTCTGTGCCCTTTCTCGCTCAGCATCAATCCAGTCTTTATGCTTTTTGTGGAAGGTATGTTTTTTTTCACCTTATCTTTTAACACCCTGTTATTTTCTTATTTAATAACAAATCTCTTGTAGTCAGATAACAGAGAAGAAGAAATCTTAGTACAAATTAAGTTCTCTTATCAGAATGGGTGCTGAGGAAATGCAATGAACAGCTGATGACAAGCTCATATTTTCAGGGTACACAGTGTTGAGGGGACAGGAGGCTGGAATCTTCCTGTCTGCCATAATACATGTGCATCAGATTACAGCAGACAGGCTAGCATACTTATTTTGAATTAATTTAATTATTTTGCTTGAGATGTATGAGAATGTACAAGAAAAAAAAATCAAAACTACCATGACATCTTCTATGTCAGTACAAGATGCAGGTAGGGGTGAGGCATTAATGGAAGTAAATCCTCACTCCACAACAGTGTGATGACCTCAAGCCTACAGCCTGGCAGCTGCCCCTAAGGCTAACTGAAGAGACAATGTGGGGATGGGGGGGGGGGGGTTGTGATAACCTGAGATTTCAGGATAGATTAAAACATGTGTATCTTTTTCCAGTAAATGATCTGTTAATTGATTTCATGTGGCATATTACTTTGGGTTTTCTACTTCAGCTGCTGTCACTATAGGGAACAAATGAATGCCAGTGAAGAATACAATGTTATGTATATTTGCTTGCTTCAAGTTGCTGTTCTGCCTCCAGCAGTAGACTTACTCAAAAATGTTAATTTTACTATACTCCACAAAAAAAATTAAAAAATCATTACTGCAATGTCAGATATTTCAATGCAAAAGTGCATTAATAGTAATGGGTCTATGTTCAGCCATTAAATTAATGTTTTCTCTAATGGCTGTTCATCAAACATTACTCTTCGAACTTTACTTTTAAAGAACAGGTATATATTTGAAAAAAAATTAATCGAATGTCCATAGTTGGCCAACATAAATGAACTGCTGCTTACTACTTACTGGTAACTTAGCTATAACAGAACCTGCCCTTTCCCTAATTTAGTGCGACCTTGGAGTTGGTATATATAATTAGCCAGGGAGGCAAAGCCCCCTACATAAGTATTGTCTGGTGTTCATCAAATCCTTCTGTAGTGGGGGCTGCACCTCCACACCCCTGCTAATTAGGGTCTATATCACTTCGACAAAACGGCAGAAGTTCGAACACCATATGTTCGAACTTCTAACCTTGAAGTGCAAAACCATTGAAGGCTTAGAACAGCGATTTTTTTTCCAGGGAAAAAAATCGCTGATCCAAGAAAACACACACACAGCACAAGCACACCAAAATGAATAATCCACACATATACACTTCACAAAATCCTACTTTTAACCCTACACTAAACTGTACATACACTACTATCTATCCACGTACCTTAACCCAAACCCTAACCCTAAGGTCTGTAACTATCGCGCACTCAGCTTACCCGCTCCCTAACCCTAAGGTCCGTAACTATCGTACACTCACCTTACCCGCTCCCTAACCCTAAGGTCCGTAACTATCGCACACTCACCTTAACCCAGTCCATTCGCACACTTACCTTAACCCGGTCCATAACCTTCACATCACAGTGGAGGGAATAGTGAAGCCACAGAAATGGCCCACTGAAATCTTTCCCTGGGAAAGAATTTGGTGTTCTGTGGCTTCACGATAATCAGTTTTCGAATTTCACAGTTCGAACATATGGTGTTCGAACTGCTGAAGTTTCGACAAACTGATAGGAACCCGCTAATTATATATACCAACTCCAAGGTGCTTTGTCTAGTTATGGTGAATTGATTGTTAGAGATAACTCTTTGCAGCTGTCTCTCCACTTCCACAGCATAGGCACTTTTAAAATATTCTGCATACCTCTCAACCTCTTAGAGCAAGAAATCTGGATAAAGCCATACATAAAAGTGGGACAAAGGCCCAAAAATAGGGACGATTTTTAAGTATTTCTCTTACAAAGTTAGAAAGTTGATAGAGTAACAGGTTTTGCATTAGCATGAATTTTTCTGAAGGGTATGAAGTCTGAAACTCAAATGTCTGTCATTATTTTCTAACCTCAATCATTAATGTTTGCCATTAATTTGACAGAAAACCACAACTTTATGAAAAATGCACCAAAAACATGAGTTTAAACTATCGGCATTCTGCAAAAATCTGTAGAGTAGGTACACTAGATTACTATCTCCAACAGTCCACCGTTCGAAGGTCTACAGCCCTCTCAGAATCTGCCTTTAGTAATACATATCCTTGTGCTGCCATCTTTATCATGCCTCCCTTACAGCTTTCCATTTCATTTCAGTACTGCTAACCTCTTTGATGTTGTGCATCCATGTTATAACTCTAATTTCCGTACTTTACCACAATATACATTTCCAGTGTTCTAAGCCTTTTCACATATCCTGAGTTTAATCATAGGCTCATAGGAAATTACTAGGCTATTGGCCCTGAGGCCCTTATAAGCCTAGCCAAGAGTTTAGCCCATGCATAGACAAATCAGCACCCAATGCCTCTGTCCAGCAGGGACACGGGTAGAATCCCAAGGATGTATTTTCTATTTCCCATCCAGTTATCCAGATTATGCTTAAAAAGGGGTAAAGAAGTACTCTACTTGATGTGGAGAGGGAGCCTGTTCCATAGATGGGGGAATCTATGGGACAGAAATCTGTCCTGCCAGCAAGTCCTACTGATGTCACAGACCAGGTTTAGGCCATGTGTGTAGGTTACTCGAGTGGAGCTTGACTTGTGGATATGCAGCAGTCCCATCAAGGTGGGATCCGAGATCGCCTTATATGCCAGACAGATGCCACCTCTGAGGAGTCTGTATGAAACAAAGTAGAGGGATAGGGCTTTTAGCCTATCTGTGTATGGTAGATTTTTGAGGCCTTGGATTCTCCTGGTGAGGAATCTCTGTGGTCTCTCCAGCTGCTGCATGTGCTTTGCAAGGTACATGCCGAATGGGGCATTGTACTCAATAATGGGCCTTATAAGGGAAGAATACAGGGATGTTATGACCTCCTTGTCTCTGGATGAGGTGAGCCATGAGGTGAGGTGGGCCATGTAGAAAGCTTTCCATACAGTGGTCAAAAGTCATGCTGCTATCAATCTTGGTGCCCAAATCCCTCACGACTGACTGCATGCTTAGAACATTGTTGTTAATGTGATAATTTGTGGGGACATCTCTCTCCCCAAAGGGGATGATGATGCATTTTTTTGTATTCAGCTTGAGGCCATCTTTCTGGCACCAGTCATTTCTTTGGGTGAGACCCTCTTGGAGGATGTCCGTGTCACTAGGGGAACTAATGACAGCTCCCAACTTGCAGTCATCTGCAAATCTGGTAAGCCATAGCCCACTGGTTTTGGCATGTACCTCAGAAAAGTATATCCCAAATAACAGAGGCCCCAAGATTGAACTCTGCAGTACGCCACTCGATATGAGTTTACTGCTTGAGGTGTCTTCCCCTATTTTGATTATGTGGGTTCTATTAGTGAGTCACTTGGCTACCCATCTGGTAACATATCGATTGATGCCTAGTTGAGAGAGTTTATCTATTATACCTGAGTGGGAAATAATGTTAAAGGCTTTGGCCAGGTCAAGGTAGGCAGTGTGCACTGTCTTCCCCTCATCCATGTCTTTGGTGACTGTCTCAAAAAAGTTGACCAAATTTAACAGACATGACCTCCCCTTGATGAAGCCAAACTGTGTGGGATCGAGTGTTTGGAGGTTGCCAATACCCTTGTTAATGAGGTCCATGATAATCCGTTCCATGGCCTTACAGATCAGGCTAGTTAGGCTGATGGGTCTATAATTTTCTGGATCAGTGGATGCTCCACCTTTGTGTAAACGGATGACAGAAGCTGCCCAACACTCAGCTGGGACAAAACAGGTACTCAGGCTTTGGTTGAATAGGGTGCCTAATGGTGCTGCAAGTTCCTGCCTGAGTTCATGTAGGATGCAGCCTGGGACATTATCAGGTCCCATGGAGGCTGTGTTTTTTTGCCTCTGTGAGAGCGCTGATGTCCTGATCCCTAGATATAAGGGGAAGGGGGCAGGTACTGGGAATGCCCTGATTTATTGATGGGGGTACAGAGGGGTGAAATTTTCGCTGATTCTGTCAGCCAACAAGTTTGCCATATCTACAGCATTTGTATATATGGTGTCCTTGTCCACCAGTTCTGAAAATATCTGGATGCTACCTTTGAGATTATGGACATATGTGAAGAAGGCCTTATGATTGTCTCTAGTAGATGTGGCCAATTTGGACTCGAAGTTTGACATCCTCAAGTATCACCATTGCAAAAACTAAATCAGTTTGTTGTCTCTCTTATGCCTTGCTGTCCAGAAACAAATGGCCTATTTCGATACACTATGACTTATTCCATATGTAGCCTCATGAGAACCCTGTTTAAGAAGATGCTGTCATTTGCATACCCATATTCCAAGTCAAGTCCACATACCAGGAAAAGGCATCAAAGCATTTGTTTTGCTTATTGTTGCCTTGTTAAACTACTTAACATAATCTTGCCTGGAATGATCATAACATAAGATATTTTTCCTGCCTTTGTCTATGAGTGCTGCTCCTAGCATGTGTGACCTTAAGAACCTACTACCTGCCAAAGAACATTTGTGATTTTTTTTTTGTTTTGAAGTTCATATGTTGACCTCTGTTTGATCTCTGATCAGTCTTGTCATCAGTGCAGGTAATGTCAGTAGGTCTGGGCATATTCTATCGTCCCTGTCTGATGTCTGATAAAGATGATGTTAAAACAGTGCTTGTCCACTTGTTCTAGCACAGAACCCTGTAGACTCCACTACTTAGTGGCTTCTCACATAACAGTTCCCCTGCAACATAAGCTAACCCAGTTCTAAACTACTTCAAAAGTTCAAGTCTGGTGCCTATATTCTTCAGTAGCACTGTGTCTAGGACTTTAATGAAGTTTAGATGTATTGCATCTGTGGGTTCATCTTTGTAACCTCATCTGAATGGTTGGCAGGGATCACATGACCAAACCATGTTATGTAGCGCAAACACAGGTAAGAGGCAGTCCGTTCATGTAAGTTGGAGTATTAACTTATTCACTGTGGAAAATAATATGTTACGTGCAACTATAAGATATGTGTTGAAGCAAACTTGAAAGAAGTGTTCATGAGTAATACTATTACTAAGTATAGAGGTGTTTCAGCAGTCATTAATTGTTTAACTTGAAACCCAAGCTGTTATAGACAATAGGTTTGCTTATCAAAAGTTAGAACATTGCATGGTGCAAAATAAGAATAAAAATGGGTCAGAAACAATTATCAAGCAGTCTGTAGTCTGAATGTGCTGCTTATAATCTCACATTTTGGCAAAGGAGCCATATGTGGTGAAAGCTCACCAAAATAGCCGCTGTTATGCAACAGACTAGAGAGAATCATCATTATTAGCACCATTTTGAATAATCAAAGACTACTGCAGTGCTTTTGTATAACTACTTGTTCTTGGCAGAGCAAATCAGAAATTTGCCAACACATTGATTACAATCCTGAGAATTGCACTTGTGGCTGTGACAATAGGAGGTGCTGCCAGCCATGTGGGTAAAAATAGGGCAGTGGATATGTAATATATGCCAGCACTGGTAGCTGGAATTTTGTAAATAATTTTATGCTATTTGTATATCAAACTGATTTGTACAGATGCTTGCACTGATAATGTATTTGTGAGGTTTGCTTGTGTTAACATGTATCAACAGTGTGCCCAGCTGGAATGAAAAGAGATGTACATGTATTACTGTAACTGCTTAAATGTATACATAGTAGTGAAGTGAAGTGATTAATCTTAATCCACCTGATTTTGCAAAATATTCTTGAAATTAAATTACTTTATGGGTTAAGCCATAAAGATGTTATCCCACATTCTGAAGGGAGCCAGAGATGCAATGTCTGTGCTAGAGAATAGTTGGTAGCTCCTGTAGCAAGAGTGAAATGGTTTTATGACTTCCAGCAGCTGCATCACATATGAGCAAAACCCTATCTGTGTGTATGGTAACACATACTTTAGGTGCTAAAACACTGGTAGTGTCTAGTGATGCGGCAGAGTGTGGGAAACAGAGTCAGATGACCAGATGTGTGTGATGTCATTCTGTGCAGAAATAATGTTTTAATATTAGAGGAGACTGAAGTCTCAGTAGCATTCTGTATTCTGTCTTGGATCTGACAACAAGGACTACTCACCCATCTTGCCTTGCTATATTCAGTAAGTAGGAACAGTAATTCTTTTAGTCAATCAGGAATAGATAGTGAGACTAGCTAAATACCATTTTTCTATAACTGTGTGAAACTTTCCACTGGTCTTATTTGTAATATTCCCTGTGACTGAAACCGTGGCATTTACTGTAAATAGATATTTAGTATTTTCATATTCTTCTATTATTTATTTATTAAATATATTTAAACTTTTCATTGTGGCTGGTCCTTTTTAGAAAATTTTTTCATTGTGGCTGGTCCTTTTTAGAAAATATTTAAGCTTTGAGAATATTTGGATATTTTTTGGTGATAGCTCTGGCCACTCCTGAAAGCCTTGCTGTTTGGTCAACATGACCTATGAGTATTAACTATTACACAGTATAATTGGGTACCCTTGTAAGAGCCTTAAAGCAGCTGACAGGGGTTGTTGTGGTAGTGATAACTACCTTACAGTCTGGACATAAGGGGGCACAGCAGGTGAATCTGTGTTAGCCTTTACCATGTGTGTGTGTGTGTGTGTGTGTGTGTGTGTGTGTGTGTGTGTGTGTGTGTGTGTGTGTGTGTGTGTGTGCGTGTGTGTGTGTGTGTGTGCGTGTGTGTGTGCGTGTGTGCGTGTGTGTGCGTGTGTGTGTGTGTGTGTGTGTGTGTGTGTGTGTGTGTGTGTGTGTGTGTAAATCAAATCTCAAAGACTGTGTATGTCAGCTGCTTGGAGCTGGGACACAAAGCACTGGTTTCACAGAGAAGGTGTGGGAGGACTTAGCTTGAATCCCCAGCTAAGGACGCAACTCTAAGTTGTGCCACTGGGAAGTCTTATTGGGGATCTGGACAGATATAGAAAGGAACCAGCCCCTGGACTGACTGTGTTCCCTGGGTGCTTGATACAGAGAGGTCTGCATCTTGAAGTACTGAGTGTATCCATTTGTATTCCATGTGAATGCCCCTCTCTGGTGTCAGTGGTAAGGATTCAGACTCCTCGATTACTGTCCCAGCATGGAGACGTCACATATTGGTAAGCAGTGGTGTGGATATTGAACTTCTGTAGCCTAGAAGCAGTTGTCACTAAAGGTGTGCATTCTCTCAGCAGACAAAAGGCAGGTATTCAGAGTTTCAGATCACAATAGTTTCAGGTTTTATTTATTTATTTTTGTTAGTTTAGTTAGGGTAGCAGGCAAAAATGCCAGCAGAGGATTATGGCAAACTGACAAAGAACCAGTTGGCCAAGGTGTGCGAAGCCAAAGGAATGGTGTATGCCAACCTGACTAAAGAGGAAATGATTTCATCCTTAGTCACAGCTCAGACCAGCAACTGGGAGAATAACCAGTCTGTTGATGGGAATTTGCAGCCCTCAGAAAAAGGACAGTTTACCTTTTCCTCAGAGGACTTAAATAGATCTGGAGTTAAAGAGACTTGAACTGGAGATCAAACATATTGAATTAAAATCATTGGAGAGACTTGGGCAGGCAAAACAGATGGAATTAGAATCAGCAGAGAGACTGCAGCATTTGGAGGCTGAAGAAAATGAGAGACTGCGGCATTTGGAGGCTGTAGAAAATGAGATACTGCGGCATTTGGAGGCTGTAGAAAATGAGAAGCATCAACATGAGAGGGAGATGCTGACTCTTTGCCTGGGTCATGGAGGTAGTGGGGAAGGGAATAACCAAACTCCAGGAGCAGTAAAGGCAGTAAATTTCTTTTGGAATTTGCAGAGGGTGATAATTTTTATAGTTTTTTTCATATATTTGAAAGAGTATGTAAACAGTATAATGTTGACCAAGGGCTCCGGTACAGTTCCTAACCCCTTTACTCCATGGTAAAGCTGTAACTGTTGTTTCTAAATTGTCTGATATTGTTTGTCTAAACTATGAAAAAGTCAAGAAATATTTGCTTGAATGCTTTAACACCTGAAGCTTACAGGAAAAAGTTTTGTGAGCACAGACACAAGGCAGATGAAAGTGTGTGTGATTATATTGCTGAGTTAAGCACTTATTTTTATAGGTGGGTGAGTGGGTGTCAGGTCACCACTTTTGAAGGGCTGGCAGATCTTTTGTTGATGGAATATGCCCTAAGCACTTTGCTTGAAGACAATGAGAATATGGTTGGCAGACTGAGAGTACAACTCTGCAGATCAGCTGGGATAAAAGGGGGATCTCTACTTTGCAAGCAGGGCATCACTGCACAGGAAAGGGATACCCAGTACTGCATGTGGATGCAAGGAAACTCATGGTGGGGCAGCCTAAACCACCCATCAGAGTCTGCCACCAACAGGGGAAGCCACTAGTTCAGGAGCATGGCCAGGATCAAGGGTTAAAAGTTTTAAATGTAACTAGTGGGGCCATGTACCACATAGATGTCCATGGAGGCATGATGGGGAATAAAAAGTGGGGGAGCTAGCAAGTGGGAATAACAGTATGCCAGTGGGAAGTCTTCTGGAGACTACAGGGGTACCAAACTATCAAAAGAGATTATATCCAGTCTTAGTGGATGGAAAAAGGCCACTTCTAAGAGAGACACAGCCTCTGACATAATCATTGTGAAGCCAGCAGTGGTTAAAGAGGAACAGTATTTGCTTGGGCAGTGCACTCCAGTTAGAGCTTTAGGAGTGACTCCATTCCAAATGCCTTTGGCCAGGGTTACCCTGATTGGGAGGGTGGAAAAGGAAGCCAGCAAGTTGGTATGTTTGAGGATATTCCTGCAGGTGTCTTGATAGGGAATGATTTTGATAATGTAGTACCTTGTGTGTGCATTAAGTTATATGCAGTCAGGTTTGGAGACAGGCATGTGGGTCTGGTAGCCTGGGGGAGACCCATACAGACCTCATACCTGAAATCAGGGCTGGTGAGGTGGCTATTTCAGGGTAGGAGCTACCCTGTAGCAGTAAGTAGAGCTGAAACAGGGTCTCCTCTCACACCCTACACTAACAGGCTTGAAGGCAGTAGCTAGGGAGACACCTGATTCTTAAGGAAAAGGGGAGTTTGTATACTGGAACAAATGGTTACTGTATAGAGAGTGGACCCCTGAGGGAGGGCTAGAGGGTGAGGTAATACAGTAGCTGGTAGTGCCTAGAGCCTACCATCTGGCATTTATAGCCATAGCCCATGACATTGTTTTTTCAGGTCATATAAGCATAAAGAGAACCAAGGGATGTATTTTGTAGAACTTTTATTGGCCTGGGATTGGAAGGGATGTAATAGTGTACTGCAGGACCTGTGAGCAGTGCCAAAAAGTAGGCAAGGCAGGAAACAAGGTCAATACTCTTTTGATGCCTTTGCCTGTAATTTAGGAGCCATTTCAGAGGGTAGCTGTGGATATTGTGGGGCCCCTGAATTCCCCAATCTCCATAGGGAAAAAGTATATCCTGGTGGTAGTAGATTGTGCTACTGGATATCTTGAGGCAGTGGCTGTGTCCTCCATCAAGGCAGAAAAGGTGGCAAATGCTTTGTTAGAGATTTTCAGCAGGGTAGGTTTCCCAACAGAAATACTGACTGACAGATGTGCCAATTTCATGTCAGACCTGCTGGAGCACTGTGAGGTGCTACAGTAAAGACCATGCTACAGCCATTTGCAGACCAGTTTAAGAGAGAGAGTGGGACAAATATTTGCCCCACCTGCTGTTTGCATACATTGAGGTTCCCCAGGAATCTACAGGTGTTTCACCCTTTGAGTTGCTGTATGGACATAGGCTGAGGGGACCTTAAGATTTGATCTGTGATGAGTGGGAGAGTGAGTGTGAATCCCACAAGGAATCTGTAGTAGCGTATATCCTAAACCTTAGGACAGGGCTCAGGGAGCTCATGGGCTTGACCCAGGAGAAGCTGGAAGGAGCCCAACAGCAGGAAAAAGGTCTGGTATGACAGGACTGCTTGAGCCAGAGAGTATGCTGTGGGGCAGCAGGTGATGGATGTTCATCGTGTTTCACTGATGCAGTCATTACACTTGGGTTATCCTGCTGGCAGGCTATCTGCAGTTGGCCTGAATTGCAAAGTCTAGGTCCGGCGTCGGTTGCTGTCACCTCTTCCCTGACGTCAGTGCGCCAGGGGTATAAAAGATGCAGCCAACGCCATTTTCTTCAGTCGTTCTTGCCGCACGGTGCCCGAAGCAAAAGCAGTTCACAAGTGCCGGTCGGCCGACTCCTGAGATTTTCAAAATCGAATTTCAGATCCGAAGTCTTCATTAAAGCTAAGTACCCCCATTGGGGAAACTTTGTTCTTGCTCCAGTCCGATGTCAGAAAAAGTTAACAATTGTATTTCTTGTGGGAAGCAAATACCTCATAAGGATTTTCATTCTTACTGTATTCCTTGCCTAGGCCCTGATCACAACATTGCTAGCTGTCGGTTTTGTGCAAGATTTAACCAATGCACTATTAAGCGTCGGTACAATTTTGCTTTTCATTACTTTGGCCCAAGATTCAGTTATATAATGCCGTCGGAACAGCCGACTGCCAAAGTTTATAAAAAGCGCAAGGAAAAAGAAAAGGACAGACATCCGAGGTCCAAAACCAACGACGAGGCTTCTGCTAAGCCAGTCGCCAGTTCTCAGTGAGGTGCTTTTGCAGCCCCTGACAGCCGCTACCTCAGAGCCACAGGCCGCTGACGACTCCCACGTGCAGCTAGCTAGGCCTCTGGATACTCAAGGTATTGGACACTCGGAAACTATTCCCTTAGATGGGTCCGGAGCCGCTGAGCAGGCATCGGCTTCTGAGGGTGTTTTCAGACCTACACAGTTATATGTAAAGCCAACTTCAGCTTCCAAAGCAAAGACTAAAGCAGCTCTAAAGACAAAGAAGCAAGTACAGCATTCTCCAGGACAGACTTCCATGCCTAAAAAACAGATGCTCAAAATGGCCGAAGACCTAATTACCTTGATCAGGGGTTCTCATCCCCCTCCTGACAAGAGGCCTAGGCAAGAGACAAAATATGAATCTTCAGATTAGGTTTCCATTTCCTCTGACTCCTCCTCTGAGCAGGAATACTTTCTTCCTCCCTATGAGGCTTCTGATGCTGAAGAATCTATCCCTTCAGCCTCTCCTCCTGAGGATTATTCTTTTGGGGAAACCCTGCATACCATGAGGGAGCACTTCCACTGGGAGAGCCAAAACTACTCAGAATCTAAGAAAAGGCTTACAGATTTAATTTTACTACCTCAGCACAGGCCTCTGGCTATTCCTTCTGTGTTAGACATTGTAGATGATGTATTTTCAGAGTCTGGACTTTCTCCTGACTCTTTATCTCCTGCCCCTGTTAAACCTGACAGATACTACAGGGTTCCAGATTCACATAAATTTCTTTATAAAAACCCTACTGCTGACCCAGAAACTATTTCTCTGGGTCCCAATGGGGTCAAGGCTTCTACTGCAAAAAACCCTATCCCCTCTGATAAAGATTCAAGGGCACTAGACAGATGGGGAAAAAAGATTTACACTTCTGCTACTTTGGCTGTGAGGGCTTTAAATTGTCAATTTCATATGCTTAAATATCAGCAATATTTAATGTCACTGCTAAAACAGAAAATGTTGTCAAATTCTGATTGTGCAGAAAATAAGGAAATGCATGATTTATTGCATGCAACTGAACAAGTGGGAAAGCATACATTGCAATGTGGTTTTGATTCTCTGGAGGCCTCTTGCAGAGCTGCAGTTATGGGTTCTGTCATTAGGAGGCATGCTTGGTTAAAGGAACAGAATCTGCCTGATCATGTTAAAGCAAAATTATTTGATGCTCTGTTACAGCATGATACCTTATTTGGTGTTAAAGCAGAGGAGGTGTTGAAGAAAATGGAGGACAAAGCGAAATCTATGCAGACAGTAAAGGATTTCTTACAGGTACAGCCACCCAGATTTAGCAGTAACTGGCCTACAGAGAATTGGTCCTTTCCAGTGTCAGGCCACAAAGAGGCAGATACAGACGCCCCAGAGGCAGATCTCAGCCCCAGGGTTCATACCTGCCTAAACAGTGGGGCGCTTCTACCTCTAAAAGTGGAGAAGACAAATCACAGCCATACAGGAAACAGTCCCAATGACTTTCCTCTGCCAGTACCAAGCACTTATCTTTTGGGAGCCCCCTTAGGGGGGAAACTAGCACTTTTTTCTCAAAAGTGGCACATGATCACCCAGGACAAATGGGTCTTGAATATAGTGTCCCAGGGCTACAGGTTCCACTTTCACACCCTGCCAAGGGCAAAAGGTATGCCAGACCTGCCACACATTGAATGGGCATAGACACAAAAACAAGTTTCATCCCTCTCTTGGACATGAGGGCCATTCAGCAAGTACCACAGCAAGAGCAGGGACAAGGATTTTACTCAAGACTTTTCTTGGTAGCCAGAAAAGACAAAGCCTGGAGACCAATACTGGACCTGCCTATTCTAAATACATTTCTGGACGTTCCAAAATTCTAAATGTTGACTCTGCAGCAGCTTCTGCCCATGCTGGGCAAGAAGGCTTGGCTGGTAACTTTGGACCTAAAAGAGGCATACCTGCATATTCCAATCAGACAATCTTGCAGAAGATACCTCAGATTCATAGCTGGCTCAATGCACTACCAATTCTCTGCACTGCCCTTTGGCTTATCTACTGCGCTCGGGGTCTTCACAAAATGCCTGGCACGGTAATTGCATTTTGCAGACAAGGAGGAATTCAAATTTATCCTTACTTGGACGATTGCCTTATTCAAGCAGAGTACAAGGACATTCTACTAAAGCATCTGGCGTTTGTAAAAAGATTACTACTTTGCCTAGGGCACACAGTAAACAAAAAGAAATCAAAACTAGCACCCTCTCAAGAGATAATATTCCTGGGTGCAAGCTTAAATACAACTGCCCAGATGGCTTATCTCACGCCAGACAAACAAAGGCAACTGACTTCTTACTTCAAAATGTTTGCAACAAAGACACAATTATCTGCAAGAAAAATTCTGCAGGCTTTGGGCTTCATGGCATCCTGCATGCTGCTAATTCCATATGCCAGACTGCATATGAGGAAACTAAAATGGTATCTAAAAAGTGTTTGGACTCAACATTGTCACAGCCTGGAAACATTAATTACCCATATTCCTTGCTTGCAACAGGAGTTTCAATGGTGGGCACAAGCCTGTCACCACAACAAGGGACAGCCATTCACACTACCCACAGCCAGGCAGTCAATAACAACAGATGCATCAGATTATGCCTGGGGGGCCCACATGGCAGGAAAATGTATTCAGGGCACATGGCCCACAAGCCAAAAGCATCTTCATATCAATCAAAAAGAGATGTTGGCTGTTCAGAATGCCCTGACAGCTTTCAATGATCTACTCCATCCAGGACAACTACTGATAAGGACGAACAATACTACAGTCATGTTGTACATAAACAAGCAGGGAGGCACACATTCCTACCCCCTCTGCAGGCAAGCCATGACTTTGTGGGACACAGCATTGACTTATCAAGTACACCTGCAAGCACAATTCCTGCCAGGAAAGAAAAACATGCTGGCAGACGAACTAAGCAGAACCTCACGGATCCCCACGAGTGGAAACTGGATCCACAAGTCTTCAGCATGATAATAAAGAAATGGGGATGCCCAGACATAGATCTATTTGCCTCCACTCACAACTGCCAACTACAGAGATTCTGCACAAGGTCTTATCACAAGCAAGCATGGAAAGTGGATGCTCTATCATTCAGCTGGAAAGCCCTAACAGTATATGCCTTTCCTCCTCTGCCTCTCCTCCCCAAGGTACTCCTAAAGGTCAGACAAGAGAAGCCAAAAATGATTCTGATTGCTCCAGACTGGCCCCGCCAGCACTGGTACCCAATCCTAAAGAGCTTGTCTCAAGGCCCAGCCTGGACATTGCCTCTAATTCCTCATTTACTGACCCAACAAAACAAGCAGATCCTGCACAGCCAACTCAGAACCCTAAATCTGGCAGCATGGCGGATAATGTAGCCATTCAGAACACACCTCTCTCTAAAGCAGTGATGGATGTTATTTTGGAGGCCAGGAGGCCCAGTACTAAAAAATCTTATGCAGAAAAATGGAAAAGATTCTGTGCTTGGAACCAGGCACAAGGAATTGACACGTTTGTACCAAATATTCCTCAGATTTTATAATACCTAACTGAGATGCTGGACAAAGGCCTATCCTTTTCATCAATTAAAATCCATGCCTCTGCCATTTCAGCTCATTACAATACGGAACCACCAATTTTTTCACATCTGTTGCTAAGACAGTACCTCAGAGGAGCCAAAAACATAAGACTTCCAAGGAGTGCACCAATACCAGCATGGAACCTCAATTATGTCTTGGAAAAACTCACACTGCCACCTTTTGAGCCAGCCAATTCAGTTGAAATAAAGTTCTTATCTTGGAAAGCAGCTCTGCTCTTAGAAATAACCTCTGCAAGATGAGTCTCAGAGTTACAGGCACTAATGGCTGTGGAACCTTTTATCATTTTCCATCCAGACAGGGTTTCTCTGAGGACGAACCCAACATTTATGCCTAAGGTAATGTCCAGTGTGGCCCTTAACCAGACCATTCATTTGCCTACTTTTTATCCAAACCCACAGAATAAGGGTGAGAAGCTCCTGCATTCTTTAGACATACACAGACAGCTATGCTTCTACTTGGACAGAACTAAGACTTTCAGAAAGACTGAGCAACTCTTAGTAGCATATGCTGCAGGATCACAAGGAAAGTCTATCTCTAAGCAGACTATTTCAAAATGGATAGGCCACTGCATTCGTTTCTGCTATTCACAACATGGCAACTTAGTGCCTAAGGGCATTAGGCCACATTCAACCAGAGCAGCAGCCACTTCAGCAGCCTTCCTCAGAGGAGTACCAACCAAATACATTTTAGAGGCTGCAACTTGGAGTTCAGTGCACACTTTTACCAAGCACTACCATTTACCTCTCTGCTCTAAATCCAGAGCAGGCTTTGCCACTGCAGTTCTGCAGGGCCTTATAGCCTCTCCTAATCCAATTTAGACCCAGCCACCCAACCTCAGCTTTGGGATTCAACCCAAGTGTAATGACTGCAACAGTGAAACACGATGAACATAGTACAGTTGTGTACCTACCATAAATGTAGATGTTCGAGTGTATTCACTGTTGCAGTCCAGGTTACCCACCCACCATCCCCCTTTTCTTTGCTGGGACTTATCTGCACTTCTCTGTCCTATACAACCTATGCGGTGTATTTGCTTGTAGATGAAGGAAATGTTATTTTTGTGCATGCATACTTATCGGCATAATTTTCAGCCTTCCAATTTGGGGGCACCTGACATCTGGGGCAAGAAAAACTGAAGAAAATGGCGTCAGCTGCATCTTTTATACCCCTGGTGCACTAACGTCAGGGAAGAGGCGACAGCAACTGATGCTGGACCTAGACTTTGGAATTCAGGCCAACTGCGGGTAGCCTGCCAGCAGGATAACCCAAGTGTAATGACTGCAACAGTGAATACACTCGAACATCTACATTTATGGTAGGTACACAACTGTACTTTCTCATTCCTGTCAGATGCAATGAGCTGCAGGCAGCTTGGGAGGGGCCCTTCAAAGTGGTAAGGACGGTGAGTGATGTTAACTACATGGTAAAACTGCTGAGCAGAAAGCAGGGGCATAAACTGTACCATGATAACATGATGAAATCTTACCATGATAGGGAGACCCTGGTGCTATTTGCAGTAGGAGACAGGAAGAGTGTGAGGGGGATCTATGGCTACAGCAAGCTAGCCAACAGAATGTTAAGTTACTATAGTGAAGCCTAGGGTTGCAGGCATATGATATGACACTGCAGCACTGTAGTGGGGTCAGCAATGCCAAGGCAATGAGATCTCAAGACAGGGTATGAGATAATGTATTCCCGGACAGGCTCATCCCTCCCAAGCAATGTTTCTCAAAGGTCAGTTGAAAAACTAGCTTGAGTCTTCAAAGGGAGGAGAGAAATATGTGATGTCCACATGCTGGGCCAGTAAACAAGGTGCCTGAATCCTCACCACTGGCACTGGAGAGGGACGTTCACTAGGAATACAAATGGATACACTCAGTATTTCCAGATGCAGACCTCTGTGCATCAAGCACAGTTTCCCTTAAGAGCACCCAATGGAACATGTTCAGTCCCGGGGGCTGGTTCCTCTCTATATCTGTCCAGACTCCCAATAAGACTCCCACTGGCACAGCTTAGAGTTGAATCATTGGCTGGGTTTCCAAGCTAAGTTCTCCTGCTGGTAAGTACTGATATTTCCTTGGATGGAATGACTGCAAGAGCAGAGGTGAATGGTAGTACCCAGGCTGACAGGCAGTGCTGTCAGAAGATTCCAGTCTTCCTGTGGAAGGGGAGCTGGGAAGAGTCACAAAAGTAGAGCAGAGACAGGCTCTCCTCTCACACCCTACACTAAGAAGCATGAGGGCATTAGCTAGGGAGACACCTGATTCTCAAGGATAAGGGGGGTTTGTATACTGGAACAAAGGGTTACTGCATAGAGAGTGGACCCCTGAGGGTGGGCTAGAGGGTGAGGTAATACAGTAGTTGGTAGTGCCTAGAGCCTACCATCTGGCATTTATAGCCATAGCCCATAACTGGCATTTATAGCCATAGCCCATGACATTATTTTTGCAGGTCATATAAGCATAAAGAGTACCAAGAGATGTATTTTGCAGAACATTTATTGGCCTGGGATTGGAAAGGGATGTAACAGCATACTGCAGGACCTGTGAGCAGTGCCAAAAAGTAGGCAAGGCAGGAGACAAGGTCAAAGGTCCTTTGATGCCTTTGCCTGTAATTGAGGAGCCATTTCTGAGGGTAGCTGTAGATATTGTTGGGCCCCTGAGTACCCCAAGCTCCATAGGGAAGATGTATATCCTGGTGGTAGTAGATTGTGCTAATGGATACCCTGAGGCAGTGGCTGTGTCCTCCATCGAGGCAGAAAAGGTGCTAAATGCCTTGTTATAGATTTTCAGCAGGGTAGGTTTCCCGAGAGAAATACTGACTGACAGATGTACCAATTTCATGTCAGACCTGCTGGAGCAGTGCTGCAGTAAAGACCATGCTACAGGCATTTGCAGACCAGTTTCAGAGGAGAGTGGGGACAAATATTTGCCCCACCTGCTGTTTGCTTACAGAGAGGTACCCCAGGAATCCACAGGTTTTTACCCTTTGAGTTGCTGCATGGGTATAGGTTGACGGGACCTTAAGATTTGATCTGTGATGAGTGGGAGGGTGAGTGTGAATCCCACAAGGCGTCTGTAATGGCATATGTCCTAAACTTCAGGACAGGGCTCAGAGAGCTCATGGGCTTGGCCCAGGAGAATCTGGAAGCAGCCCAACAGCAGAAAAAGGTCTGGTATGACAGGACTGCTCGAGCCAGAGAGTATGCTGTGGTGCAGCAGGCGATGGTTTTCATTCCTGTCAGATGCAGTGAGCTGCAGGCAGCTTGAGAGGGGCCCTTCATAGTGGTAGGGATGGTCAGTGATGTTAACTGCATGGTAGAACTGCTAGGCAGGAGACAGAGCCACAAACTGTACCATGCTAACATGATGAAACGTTACCATGATAGGGAGACCCTCGTGCTATTTGCAGTAGGAGGCAGGAGGAGTGTGAGGGGCATCTATGGCTACAGCAAGCCAGCCAACAAAATGCTAGGTTACTATAGTGAAGCCTAGGGTTGCAGGCATATGATATGACAGTACAGCACTGTAGTTGGGTCAGCAATGCCAAAGCAATGGGATCTCAAGACAGGGAATGGGATAATGTATTCCCAGACAGGCTCATCCCTCCCAAGCAAGGTTTCTCAAAGGTCAGTTGCAAAACTAGCTTGAGTCTTCAAAGGGGGAGAGAAATATGTGACATCCAGATGCTGGGCCAGTAATCAAGGTGCCTGAATCCTCACCACTAACACTGGAGGGGGACGTTCACTAGGAATACAAGTGGATACACTCAGTCTTTCCAGATACAGACCTTTCTGCTTCACGCATGGTTTCCCTTAAGAGGACCGAAGGAACATGTCCAATCCCAGGGGCTGGTTCCTCTCTATATCTGTCCAGACCCCCAATAAGACTCCCCACTAGCACAGCTTAGAGTTGAATCCTTGGCTGGGTTTCCAAGCTAAGTCCTCCCACACCCTCTCTGTGAAACCAGTGGTTTGTGTCCCTGCCCCAAGTAGCTGCCACACACAATCTTTGAGATTTGATTTGCACACACACATATACACACACACACACACACACACACACACACACACACACACACACACACACACACACACACACACATACAAACACACACACACACACACACACACTCTCACATGCACACACGCACACACACACACACACACACACACACACACACACACACACACACACACACACACACACACACACACACACACACACACGCATACACACACCTAGGAAAGGCTGGCACAGATTCACCTACTGTGCTACCTTTCGCCTAGAATATAAGGTAGTTATCACTGCCATCAGAAGCCCTGCCAGCTACTTTAAGGCTCTTGCAAGGGTACCCAATTATACTGTGTACAAGTTAATAATAATACAAATGGTAACGCTGACCAAACAGCAAGGCTTTTAGGACTGACCAAATAAATATGCAAATACTCTCAAAGCTTAAATGTTGTCTAAAAAGGACCAGTCACAATGAAAAGTTTAAATATAGTCAATCAATAAATAATTTAAGAACATAAAAAATACTAAATATCTATTTACAGTAAACACCATAGTTTGAGTCACAGGGAATATTAAAATAACATCAATGAAAAGTTTCACACAGTTATAGAAAAACAGTATTTAGCTAGTGTCACTAACTATTCCTGACTGACAAAAAAAATTACTGTTCCTACATACTAAATAGAGCAAGGCAAGATGAGTGACTGGTCCTTGTCAGATCCAAGACAGAATTTAGAATGTTGCTGAGACTTCAGGCTCCTCCAGTATTAAAACATTATTTATGTACAGAATGACATCATAAGCATCTGATCATCTGACTCTGTTTTCCCCACTATCCCCCATCACTAGAAGCTACCATGGTTTTAGCACCTATCTGTTACCATACACACAGATAGAGCTTTGCTCAGATATGGTGTAGATTCTGGAAGTCATAAAGCCATTACACCATTTCACTCTTCCTACAGGAGCTACCAACTATTCTCTAGCACAGACATTGCATCTCTGGCTCCCTTCAAAACTGTAGGATAACATCTTTATGTCTTAACTCATAAAATAATTTAATTTCAAGAATATTTTGAAAAGTCAGGTGGATTAAGATTAACCTCTTCACCTCCAGTATATACTGTTACAATGTATACATTTAAACAGTTACAGTAATGTATGCACATCTCTTTTCCTTCCAGCAGGGCACACTGTTGATACATTTTGCCAAAAAAAAAAAAAATTAGCTTTCCATCGATTTGCTGAATGACTTTCCAAATGTTGGTAGAGTGCCAGTGACATCTTGATCCGATGTTGTCTTTTCTGTCCACCTCAACCTTTGATTTATTGGATTTAAAGGCAGCAGCTTAGACTTTGAAACTCCGTTCCTCTCCCATAATGCAGTATCCTCCCTCAATGTCCTCAGATCTCATTTGCCACTTCCAGCTATCACACATGATCATTGAAGCTCCTTAGATAAGTGCCTTTTTAAATAATTTTCCTTCTGCTAGTGCTTTTTGTGTTGCTCTTAGCTGTGGAAGTTTTAGGGTGGTTAGTGTTAGGTTTCCTTGATAGTTTAGCATTTGTCGGCTTTGCCCATCTTGTTTGCCTCTGAGTGTTTTTGGGATACTTTTACTGCCATTTTCTGAGTAGGATTTCTAATTAAAAAAAAAAATTTCCTTGTCTTACAATTTTAGTATTTGGGATTTTAGACTGTCGGCCTTTGGTGCCTAGTTTTAAGTGTTGTTCTAATTATTGCTGTTATGTGCCTGGTTTCTTGTGCTTCTTGTGAACTTTTTTGTTCATAACTAACATAACTCATAGCATGAAGAAGGCTTCAGATTTCAGGAAATGTGTGGGATGTGGGCACAAGCCCCCCCCATAGGATTCACATGAGAAGTGTGTATTGTCTGGGGATGTCCCACCTAGACACTGTGTGCCAGGTTTATGCTGCCTTTGGGCCCGAGTCTTTGCTGATCTCTGGGCAAAGTTGGTCATCAAGGGGATGCTTCCACCAGCTTCTCCTTCATCTGCTAGTTGGATACCATTCTTCACTTTTCCCACCAAGAAAATGGGTGAGAAGAGGACAGACAAGGAGAAAGAGAGGGAGCATAAAGACAAAGAGAAAGACAAATGTGAAAGAGAAAAGAAAAGGGCTAACTTTAGAGAGAAAGAAGCCTGAAAACACTCCTCTTCCTCTATCAAGGGACAACAGAACCAAAGGTTCTAAGACCTTCTGCTCCTCCAGCTCCCAGCCAAGATGTTTCATCAGTAATTGCTTGGCACTAATCTTCTGCTGTGGTTGTTCTGGGTTTGGATTCATCAGGCTTTCTGACTTTAAATATCCTGAGCCCCTTCTTGGATGTGACTCCCTTTTGAGGTTGTCTCCGCTCCCCCTTCACATATTTGTTCTCCATGCGCTGAAATATTTGGCTCACCTGACAAGACTTCAGAGTGATTTGCTTATGAGATGTCTATGTCACAGGCATCACAACGGTCTCTTGGGCCTTTAAATTCTTTAGAAACTCAGTTGTTTATGATGTTGTCCATCCCAAATATTTCCATGATGCTCCTTTCGAATGCAGCAGATAGTATGGCCCCTATAGCCGGCACCTGTATCACCATCCATCCCCATGCTAGATGCTCCTTTTGGACTGCTTTAATGTATGTTTTCTCATTGCCCCCTTTGACAGATCCTCCTCATTTTTGTCTAAGGTAAAGGACAGATTGACCAAGAGTGAGCAAGAAGGTTTTCTATGCCACAGAAGACCTTTTCCAAGAATCATAGAGGAGGAAAATGCCTTTTATTTTGAAAATTCCAACAGTTCTCCCAGGAAACTCTAGGTGAAGATGTCCTCATGACGGGGGGGGTGGCTTAGGACTTCACTGGGTACCACTCTAAGGGCAGTTATGGTCCACAAAACCAAGACCTCAGGGGTCCTTTCTTGTGCAAACCTTTTCAGCTCTCATGAATGGTTCCAGAGCTACCAGACTCTGAGGATGTTTGGTTCCCCACCTATAAACTTGAGAGGCCATTACACTGGAGGCTTGGGTGTTGAGAGTTATTTCCAGGGACTACTCCATTCCCTTTCTGTTTGTTTCACATGACAAAAGTAAAGATTCCTTCCTGACATTCTATCCTAGCAGTGAAGGACAGCAGCATCTAAAATACAAAATCTACTCTGAAACTGAGTCATCCAGGAAGTCCTACTAGATTAAAGAAGGTCTTGGATGTACTCAAGATTCTTTTTAGTACCAAATAAGAACAAGGACCTCAGGCACATTCTTGAATTAAGCCAAGTGAACCTTTATATGAAACAGTCTAAATTCTAGATGGTGACAGTGCAAGTCCATTCTCCCTTTTCTGAGGAAAAGATGAATAGATGTGCTCACTGAACCCTGAGTATGTCTAGTATCACATAAAGATAGCTAACCTTTCCAGGAGGTTCCTGCAGTTCCAGACTGAAGTCAGTCTTTAACAGTTTTGCGTGCAGCCCTTTGGCCTCATCACAGACCCCTGGATATTCACCAAGGATATGTCAGTGGTAGCAGCCTGGATCAGGCTTCAAAATGTCCATGTCTTTCCTCACCTGGATGATGGGCTGCTTACAGTGACCTCAAGGGCATCACTACTCCAGGACAGGGACTATCTGCTCCAATTGTGATTATCCTTGGGCATCACTGTAAACTGCAAGGCCAACCTACAAGTGATGCAAGTTATGGAATTCATCAGATGCCATCTGGATACCACCAACCAAATTGTCAAGTTGCCCCTTGCCAGACTTCTATCTTTATGGATTCAAGCAGTCAGGTTTTACTTTCTCAGAGGCTTCTTAATTCTACTTTTTCTTGGCCTGATGGCTTTGGCTATCTGTCTTGTGCTGCTGGGCAGGTTTTTTATTCGGGTTTTCATTGGACCTTGTCAGTCCAATGGTCAGTTTCTTCTCACCCTATGAACTTTCCCATTTAACTTACCAGCATATGCTAAAACACATTTCTTGGTGGCTGGAGTCACAGCAGGTTACAGCAGTTTGTCCCATGTTTTTTTCCACAGTTATGACAGACAGTTCCTTCTGAGGTGGGTGGGAATTTAGAATAGAAGACAGCCCAAGGTATTTCTTCCCTGTCAGAGACCCATCTTCACAGCAGTGTCTTGGTAATAACAACAGTTCTGTTAGTGCTACAGGCCTTCAAGAACTCCCTCCCCAAGGGTGTGATAGCCATTCAGACTGACAACACAGCTGTGGTTTGGTACATAAACAGACAATGGGGAATGCAATCATACCCCATATGTTGAGAGGTCATGAGGGCATGGTACAGAGCAATGTACTTGCAACACTTTCTAAGAGCAATTAACATCCTGGGAAAATCCAACATTCTAGCAGACACCTTGAAAAGTGCATTCTTATGTCTTATGAATACTCCTTAAACCTGGCAGTAGTGGCTCTAGTGTTCAGCCATTGAGGTCAGCCGAGCTGGGATCTCTCTGTATCTGACTTCAACACCAAGTGCAGCAGTTTCTTTTCCATTATTCCTCCCAAGTGGTCTTCACTGAGGGACAATATCTTTCATGTTTGCACCCCGCCCACCCTGGGTCTCATATACTCATGTCATCTTACACCCCTGGTAATAAAGGTCCTACAGAAAGCAGTCCATTGCAGAAAAACCGCAATCCTCACAACCTGTTCTGCCCAAGAAAGTATGGTTCCCCTTTCTGTGACCTCATCTGTTGTACCCACCTTGGGTTCTAGATCCAGTTCTAGATTTGACATCCCATCCTTCCGGCCAGCCTCATCCAAATATAGAATCCTTCAGGTTGATCATGTAGTTCCTCCAATTTCAATGATGGCCGGAGATTCCAATCTTTCTAAAAGAGGTTTTTTATTCTTCATTCCTCCCACAAATCTTCGACCAGAAAGATGTACACTAGAAGTGGAAGAGGTTTTATATTTAGGCAATTTTTAAGGTTCTGAACCTTTTTTCTGTCCCCTTAGACACAATTCTAGATTTTTTGGCAAACCTTTTCCATTCTGGTCCCAGTTATTCCACTGTTAAACCTCAGTTAGCGGTTAGCTCAAATTTTCATTTAGGTATTGATAATACACCTATTGCTTCTCTCAAGTTATCTAAAGCCTTCTTGAAGGGTAAAAGGTACCTTTCTGCTTATACTTGGGGTTACCAACCCAGTTCCTCCTTAGGATTTATCTGTATTGGTCCAAGACTTAATTAGACCACCTTTGTAACCATTTGCTCACACAGCTTTAAAGTTGGAAAACTCTGTTTTTAGTAGTAGTACCCTCAGCCACTAGGGTTTTAGAACTCCAAGCCTTATATTGCTGTTCCTTACCTTTTTTCCAAAAGGACAGAGTTAGTCTTTGGACTAATCCTTCTTTCTTAACTAAAGTGGCCTCTGAGTTGAACCTGAACCAGTCAATTCATTTGCCTGTTTAATTGCCAAAGATGGGTATCAAAGGAGAGTACATGCCCCATATTGAGATTTTACTTGGAAAGGACAAAAGGTACAAAAAAATCATTGTATCCTTTTCTAACACTAGACTATTTATGCCTGTTTCTAAGGTTGCCTTTCCAATTGTATTTCCTTCAGTATTCTATGAAAGGCATTCCTTTATCTGGTAAACTTAAAGCCCACTCAACCAGAGCTATTTCTGCTTTCTACTGCCTTTTTTGCTCAGGTCTCCTTAGAGGATATTTCTACAGCAACTACTTGGTCAGCCTTTGGATCCACCATTTTGTGGAATGTTCTGTCATGATGCCACCCTTTTTGACTAGCTGGGGACTCTATATCACAGACTGAGTTGGATGGAAAAGGCAACATCAGATACAAAGGTTATATACTTACTTGTCTTCTTCTGTTTGTTTGTCTGGGTTGCATGTCGGCCACACTTGTATGCGATCTTGTGTCTCTCTGTCTCCTGCTGAACCATGCGTTAGCCACCATCAAACCATTTGGCAGGCAGATGTCTGGAGTGGCCTTTCCTTCTTTATTCCAGCTGCCCCACTCATGTGGACCAGGTAGTCCTCATATCCTGTTTTGTCTGTGCCAGTATGTGCATTCAGGTCCCCTATTATCAGCAGTTCTCATGTAGTCTTGCTTTATTTAGTAGGCCCTGTAACGTCCGCCTAAATGTAGTCTTTCCTCACTGTCACAACCATGCAGTGGTGGAAAGACTGAGATTATGAATACTGCCCAAAATTTACACTGGAGTCTGATTGCCATGAGTCTGTCACTATTTCTTGTAGCTGCCCCTCACTGTCTTCTAAAGACTCTTCCTCACCACAGTTCCCACATCACTTCTAGTCTCTACTCCCCCTGAGCAGTGCATTTTGAGTCCCAAGCCAAGATTCTTTGAAGCCCTGCCCTTCCATCTTGCCTGTTGGACAGACAGGATATCCAGCCTCTACCTTACCATCATCTCATACATTTCCAAGCTACAGCCTGTCAGTGAACCAGTACTGAGTGTAGCAATCCTTAGTTCATGTTTGGCAGGTTGATTGGTTTTGTGTTCAGTTCAACAGAGCTATCCTATGTAACCCAGAACACTAGCCAGCCAGTAGCATAATGATCCAGGACTACTGGGCTTGATGTGGGTCGGAGTAGGCTGTGTCCTTAACCCACACATCACCAGCAAGTACACAAGTCCATTTTTGGCTAAATTAGTCAAAATGACCAAATCACCTAGAATCAGTTTTTACACTGATGAGTGGCTAGCTGTGACATGATGTGCAGTCTGTGATCCATGTTGTCCTATCTAGAGGATACTGAACACTACATTTGATGCCTAAAGTGACCTATCTTCTCCACCTAGGCACCACCTAGCATCTGTGCTTTTACACATGACTTTGTTCAGTTTTTTGGGTGAGTTTGCGGTGGAAACATCCAACATGTTTTTGGGAGGTGGAAGGAACCCCCAAGAAAGCGAACATGTAAACTCCATGCAGGCTTGGTCTGAGGACAGGACTGAGCTCTGTACCATATGCATGGGAACTGCAGACCTTAGCCATTATGTCATCTGTGCCTTCAGTAAGTTAACATTGTGGCCATATTAAGATGCATGCACCAGAACACTAAACTGTCATCAGTCCACTATTGTAGAGCTCGGTAGTGCACATGCTGTGGCTATGATGTAGGGGGACATGCCACATCCTTAGAGTCACTGGAGGCTAAATGTTGCAACAAGGCAGTAAAAGGGTTGAAGAAAAGCACCCAGCAAGCAGCACTTTTAGTTTCTGTAGTCCATACATGTATCAGGAGCTGGTGTTGTGAGATGCCTGCTTGTCAAGGCTGCCACAGTGCAGTGAGAGTTGCTGTCCTTTTCTCTTTCATTCACTTATTTGTAAGCACCCCTCGGTCTGAGGATAACTTAAATGGCAGGCGTGAGTAAGGCCTCCAGGATTGGCCTGATGAAAAAAAACATTTGACTAAAAAGGACTGTATGTATACACATACAGATCCATCCAGCACATTAAATTCAAAACTGTTCTCCTTTTCTGAATAACAGATCTAAGACAGGTACATGTAGGTGTCAGGTACTACTCCAAGCCTTTTTCATTAATTCTTTAAGAGCAAACCGTACATTCACACATTTTCTTTATGGTTTTGCCATTGAAATAGCTGCAATTTATTTTACAGTTTCTAATTTTAGCTTCACTAATCTGTATAAAGTTTGCATGTTGCAATGTTCTACCACACTATTTCAGGAAGGGTCAATTGTATAACTGCTGCTCAGTGTGTCTTAAACCTGAATGTAATGTTATGTATATATAACTTTGAAAGTAATGTTATGTTTTGTAAAGTGTTTAATAATAAGTTAGTACTATATGTGCTAATTGCTGGTATTGCTGATGACTGTAATCTGCTTGAAACTAGCATTTACTAAATGTTCAATGTGTATTATTATCTTGGAGCTTTTCTCCCCGGGCCTCTGATGAAAATGGACATATATCCAGTTGGACTATCCCGGTCAACAAATGTAAAATAAATAAATAAATAAATAAATGTTCCACCCATGTTTACATGGATTTCATCTCTGTAATTCCGTTTCTTTCTACTTGTTAAAGACATGCTTATTTGTGTGATTGACTGACTATGATACATAACCCTTGCATATGGCATTTCCCCTTTTATTTATTTATTTTTATTTATTTTACATTTATTGACCGGGCTAGTCCAACTGGATATATGTCCATTTTCAGTAGAGGCCCGGGGAGATAAGCTCCACTATACAGATAATAGCGACTTCAGGTACAGTACAAATTTAAGGCTAGAATGCAATTGTTTACATAGCAATTTAGTAATCTGACTACTTAACATATAAACAAAAAATAATAAATTATTTATGAGGAAGAGACACATTCATAAAGTTGATAGCTTGGTATACAAGTTCATACTGGTTCCTTAAAAAGACTAAGTTCATACAGACTCTAATTTAGCTTAACAGATCATACTTCTGTGGGTTATGAAAGAGCTAGACTTAATGCAGCAATAGTGAAGTAAGTGTACAGTGCACATAGCAAGGAGGGGATTGTTAGTCCTGGTTAGTACAGGGGCATAGCCAGTGAGTTCTAAGGTATACTTTTAAGTTTCTTTTTGAAAAGTAACGTTGAAGAAAGAGATGAGGCTCAGTGGGAAGTAGGTTCCAGGTTTTCCCCACAGTGTTGGAGAACAGTGAATCCCCAGCTTTATTGTTGGATTTGTGCATGGATACAAGAAATTTATTTGCTGAGTGAAGGGTTGTAAGATTTTTAGGGGGTGATAAGGCTAGTTAAGTACTGGAGTATTGTTAGGATGATAAAGGGTCTTGTGGGTGATAATAATTTGGTGAAATTGAAGCTGATTATGTAGCTCCAGCCAACCTAGCTGTTTTAGATTATGGCAGTGGTGGGTTCTAAATGGGGAGCCAGTGGTAAATCTGGCAATGTTATTATAGGAGGTTGCCAGTTTGTTGAGGTTGTTTTTTGACAGATTAGTATAACTAGGTAGCCTCTGTCATGACTGAGGAAGATCTACAAAGATCAAGTCAGCTTCTCAACAAATTACTAAACAAATATACAAGCAGAGCACAACTATTTCCAAATACTTTTGTGTCTGAAACTGTCCTCTACTATTTCTTGTCTGAGATGAATATAAGGACTGTCTACTGCAGTAAATCCTCTGAACGTGACAAGCTTGAGCATGAGATACCTCTCGGATGTACAGCTGTATCCAGGAACACAAGGCATGGCATTTTGCATGGTTATGATTTGAAGCCCAAACAACTGGAAGATATCAATGCAAATTAGAGAGCCTGTCCTGTGCGCCTTTGTAGCTTGTCATGTATAAGGGACACATTTTGTGCTGTAGCTCAGCTGTTTTCAGCTGCATTGCTTTGTCTGTCAACTAACGGCTAGTCATCATCCTGCTCAGAATCCTGTGTTACTTGCCTGCAAACCAGTCAGATATTATTATTCACTTAGAAAATTATCATTTGTGTTCAATACCTTGCCCTTTAGGATTTGGCAATGCTGCCATTCACGTCATACCTAAAGAAGAGCAGATTCAGGAAAAAGCATTTCTACCTGAATCCTTAAAACTCCCACGATACAGTTCTTCTTATATCAATGTATCCTGACCTCACCAAGCTAGGTGCTGCTTTAGAAAATTCCCACATTAGGAATTTCCTGGTGTCCTGTACAAAATTCCCTTGGTCAGTTCAATAGTCACTCCAAATTTCACCTGGAAAATATCCATAGTTTCAAAAGGATGTACCTGGACAACAAAATTGAATAAAAAGCCATTGTCAACACATTTGCTTTCTGCAGCACATTAAATGGTCTGTTGGCATTCACTCCTGATGTGTGCTTTGAAATTTTGTTTTGTTTTTTCAACATATTTGTGAGTGACTATAATCACTATTAAGAAATGTCTGTAGCTCTCTGGTTACTAAAGCAGGTTCACAGGCAAGCTCAGTCTGTGTTCATTTGTTAAAGACTTTACTACACAAAAGCATGTAACTGTCATTTTAGCAGATGGGATTCCAAAGAACTTTATACTGCAGCACTTTGTATGGCTCCTTTAGTCTGTATTTGTCTGCTGTGTGAGGTCAAACAAGCAATGTAAACAATCAGTGATGAAGGTTAAATATGGAAGACAGACTGTTTCTAACGGGTTTACCTGGATAGCAAATAAGTAAATAAAGAACAAGCAGGCTTGAGTGCAGTGATGGAGTATGATTGATTATGTAAGCTGTTCACAGGAGGCACTGTGTCTCTCTGAATGATTATTATATCATACAGGCCTAACGGTTGTAGCCACAGTGACATCACAAGTAGGCTAGCTTTTTATATAGCTGCCATTGCTATGTTTAGTGTCCAGTATAATCATTTGAGAGAATAATAAGAGCAGATGGCTTTCATGTTTTCCATTTGCACTCTTATTCCAGTGGCTGCCATGCCTCTGCTTAGCAACCTTCTAGTGCTTGAGATCATATTCTGAGTCTAGTGTCACTCTACTTAATACATAGAGAAGATTTGAAAAGGCCAGCCCACTTAGGTTCTTCCTTCCTCTCTCCTTGCACTTAAAAAAAAATTGCACTTTATTCATTATTTGCTTTTACTGTATTTGTATTTCCTCCTACTTTATTTTGCTTTTCTTAAAAGTACTCAATTTTATTTATTCTGCCTCATTTATTACTGCTTGGTAGTAGCCTGATTAAATTGTAACTGTTATTCTAAATCTTTTGGTTTAAGCACTTGGGTTTCATACAGGATGTTTTACATTAAGAAGGTTTGTGGTCTGCACTGTTGTGGCAGGACATGTAGCTTACATCCTTCTAAGCTGAGAATTGCTGATTGAAGGCCCAGTGTCTGCTATTCTAAAAGTGTATTAGTTCTGGCTTAAGCACTTGGGCTTCAGGCCAGTTATTCTACATTAAGAAGGTTTGTGGTCTGCACTGTTGTGGCAGGACATGTAGCTTACATCCTTCTAAGCTGAGAATTGCTGATTGAAGGCCCAGTGTCTGCTATTCTAAAAGTGTATTAGTTCTGGCTTAAGCACTTGGGCTTCAGGCCAGTTATTCTACATTAAGAAGGTTTGTGGTCTGCACTCTTGTGGGAGGAGAGGCTGGATTCTGCCCTTCTGAGCTGGGAATTTCTGGTCACAGGCTTATTGTGCCTGCTTATTTGAACTGTTTCTTTCTGAAATTGATGCGTCTTGTTGCTGTAGCATAGACCAGATTCAGGCCTGCTGAATCTAGCTTTGTTTGTATAACTTGAGCACTGATCCAGGCCATCTTTTTTGGCGAAGGTTCTCCTGCTCCCTAGTAAGTAGGGGTGTACAGTTAGAACTTGTCTGATTGAAGACTGCTGGAACAGGGCTCAGTTTTGAGCTTTTTTTTCTAGTTAATTGTGTAACTTGTTTAAATCAGTTTGTTTGTTTTCTATTGTTTTATATATATATATATATATATATATATATATATATATATATATATATGTATATATATGAATTGCACTTTATTCATCTGCTTTTACTGTAGTTGTGTTTCTTCCTACTTTATTACTAGGGGCATTGACTACAACTCTGATCTGCGATATATAACAATAAGTATCCTTTTCAGTGCATTTAAAGTGTTTTTTGAGTGTACCTACTTTATTTTCTAAAAAAAACCAAAAAAAAAAAAACAAAACAAAAAATATATATACTTGTTTCCCGCCTTTCTAAGCTAGTATAGTCCAGTTTTCAGGTTAGTGCTGAATTCAGGGTTGTGTTACAAAGCTCTGTGTTTGCCCATACCTTACTTGGATAGAAGGAAGTTCTCTGTTCACCTGTGAGAGAGGGGTATTTTGAGCAGCCTATCTGTCCCTGGAGGAGTGGTTTCAACCCAGAACTTAGTAGTTTATTGGCCATTTTGGGCTAATTTCTATCTCTTTCATTTCCCTGCTATAAATACCATAGTTGCCCGGTTTTGCGCGCTTGGCAGTGCTGGTTAGCTAGGGTAAAACTATTCCCGGCTCCACAAAGTCTCCTCTTCAATTTTTCCCTTGGAACTAAACAAACTTTCAACTTAAGCACTCAAGCCATTTATTTCTCAGCCGTGCACTAGCTCAAAACTTATAGCAAGCACTTATAAACCCCAGCACTAGACCCCCCTGTACTGTACAGAAGGACAAGGCTCTCTATTGGACCTTACCAGCCATCCAGTAAAACAGTTCACTGTACCTATCCAGGTATGTCCAAAGGGCAGTTTCAGGTGTACTCTCCAATCCAACTGGTGAATCTGGGCATTTTGAGGCAATATTACAACTGCCTCATGTTCACAGACAACCCATTCCTCCTACCACCAAACACTAATACATGTGAGAGATGGAATTATACAGCCATACTGGAGGCTAAGCTCTGTCAACCCAAGACTGGATCAGACAGTCAAGAGGAGAAGGGAAATACTTGCATCACACCACCAGTCTCACATAGACCCATTAAAGCAGCACTGGCAAAAAACACACATAAATACATGAAAGCATACTCGGAGGCTCTAAATAAAAATCTGCAAAACCAACAGAGACGTCCAAAGTAAACATCCAAGCAGCCTCCACCCCCCCAACACAAACCATGAAACACATGCTTCACAAAACCAGTGTGCCATGCATCACAGCCCTTAAGGCAAAATAACATACCCAACATACTAGTAATAGGTCCCACTCACTAGGCTGAATAAGGAGAGGGTTACTGTTAGCTGTCTGTCGGGTGCCAGGATCCGCCACATAACACAAGCACTCAGGTCACTCCAGAACAAGTACAAATATGACTGTCATTGTCCATGTTGGTGTGAATGACCTGAGCCATACCTCCCTGGACTACATGAAAAGAAACATGGAAGAACTCTCTGATCATGTAGTCCAGGCCAGTATGACCCTGACCCTGAGTAGCATCCTGCCTTCACCAAGAATGATACCATGGTATAAAGAAAAAAATTCTCGATTTCAACAACTGGCTAAGTTTCTGGTGTCATTCAAAGGGGATCCAGTGTCTGTCCGCCTGAGATGACATGCTCGACAAGCCACGCTGCTTCACTAGAGATGGCTTGCACCTGTCACCCTTAGGCTTTTGATTACTGGCCAAGGCTCTTGCTACCCCCATAGTGCCTTTTTTAGGCAAGGCTCAAAAGACAAACCCACTGCTGTAAATAGCCAAGTAACAAAAAACTGAGGATAATGCTACTCAATGCCAGAAGTCTAAACCTCAAAATGCACATACTCGAGGCACTCCTCAGTATGGAGAAAACTGATATATGTGCAGTAACAGAAACCAGGTTTAAGGCTCCAGAGAGCACCCCAGCACTACCAGGCTACAACTCATACTATACATTTCAGCCACAGAACCCAAACAGAAATACAAAAGGCGGGAACGTATCCATATTCATCAAGGATACCCACACCTCTAGGTTAGTGGCACAGCTTGATGCTTCAAAGATCATCCATGTGGAACTAACAACGGGCAAAACTGCAATTCAAATTGTAGCTTGCTACAGATCACCCACCATGTCCCAGGACTCCCATTCCACATTTCTGAAAACACTGGGAAACATAAAGTTCCTACCAAACACCCTGATATTGGGTGATTTCAATTACCCAAACATTAACTGGGAGAACTACTCAAGTACTAACTCCCTTGCTCAACATTTCCTAGAATTTATAAACTCAAATGCCCTGGTTCAACTGGTCAACACTCCCACCAGAGGTGACAACATATTGGACCTGGTCATCACCAACATGAGCGACCGGTGTTCCACACCGGAGGTCAACCCCTCGCTGGTTAGATCTGACCATAAATAAATCACTTTGGATATCCACATTCTGCCCCCACCGCCACACAAGAAAACCACTGTGAAAAACTTTTCAAAAGCAAACTTCATGTTACTTAAGACCGAGGTGGAAAGTTTCAAAGCCCCCATGCTGAAGGATAATGCTGTCCAAGCTGCAAAATCCTTTACTAATGCATTCTATGGGCACCTACAAGAATGCATGGATCATGACATCCCAAGCAAAACCAAGAATCACTCCTCCAAGAAAAGGAGACCAGTCTGGTGGACTCCTGCCATAAACAAGCTATACAATAGAAGGAGGAAACTAGTACAGAAAAGAGTAAAATCCCAAGAAAGGATGACATCCCTGATCAGTATCAGCAAGAAACTATGATCCCTCATAAAATCATCCAAGGTGAGCTTTGAAAGAAAAATTGCCAAGGACTCCAAAGATAATCACAAGGCATTCTTTAGCTATGTCAAAAAATCTAAGTGGCAATGCTCAGATCTGCTTGGAGTTAGTGCAGAATGGCACAAAATACACTGAACCAATTGATATCGCCAACATCCTGGCAGACAGGTTCAGCACAAACTTCACCCCCCTCTCACCCCCAAAAGGGCTCATAACCATACCAGAAGAATGTAAAGTCCCTGAAATCACAGCCACTCAGGTTAAAACAGCCCTCTCCAAAGACAAAAACACAGCATGAATGGGATTGGACGGTGTCCCAGGCTGTGTCCTATACAAGCTCAAAGACGAACTAACCCCTCAACTAAACACATTGTCCAAACTCAGCCTCTCCACAGGCTATGTACCCATAGAGTGGGGCACAGCAATGGTTATTCCGCTCCACAAAGGTGGAGCCACAACAGTCCCCAGGAACTATCGCTCTATAAGCCTAACTAGCTTGGTCTGCAAGGCTATGGAGTGCATCATCATGGAACTCATTAACAGAGACATTGGGAACCTCCAAACACTGGACCCTATCCAGTTCGGCTTTGTTAAGGGCAGATCATGCCTCCTAAACCTGGTGGACTTCTTTGAGACTGTTACCAAGGCTATAGATGAGGGAAAGGTGGTACACACAGCCTACCTACCATTCCCCATTCTAGTATTATAGACAAGCTCACCAGCCTGAACATAAACCCCTACGCCACAAGATCGGTTGCCAACTGGCTCACAGACAGAACCCACATGGTGAGAGTTGCAGGAGCTAGGTCCGACTCTAAACCAGTTACAAGTGGCATTCCCCAGGGCTCAGTACTAGGACCCCTCCTGTTTGGCATATACTTCTCAGAGGTACAGGCAAGCACAGGAGGACTATGGCTGACCAAGTTCACAGACGACTGGAAACTAGGGGCTATAATTGACTCTACGGCTGACACAAACATCCTCCAAAAGGGTCTCACTGAGATGGATACCTGGTGTCAAAATCATGGCCTCAAGCTAAATGCCAAAAAGTGCATAGTCATCCCCTTTGGAAAAAAAAAGTACCCACAAACTACCACATAGGTGGTAGTCCCCTAAATATGGAAGACGTAATAAGGGATCTGGGGACCCAAGTAGATAGTAATCTCACCTTTGATAATCACATTACCAAAGTGGTTAGAAAATCCTTCTATGTGGCCCACCTAATCACAAAAGGGTTTGCATCCAGATCAAAAGAGGTCATTGTGCTCCTCTACTCATCAGACCCATCACCTGTTTATGCCAACCTTGTTTTGTTGGGTTGGGAGAACAAGTTTGTTATTGGGGGCCCACACTGGGGTAGTGTTAAATTATATTTGCGGTATTTGGATGATATCTTTATTTTATGGACTGGTATGGAAGAAGATATCTCTAAATACATAGAATATCTTAACTCTACCACCAATTTTTTGGAATTTACGTACCCGTATCACCAAAAATGCAATTAATTTCTTGGATACAACAATTTCAAAAGAAAAAGAGGAATTCAAATCTTTGGTATATAGAAAGAAGACCTTTTGCAATGCTTATTTACACTTTGAAAGTGAACATCCGCTGGGACAAAAAAGTTAGTATAGTGAAGGGACAGGCCAGAAGAGTTGCTAGGATGACTTCCTGTAAAGAGGATTTAGTTAAGGAATTCAATGCTATTTCCCATATGTTTTTGGAGAGAGGATATCCACCAGAGCTCTTAGAAAATATTCTTCACGAAGTGTGCATATAATGGGGTATTAAGTATATACCCCTATTAGGTGCTTGTTTAGAAGAGGTATCACAGAAAGGTGAAAATAGTTTAAAACCAGGAAATTTTACAAAGGCTTGTATTTTGCAGTATAATATGAATACCCAATTGGTCCAAGAAGCTTTTGAAAGAAATTGGAATATTTTCAGGACCAAGAAGGAAATTCTAGACAAAGTAGGAAATAAGCCGAAATTTGTCAATAGAGTGGGTCACAATATTAAACAGTTATTAGAATACAGTACTGATAATATTAGTCAAATCAATCAGGGTACCAAACAGTGTGGCATGTGTAAATATTGTTCATACATTACCAAGGAAACTACAGTAGTTTTATACAACAATATTGGGAGTAAAGTATTTTTTTAGAAAGGGCAATTGTAATAAAAGAGGGGTAGTATATTTGGCTTGGTGTACGACAAGTGGACATTTTTATGTAGGTAAAACTGAACGAATGTTAAAGAACAGAATATACGAACACTTAAATGATATAAAAAATCAAAAAACTACAAATGCTTTATATAGGCATACGACTGTTTGTGATAAAGTTGATAAATTTGTGTTCGATATTCTGGAAACAGTACAGATCAACCCTAGAGGTGGGGATTGGAAGAACATTCTAAAAAAGAAGGAGAGCCAGTGGCAATTTAGACTGGCAGCAATGTTTGAACCAGGTTTAAATGACTATGTATCATTGGCACCTATACTGCAAGAAAGAGCCAATATTATATAGTTTTAACCAAATTTATTTACAAGTATTAGTTATGGTATTTTATTGGGTGAAACACAATATAGGTAGAAATTGATGTATTTTTCACATAAAAATTGAAGTATTTTTTATATAAAAATGATAGTATTTTATTCAAGTAATGATTCATAAATTATAATTTTTATTTTTAACCATATAAAATATTTACTTATATATATACATATGTATTTAGTAGTTATTCATTTATTAGATGTAATATACATATTCACAAAGTAATGAAGTAAATATAGGATTGTAATTTATGATATCTGGATGGTCATGCCGTTTTAAATTAATTGAAGGTGATGTCATTACATATTAAGTATATAAATGTAATTAAATTGGTGTTTCCGTTTTATTTCTGATGAAGTCTCACTTGGAGATGAAAGCGCTAAAATGGATTATTAAAGGGCTTGGATTTTATGTTTGAAGTGGTATTTGTTTATCTCTGTAAGAGCATCCATTTATCCGGACAAGGTTTCGTTTTTTTTTTCTTTTTTTTTTTTTGGTTTTAGTATATTGTTTTTTCAGTTATGCTTATTTAGACCTATCATAGAGTACAACGCCCCATTTGGGATGTACCTTACAAGACACCTGCAACAGCTGGAAAGACCACAGAAGTACCTCACCAAGAGGATCACTGGCCTCAAACAAATGCCCTATACAGCTCAACTGAAGAAACTACAGCTATACTCGGTTGCATACTGCCTACTCAGAGGTGATCTCTGCCTGACATACAAGGCCATGTCCAACCCAGAATTGATGGACATGCTCCACCTAAAGAAAACCTTATCCCCTCGAGCCACATGCTCTAGGGATCTAAACCTCACCACAACAATAAATAGGACATGCTGGAGGGATACATTCCTGTCCCAGAGACTTCCCATGCTTTGGAACAAGATTCCAATCTACATTAGGCAGAGCTCCTCACTAACCCTCTTCAAGAGAAACCTTGATGAGTGGATGGGAAATAGAAAGTTTACCTCGGGGATCACTTCAGTGATTCTACTGGACAGAGGCACAGGGAACTAATCTAAGGGGGCCGCGAAAGCCAACACATTCTGGCTAGGCTTATAAATGCCTTCGGGCAGGTAGCCTAGTACCTACCTATGAACCTATGAACCTATGATGCTAAAACTTGTATAAACCATCACTTGAAACAGCTGTTTCTATGAGGTCATCTAGGCTTTTTCCGTTAAAAAGCAAAGATGTAAAGCATTTGCAGATCCTTTAATTACACAGATAATGCTAATCGTTCCAGCAACATCAGTGCCGTGAAAGTGAACACTCTCTATTTACAGTTTCTTACTCTCTGTTTACAGCTTCTTAGCATTTTTAAAGCAATCTTGTCTGTTTCTTTGTCATATTAACTGAGCAGTTACAGGTCTGTACAGAACAGCAGATAGTCAAATTCTGTACTGTGTTTTTATTATCTTCCATATTTTGCTTTGTTCTTTCAATGTCATCATAGGATCTTGAAACACAGGTTAGGCAAGTCCCATTCTGAGTTTCGAAATAGGAGATACTGATCCTTCTTGTTAAAGGCTTCTTTAGTAGATGCATAGTCCAGAGGTGGTCCTTTCTTATTCTCCTGCAAGAAGTGTAATTGCCAAATTTCATGGCCAATGGCTGTACATCTTGGTGTTTCTTGGTGAGATATTTTGTTGCCTGTGTCTGAGAAAGGAAAATTATAGATTTGTTTTCATTCTGACCATTCTCATTCTGCAGAAAAAAATAATCTCACTTTTTAACAAACAGCCCACAAGAAAAAATTAAACAAAACAACAACAAAGACTGATGCTTTGATTTACAGCAATATTTTTGTCTTTTATTTTTTTTCTTTTTTCTTGTGGGCTGTTTGTTAAAAAGTGAGATTATTTTTTCTTCAGCCTGACTCATCTTTCCAGTTGCAGGAAGAGGTTGTATTGATGCTGTGGGAAGAAGGAAGGGGACAGTGATCAAGATGTCCTTATGTTACCACTGTCAAGTGCATTACCTACCCACGCAGAGTCCTCCATGTGTATACTGGAATGTTTTGTTACATAGATAACGCTAAGCGTGAAACTGATGTGCTCACACTGCAAGTATATTTCAAGAATTTACAGCTAAACATGCCCTGTACCATCTCTTAATGCTGGAGATGTGCTCCTTGTGGCTGAAACAGTCAAGCAGAGACATGCCTCAACAGTGAAGAGCCCTTTGTGACTCAAGCCTGGAGCATTGTCTAGCTGGGTGTGTTAACTCTGCTTAGATCAACATTTTAGGCACTGGCACATTTCCATGTATGTTCCTGATACATGTTTATGTCAAACCTCAGAAATGTAGTTAATCCCAAAAAGGGACTTGATTCAAATGTTTCCCAACACAAGCGATGTTAATTTGGTGGCATACCTCTTGGCAGGTATAGGCTGGAGGTCTAGGTTTTGACATGAAAGTCTTGATGATTTAATTTTTCACAGAATTAATATACACAGAGATGCTAAATTTGCATGAGCAGCTTAGGCCAGCATTACAATGAATCATCATATTTCTCAACTACCCAGATTTTTTGCAGAATGTCCGGATTTTTGCTTCATATTTTTAGTCTATTCTTCATGCAATTTGTGGTTTTCTGACAAGTCACTGAGGATTGAAGACAGTAAATAATGACATACAGCTGAATTTCAGACTTTATTCCCTTAAAAAATGCATGGTAACACAAATCTTGTTATTCTACCAACTTTTTAAGTTTATAAGATCAAACCCTTCTCCAACCCTTTCACCCCACTAGGCACCTAAGATCAAGCAACAAAAATCAACTCACTATTATCAAACCCAAAAACTCAGCAGGAGAAGACATATTTTCATGTATCATATCTAAACTTTGGAACAATCTTCCACCCTGTATAACTACTCTACCTTTCAGCAGCCTTTTCAAGACTGTGCTCAAATTCCACTTAAATTTGCACTGGCTTTGTCCTTGTTCTAATCCAGACTAACACCCCCCCTTACCCCCCCCCCCCAACTAGACTATTAACCCAACTTTACTACCGCCACTACTAACCACAGTCAGAAATAGCTAGTTGTCTTTACTTACTTTAAAATCTTGTCTGATAACTTTGTTACTAATATTATAAACAACAAGAAACTATCTTAACTTGCAACATTTACTGTATATACTGTTGATAATCAATATCTTGTTATTGTATTAAAGCCAGCAACCTGTAATGTTGTTTGCTGTTGCTGGAACTTTGTATCTCTATTTATCATGTGCATGATGTGGAGCTTTTCTCCCCGGGCATCCGCTGAAAAAGGACCTGCGTCCAGTCGGAATTTCCTGGTAAACAAATGAATAAATAAATAAATAAATATGTAAAACCTGTCCCTATTTTGGGCCTTTGTCCCCCCCCCCATTATTTTGGGCTTTGTCCGGATTTCCTGAGATAAGATGTCAAGAGGTATGTGAATCATATTTAATACCATGGCATTGTGTATAATTCACTACACTTGTGTTTCACTTTTACTGTGTAATGGATATTGTACAAAAGTCATACAAGTTTATTAAAACCAATTCATACCAAAGGGTATCGACACCATTTATCTAACTAATGCCACTTTCCAAAACATCACTCTTCCCTTGTTCATTCCTAACAATCCTTTGTTCATCTTGAATAATGACTTGCACTGAAGGCAGAGTTGGGTAATAGTGAAAACATTTGGCAAAGAACATAAAGAAGCACTGAAAATTATTCCTCATCTGGCATGAACAGTGAATTCAGAAAGAAAGAAGTAGTCTTGTTGCAGGATGCAGATGATGAGTTTTAGCTTTGATCTGAGAAACCTTTACTTTAACATTCATGAGCTGTTGTAAAACAGTGGTGTATTTTTTGTTCTTTATGTAACTTCAAGAATGTAGGAAAATCAGTTTTTGTCATGTCAAGTGGAAAATAAGCTTTTTCTTTTTCACTGTAAAAATACATTTTAGTCTGACAGCTTTCACATTTATGTTTCACGAGGCTACCTGAAATAATTATGTTCTGTTGAGGGAGAAGAAACTGTACTCAGCTTACTAAGCAAAGTGACACTCCGGCCATACCAGGTTACTCATCCTATCATACATTCAGACACTGAACCGTGGGCAGCAAAGCAAAAGGAGGTGGATTTGCAATATATATAAAAGACATACACACCTCCAGGCTGGTCAAATAGTATGACGCACAGGAAACACTCCAGGTGCAGTTAACAATTGACAAGACCCCTATTCAAATCATAGCTAGCTATAGGCCTCCAACTTTGACTAAATATGCCCACTCCACCTATCTGGATCTTTTCAAATCTATCAAGATTCAACCCTTTACTCTGATCCTGGATGACTTTAACTATCCAACCACAGATTGGAAAAAAATACTCATACCAAAACACAAATGTCCAGAGATTCTTTGATTTTTGTCAGTGCAAATGCCTTGGACCAGTTGGTCGACACTCCCACAAGAGGTGAAGTATCTTGGACTTGGTATTAACCAGCATGAGTAACTACTGCAGCATCCCTACAGTGCCATCATCCCTGGTAAGATCCGACCACAAAGTGGTCACTTTCAAAGTCAGCATCTCCCCCGACCCCCCTCCCCCAGCTAGGGTCAAACAAAAAAACTTCTCCAAAGCTGATTACAACCTTCTGAGGGAAGGTATAAACAGCTTCACAGCTCCTCCCCCTCCATAGGAACTGGAACATATGTCCAAGCCTATGTAGCTGCATGGAATCAGGAATACCCAACCGGACAAAATCCTCCTTCTCAAGGAAGAGTCAACCAGTTTGGTGGACATCTGCAATAAATAAACTCTATAATAAAAGGAAAAAAATTGCTCTCCAGGACCAAGAAGGAGCAGGTGCCTAATTGGAAGCAATATCTCCTTAGCCTGAACAAGCAAATAAGAGCACTAGTGAAATCCTCTAAAGCCAACTTCGAATCCAAATTGGCCACATCTACTAGAGACAATCATAAGGCCTTCTTCACACATGTCTACAATCGCAAGGAAAGCACCCAGCTCTGCTCAGAACTAGTGGTCAAGTACACCACATACACAAATGCTGTAGATATAGCCAACCTGCGGCAGGGAGGTTCAGTGAAAACTTCACCCCTCTATCCCCTTCAGTAAAACAAGACATCCCCAGTACCTGCACTCTGTCCTCCATCAGTAAAACAAGACATCCCCAGTACCTGTACCCCTACCCTTATCTCTAGGGTGCAAGTCATCACTGCCCTCTCAAAGGCATAAAATACAGCCTCCATGGGACCCAATAACATCCCAGACTGCATCTTACATGCACTCAGGCATGAACTTGCAGCACCATTAGGCACCCTGTTCAACCAAAGCCTGAGTACTGGCTTCATCCTAGCTGAGTGGAGGACAACCACTGTCATCCCTTTGCACAAAGGTGGAGCGTGCACCGAGCCAGAAAATTATAGTCCCATCAGCCTAACTAGCCTGATCTGCAAGGCCATGGAGCAGATTATCATGGACCTTATTAACAAGGACATTGGCAACCTCCAGACACTTGATCCTACACAGTTTGGTTTCATCAACATGAGATCATGCCTATTAAATATGGTCAAATTCTTTGGGACAGTCACCAAGACCATGGATGAGGGGAAGACAGTGCACACCACCTACCTTAACCTGGACAAAGCCTTCAATACTACTCCCTGCTCAGGTATAATAGATAAACTTGTGAAACAAACAATAGACCTGGGAATGCATACAATAAAGCTCGCAGACAGTCAAATTCTCTTCCTTTAATGTCACTACCAAAGCACAAAAACAAAGCTCTGCATTAATGTCCTGAATTACGTTTTCATTTGTAAACTTCATCAGATGTGGGCAAGAAAGAAAAAATCTCAAATCTTGTTGTTAAAGTGCATTTTTTTCACACAGATGGCACCACACACTTTATGTAGGAAAATATGCTCTGCTTAACTCCCTCACATCTACTGGTTGTGGGATGCCATGCCTTTTGCAGCCATAATGCTAGATCTATGTTGACTTCTATCTGTCTCAACCTGTTTCTAAATATATGGGGTAATGTATCTGAATACGTTATAACATACCTTTCAACCTCTTAATGCAAGAAATCTGGACAGAGCCTAAAATAATGGGGGGGGGGGGGCAGAAACAGGGACAGATTTTAAATATTGCTCTTATAAACTTAGAAAGCTGCTAGAATAATAAGGTTTGTTATAGCATGTTTTGTCTGAAGGATATGAAGTCTGAAACTCAAGTATATGTCATTATTTGGTCATTTTTAGTGACGTCAGTGCTCCATGATTTGACAGGAAACCAAAGATTTCTTGAGGAACATAATAAACATTTGAGGCAACAATCTGGACATTCTGTGAAAATCTGTACAGTTGAGAGCTATACTTTTTTCCCTGAAAAATAAAGTGTTCCACAAGCTGTCTTCTATGATAGTTTAAAAACCAGTGCTATGATATTTAATGCTCAGAAGATGAGCGTAAGTCTAAAATGTTTTTCTGTGTAACCTAACAAATTGCAGGTGCACCTGTGTAGTGACAGTGGTGACATTCATGATGACCTGTCATGATAAAAGTTGCATAGCGATTTTTTTATTTACATGCATGTATGATTTACTGAAACTGACTACCCATTCTCCAGAGCAAACCTGTACTATCTGAACAACTTAAGATAATTTGTAAGAATGTACATGTGTAAACATAGTGCATTTTTTTCTGAATTATGGTGGCAGGCTGTTGATAGCTTCCTATTCAGACTGTTTTACTGATTAAATGAATTGTTGCCATTTCATTATTCTTTGTATTCCTTCTTGTATATTCCATCAAAAATTTAAGTCACCTCTGTGTTAAGGTCACTTGCTGATCATCCTAGCATATTTCTACCTCCTGACCATCCTAGCATGTCTCTAGATTTCTCCAGGTATACATACTGCATTTTTTATTTGTTAATTTAGCATCTAAGAAAATATTGGAAGAACTGTCCCATAAAAGTATACCTCAGATAGTTTCACTTTGTATTCTTGGAGGAGTTTAAGGGCGGCCATGGTGGTGCAGCAGTTAGCGTTGCCACCTCACAGTAAGAGGTTCTCTGGTTCGATCCTTGGCTGTGGTGCCTTCTGTGTGGAGTCTGCATGTACTCCCTGTGGTCGCGTGAGTTTCCTCCAGGTGCTCTGGTTTCCTCCCACATCCCAAAGTCATTCTGTAGGTGGACTGGACACTCTAAATTGGCCCTAGGCGTGAGTGCATGCATATGTGTGCCTTCTGTGAAAGGTTGGGCGCCACACTGGCAACTCGACACAGTAAAACTCCACTGCCAATCATGATCAGACAGATGATCCACTGTGGCGACTCCTAACCGGGAAAAGCTGAAAGAAGAAGAAGATTCTTGGAGGAGTTTGGGAAGGTAGGCAGCACATACTAAAGTTTGCGGTGTATGAATTTTGTAGTTTTATTTGTGTACTCTTCACATTTATAGCACCTTCAGGGCTACCTCACCCTATGTGGGCTGTATATCTTGGAGGTGATTGACCTTCCTCCACCAGGGTAACTCTGTGTTGTAATTCATTTTTTTTTCTCATGCTCTTAGTCGAATCATAGAAGGAAAATCATAGTGAAAAGACTCATCATTTCAGAACTTTATCATGTTCAGCCCACAGCCCATAACAAAATTAGATGTTCATTGAATCTTTAGGCAGGTGACTTTTTTCTTATTTCAGATATTTTTCGTTACTAGTTAGGGACAGCCTAGTATTTCAAGTTTAGGGAATTCTTTGTAGTTAGTAATAGCTATCAGCATCTTTCTTTGCCAGAAATAAATAGCATGGTAATTGTTTTAATATTATTGCCTGAGCAAAAGAGCTTCAGAGCACTGCACCTCTTTATGTCAGCTGTCAAACATAATTCCATCCCTTTAGAGTTAATTGTAGGCCTAATTGAGTTCAGTCAGTTTTAAGATTATTTCTATAGACCAGCACTGTTTTCTTTTGAGTAGCGTGCATATATTATAATGTCACTCAATTAGAATCCGACAATTAATTACAATGGGACAGCAGAGTTTACAGACTTCATGCATCATGTTTAGCTGACAAAACATACATAATCAAGTGTCTAGTCTCTATAACAGCATATGCAAAAGCTAAGCTATTCTTATGTTATCTACCTATTTTGTTCTGTTTAGATATAATAGATGTTCTAAAACACAGTGTATTCTTAACATATGCAGACACATGGGCATACGCACATGTACTCATACACACATACACACACACACACACACACACACACACACACACACACACACACACACACACATATACACACACACACACATACACACACACACATTCGCACATACATATATATGCATGTGTGCATATGAAAAGTAAAATGCAATTCAGACAAGATACAATGAAGTCTGATATTTGCTGTTATGCCTTTAAAGCATTTTTTTGTAGGGGAGCATGATCTCTTCACCCCTACTGTTGGGGTGCTGTGCCCCACAAATCTACTACTCTTACTAACCCTGACACTACTGTAATTTAGTTTATGGGAATATTTAGACGTAATATTTGTCCCCCACAGATTTGCAGTTTAATTTGTCAATTGCAAAAATCTCAGCTGTGGTCTTTAGAATTTCAATGGGCACCCGGGTGTGAATTTGCATAGATGACTGTACTAATCCTGAAACGTCATTAAGGGAAACTTATCTTCTGATTTTACATAAGCATAATGACTTTTATTTTATTTACATCAGGTTGCAGGCCAGCTGACATGAGAATATGACCCAGTCACACAAATCAAAGATTTGTTCCTGTTTCACTGCATATTGCACTTTCTCACTCTGGTCTGCAGCTTGACTAGTCTGAACTTGTAATCCTTTTTAATGTTACCTCACTACAGTAGGTCATCAGTTATACTGACAATGTCATCCTGGCCACCTCCGATTCTTGTAACAGCTGTCCAGAATACCGCAGTTGTAGACAAAATGCCAAATGGCTAGTCTAAAGAACCTAAATGATCAGTAAGGTGAACATTAGTGAGCCAACCAAGAGCCAACACAAGAGTAATGCTAAAGAGATGATTTCCAAGGAATACACTTAGAAAATTAAAATAAAAGAAGTTTATTCGAACATAAAGATTAAGCACTTCCAGGACTTCATCTGAATAAAGAACATGAACACTCCATGCATTTATATGCTGGTGTCACAGCCATTAATAATTCAATTAAAACCCCACTTAGTAAAATAAATACAGAAATTTAAAGGAAACGCTGGCAGGAAAACATGTAAACTAAAAATCATGTTGTTTGGCCCACTCAGTAAATAAAATAAATACCATAAATCACAATAGTGAAATGACAATCATAGAAAAAGTACAAAATCATCTCAAATACTGAAAACATTAAATTGTGAAATTTTAATCTACTGGATTTCATTTGTAATACTGATTGGATAGATAAATTTTCATTTAACCCTGGTGAAACAGTTGCTTGCAACCTAAGTTGCCACCTGAGCTCAGTTTTTCAAAATTGTCTTAAAATCACTACCTTAAGTGTTGATTTTAATTTGGTCCAGAATACCAGACTTAAATTTAGTGAAGGATTGGCATGTTTTAGAGTGTTTAAATAATACACCATTGCTGTTCATGGTGTTAATGTCATAGTTGTGCTCATATATGCATTTTTGGAGACTAACTCTCTGTTTTGCCCAAATAGAAAGCTGGGCATTGTGGCAAATAGCTTGGCTTAAACAGTTACCTTTAATAAAAATAACATTAGATTTAACACCATTATTTAACATTATAGAACAATCTTCACAAATAAAATGACAGTGATTACACATGCCACATCTAGTGGTCCTGCTACTTTTCAAATCCTGATTAGTCCTATGTTATTCCCCATATTGAAATAAATTTTTAAAATTATGTCTTGTCTTATATATGAATGAAGGTTCTGGACCTAGTAAATTAAAAATACCAGAACTAGCTTTTAAAATGTACCAGTTCTTCTGTTCATAATTTCTGCTGGTTGGGGACTATATTGTACCACCAACACTCTTGTGAATTTTTTTCTCTTTGTCCAAATCATGGTGGCTGGGGATCTGGGGTAAAACCTATCCCTAAAAGTAGTTCATACTTTTTTCCCTACTCTGACTGAACATAGTGGCTAATTTCATTTACTAGATGGAATGGGTGCAATCTCTCAATGAATGTTTTAACTGGTATATCCAATTCAGAAGTTAAATCTTCAGAATTTTAAGTCATCCTGGCTACATGTATACATTGTCCCTTAACCAGGCGTTTTTTCTGACTTAATGGGTGGTTTCTTGCAAAATATAATTATGAATTGCTGAAAGTGGGCTTTCTATACACTTTTGACTTAAATCCTTCCTCTGTGTATTCTATTAACATGTCTAAATAATTAATCTTATCAGAATCAAAATTGTAAGTGTATCCTAAAAAGTCTGATGTTTGATTTGAATAGTTTATAAAGTTATGTATAGTTTCTTCTGAGCCTTTCGAAATAATAAAAATGTTGTCCAAAAATCTAATGTATAATTGTATGTTCTGAAAGAATACTGAATCGAAAACAAACCTCTTCTCACAACAACACTAGGCTGGCATATGAAGGGGTGCAAGAAACACCCATGGCTACCCCTCTATTTTGCCTAAAAAAACTCCCCTTCGAAGAAAATAAAATTATTTTCCAAAATCAAAGCCATCATCTCAACCAAAAGTTTAGTTTTGTCATTCAAAAAGGTTGTGTAATGAAAAAGACTTTCGTGAAAAAATTCCAGACCTACCTCTTGAGGAATGACAGTAAATAAGTCTGCTATATCGATAGTCAGAAAAATACTGTCTTTCACTCAAATGTTCTATTTCAATTTCCTTAAAAACTCCTAAGAATGTATAAGTAGATGTGAAGCAACTGGTTTTAACTAGAGATCAATGCATACTGCTATAGGGTAGGTTTTCAAACCTTGGGCTGCTACTATCAGTCTGAATGGGGGCTTGGAAATGTTTTAGTGTATTTTGGGGATGCCAAAGATGGTGGGAACATAGGTTTTTCTACCCTAAATGCAAATTTTATCTATTCAGCCAGTATTACAAATTAAATTCAGTATATTATAATTTAACAATTTAATGTTATCAGTATTTGAGATGGTTTTGTACATTTTCTGATTGTCATTTCACTGTTGTGATTTTATGGTATTAATTTTATTTATTGAGTGGGTCAAACAGGGTGATTTTTAGTTTATATGTTTCTCTGACAGTGTTTCCTTTAAATTTCTGTATTTATTTTACTAATTGGAGTATTAATTGAATCATTAATAGCCCTAACATTGTTATGTAAATGTATAGAGTGCTCAGGTTCTTTATTCTGATGAAGTCGTGGTTATGGTAGAACAAAAGCGCATAAGTTTAATCTTTATGTACGAATAAACTTATTTTATTTTTATTTTCTAAGTGTATTCCTTGGAAATTGTCTCTTTAACGTTAAGTTTGTGTTGGTTCCTAGTCTAAAGAATTTGTATATTCTCAGTAGCATATCGAACGTACACAGTTTAAATTAGCATTATCTGGCTTGATTTACCTGAAACCATGATTCGTATCTGATTGCAGAAAAGTATTTGGCACTGGGCATCATTGATGCAATCTCCTTGACTGTCAACAATGTTGGGAACCTCAGAAGACATTCTGAGGTAATGTAAAAGAGAACCACATATTCATCCCCTTAGGCTATAGCTAAAATATTAACATACAAATTCAGCTCAAACGTTATTCCCCTGATCACCTTTGAGCCAGTCTGAAGTGCTGTCTCCAAGGACACTAGCTCTGTGTGCCCAGATAATGAGACAGGCTGTCTTGTCAGCACCAAATATTGTCTGGCTGATTTATTATTAAATCTATTCAGTCCCAGCCTCTCCACTGGATTCATACCAGAGGTATGAAGAACTGCTGTAATTATTCCAATCCACAAAGTGGGAACCACTACAGATCTGGGAAACTACAGACCCATAAACCTCACCAGCCATATCTGTAAGACAATGAAGTGCATTGCTATGAAACTCCTTAACAAAACCATAGTCAGTCTTCAAACATTGGATCCAAACTAGTTTGTTTGTCTGAACGCAGGCAAATCAGTTCACACTGTGTACCTTGACTTTGCCAACGCCTTTAATACCATCCCACAGCCTGACATTATTTATAAGGTGATTAGACTAAAATGTAAACTCCTTTGTTACCTGCTGAATAGCAAGCTTGTTCACCAACAGAACCAAGTCTATTACTGTTGGAAGCATACTATCCACCAAAATAGTAGCTGTCATCAGTGTACCCCAGGGAGCTGTACTGGAATCACTTCTCTTTTGTATCTACTTTTCTGAAATCAACGCTGATGCCAGGGGCCAGTGGCTGATGAAGTTTTCTGATGAGTGCAAACTGGAAGATGTCATGCCCAAATGAGCAACAGATTTGCCAGGAGAGCAACACACACTAAAAAGTGATGATTAGATGACAGCCTCAAACTAAATGTCAAGAAATGTGGCATTGTGTCCTTTGGCAAACCCAGGCACCCATTCTCCTATCAAATAGGTGAACCCCCCCCCCCCCCCACTTGAAACTTGAGTCAGTCATTTGGAACCTGGGCACTTTCACTGACAATGAACTATCTTTTGACAACTACATTATCACTGTTTTTCTGCCATCCTTTTATATAATCAGACTAATCACCAGGATATTTTTTTTAGTTCCAAGGAAGTTGTCATCCCCCTGTACTCCTCCCTTACCAGTCTACTTATAGAGCAGAATGCCCCTTTTGGTATGTGATTATCTAAGCATATGACCCTAGTCATGATAACATAGTGTTTCTTTACTATGACAATTAAGGAGCATGTCCATCTTGAGCTACCCTGGTGACCTTAAAGTTCTCTCACATGTCCTGTTAACTTTTGAGAGGAGTCCTCTGCTTAGCTTATATTACATCAAGGGATCCAGCCCTATGGCATCTCCTTTATATCCACAAAACCAATAACATCCTAAGCACCCACTCAAGAGATCTGAACTTTCATTGCAAAATAAAAGGACTCATTGGCATAATAGATATTTATCACAGAGAATACATCTTTTATGGAATAGATTTTCACTGAATGTAAAGCAACTTGGATGAAAGAATGAATGGGCAATTGTAAGTGCACCTCCAGTCTGGCCCCTAAAGAGAATCTAACAAGGTCCAAAGTAATTGATCATGTTGGGGGCTAATTTAAGTCATGAGTAATTCAATATTGGATCATGTGGGTAGGCTACAAATGATCCACCAGATCATAAGCCTAGTAGTAACCTGTGATCCTACTTTACTGCATGATTACTTAGCATTACTGGGAGACAGCTGAGCTACCTAACTACACCCAAAGGCATAATGACCATGCTCTGGCTTGCAGAAAAATTCCTGCTATTTATAGTCTAGGCTGTTTATTAAATCTTATTTGGCTCATAGTATTTAGGCTTATGCAGTAGCGAGCTTAGTGGAAAAGGGTTGCAGTCATATATGCTCTCCAGTTCTGCTGGGGCAGAGTTGAGCTGGAATTAATACTCAGCAATCCATTCATGGTTTTTGATGTGTCTGTTAAGCTCGTAATCATCTGAGTAAAACTAATCCCAAGAAGTATCCTGCCTTCATAGAATGAGCAGTTTAGTTCAACTCTGAAGTAGTTCTGAACATTAAAGGGTGTTTCAGGCAAGCACCTAAACTGGTTACCTTTCTAGCCCCCCACATCCCCACATTTTAAATGGGAAACGTTAAGTCACCCGTATTACACTTCCAGGGACTCTTAGGCATGCTGTGGCTGCTGGACTCTTCTAGTTCTGGACTACCTTGTCTACACAGACCATGCAAGACCGTTGCATCACAGTAATGCATTACTGTAGTTCTGTAGACATCATCACTGCTGCTTATTTTTGAACATATTATCTCTCTTAAAAATAAAACTTGGATTCTGTTTTTGACAACTTTTCCTTATTTGTATTCAAACCTACATAGTCTAAATTGAGTAGTGTATTAGCATTTGTCTCTCTCTCTGAACTACCAATGAATAGTTTCAGAGCTTTACAGTGCAGTTTGTATATGTTCTCTTTAGCTAGTTAGGTCATCACCATTCTGCACATGCAACCTTTAACATATATATGCAGATCATGTATGTACCTCTGCCCATACCTCCCTTGGAAAGACTACTACCTTGATCTGGGCCCTTGGTAAACTTCCCAGTTAAAGTTAACCATCTGAGGATGCAGGCAGTGCTAAGCACTTCTGTAATTATTCCATCATTTTACTTAAGGTTTGGGTCTGATGATTAAGGTTATGATAGGCTAATAAGCTTCATTCTGTGCTAGTGGGTTTGGTTCCCTCATTTTCCCTCTGAGCAAGCCAGTTAACCAGCTACTTCTCTTGAGTTGCCCGTGACAGCAACCATTTGGTATACTGCTGGTTGTGAGCATTTCATTTTATGTAGCACATCCAGGACACTGCCAGTTGTGAAAATTCAAAGGCAAGTAGATGTCAGTAATAGTAAGTTTTGCTGAGTAATTATGGAACTTTTTTTGATATATTAAAAAGCAAGTTTTGATAGCATGCAACAGGTGCAGTTTCCCTTTTAATTCTACAGATGGCTGTATGAAAGGGCACAGAAAGAAAGGTTAATAATGATCAGTTGACTGATTTGGGCTGCATAACAGATAGCAAGGAAGGCAAATATGTTCCAAACAGTTGTTATCTGGCTGCTGTAGCTTTAAAAACAGTAGCAGAATTTATAAAGGACTGGCTAGAAATATGACTTTATATAGACTTTCTGATGGAGACAATACAGAATTAGGGAGCTATTACAATAGGGAACTTTACTCCTCTACAAGCAGATATGAGTAGAAGTGAAAGTAAAAGGTCAACTCGCTGCTGCTTTCTCTTTCGTACATAAGGAACGATATTAGAGAAAATAAAACAATAAAATAAAATTATGGTGCAATTTATCCCAGCTCTAGTAACTGCAGGGACTTCATTGACAACCAATAGTAATTTGATTGGATTAGGGCAAACCAGAAACCAGAGATTAATCAGCAATGCTTCTTTAAGAAGTCAGAGGCTAAATGTGTAAAAACATAAGGATGGACTCCTAAAATAAAAAGAAAAAATGTAGAAGAGTTACTAAACTAAATCTATTAACAGGACTCAATAGATTGCATTTCATTGAAAGCTATTCTGGAAGTTAATAAGTAAATTTATAAGCCACAGTCTATTAGTCACCACATCCAGTATTACATTGAGCTGTTACTTAGAAAAGGAATGTGGTCAACATTGTATACAGGAATTGCACAATATTTGTAAGGTTTAGGGGATTGTATTTCCATTTCAGTATTTTTATTTTAGTATTATGATTTTATATACATAGTTTATTATTTTTATTATTAATTACTGTTTTTTGTATTGTAATTATAATTAATTTATAGACGAAATACAGTTCATATCATCTATTTGAATTGATTGTACTTGGAACTTATTAATAAATATACAATTAATTATAGAATGTTTTTTAAAATCGGGTATAGTTAGTTTAGTGTAAGGATGTTAGTTGAACAACCAACTAATTTATTAATTATAAACATCAGGACCTATCAGTCACAGATTTGAATCATATTTCATATTGTAATGACGTATAATCAGTTGTATTTAATTCAATTTTATAAAGTCACAAGTATTATATTTTTTTAGTATATAACAATCAAGTATCAATTATTGTTTTCAACTATTTAATTGGTTAGTATGATATACAATGTGTAATTTTTATTACAATTTTTATTGTGAAGTTACTTTGGAATGAATTTTTAGAACAAGGGATCAAGTCAGACACATTAATAATACATTATAGTCATGTATAGAGCACTGTCACTTTAAATATTTAAACAGATGGAGCCTGTTTTGGTGCCAAAAGGTTTTAAATGTTAGTTTGTCTTGAACAATGGTGTTCTGAAGAAGCCCATAAGATTTGGGTGAAAGCGCTAAACCCGTATTAGTTCAGTTGTTCGTGACAGTTTATTTAGTGTACTGATTCAGTATTGTATTCTGCACACCAACGAGGTTATATATAGATCTTGTTTCGCAATTTATGTAACAACACATTAACACATTTTGGATTTATGTATATCCAGCGAGCGAGTGTGCAAGAAACGTGATTGGGATTTGTATTTCAACGTACTATTTTATATACGCTATGTTTCAATAAACTAGTTTTAACATATCATGGACTGGCATGCTGAACTACAAGACTTACACTGGTTACAGTCGCAGAGTCTTTTGTTGCTACAAGTGGTTATACTGTTTAGCGGAAAGGGAAATTTTGTTACCAAAAGTTTGGCCATACAACGAAACTCGAAGAGACACTACTAAGGGTGTTCGAGCACTTATTGGATCTCTATGGTAATATTGTTTTATTGTTATTTGTTGGAGAATATTATCAAGTTGTATTTTTTCCATGGAGAACACCGGTGACAATACACCCGTAAACGAAGATACACCTATGAAAGACATTCAGTTATTAAAAGTGGAATTGAGTAAAATAAAGGGAGACATGGCCAAAATTATGGAATTAATGCAGACTAATATAGAAAATACTGTTAAAAACAGTGACAAAGAATCAGCATGCTGTTTGATCAATACTGAGGCACAAGACCAGCATTATTCAGTGACTGATAAGCAGGGAGAAGAGCGTCCGATGTTTTTTACTAATAAGTCCTTTAAGACTATTCAGAAAACACACCTAATGAATACCAGTACTGATTCATTGTTAGACAACTTTCCTATCCCAAATGGGCAAGGTAATATGGACAAAGAACGTCCAATTGATTTGGAGTACAACTTTAACAACACGGAACCTGTACACAGTAGCAATCACAATGGTTCCAATTTTACCTTTGATTTTTCCATTTATGAAGTAGAAGAAGAAGTTCAACGAGTGGGCACTAAGCCTAAGAGAACTATTCCTACTAAGACATACTCCCATGTAGCAGGACAACAGGAGTATGCCAATAAAGGTACTTGTACCTACCACTAAATCACAAAGATGTTCTACTAATGTTGGATCAAATAATGGTAATAATTATAATCAATTTAATAGGTTTATGGAAATGAATTGTAACATGGACAGACAAGATATGGGGCATCACCATCATCCTTACACCAATGAAACCATGGGGACATTGAAGGACATGATGTTCTTAATGGGGAAAAAAATTGAAAAATATAAACAGTTTAAAGTTAGATAATGCTTATTTACACAAATGTATTTCTATGAAGATTGTACCGAAAGGGTTAAGATTTTTCAAGCAACCCATGGGTTTGTATTTGAATGATCAAGTTATCAATGAATTCAACCAGTTGGTTGATGAATGTGGGATGAAATTTATGCGATTAATTATAAAGTTTAATGATGAAAAATTAGGTAGATTCATTCAGGAAACTGAAGACCTAAATATGAAAATTACTACTGATTTATTATTTACAGAGTGGGAAAGGATGTACAATAAGCAATTCCACTTAGCTGAACAATTTTTACACACTTTAAGTGAAAATAAATGGAAAAAAATTAATAGAGATACGGAACATTGCAAACAGGGGAAAGCATACATATGGGGTAGGAAGAATGAAAGAAATTGTGAAACAGAGGGCAATAAAAACAATGTATACAATCATGAAAATTATAGCCCACGTAGAAGTAACAATTCCCATTTTCCAAGAGATCAGATCCAGCAGGGAGCACCTTATCAGAATCAAGAAAGGGACTATCAGAGTTACAGACACAGACGAGGGTATTGGGAAAACTCAAGAAGGTAGAGGAGAGGAATAGGAGAATTAGTAACTCCATACAAGAAAGGACAGACATCACTATTACTGGAATTACACATGCTTATAATGGCTTTCATATACATAACTATGCTAATGTTAAGATCAATTATGACCACTTTGCACTTCTATCCAAAGGAATGAATTTCATCCCAACCCCTCAATTTAACTTAGTAGATTGTTTGGTAGAAATAAAGAAATTTACTAGGAAGATGAACCTAGATATTATGTTCAACAGTGGGGACAACAAGGTAGTTAAAGTTATTGAACCAAAATGTAGTACTACACTGAAAACTCCAAGAACTTTCATACCAGTGAGTCATCCGACCATAGAGATCTATGAAAAAATAGTGTCTAGAGAAATTTACAAGTTGTATAAAGAACAGAGAAATCCACAAGTTAATTTGACTAATGAGGAATTGGACTTACTTAAATATTTGCAGTACAACGATAATTTAAGGATAATGAAACCAGACAAAGGAGGAGGAATAGTATTATTTGATAATTTAGAATACATTAACAAGGTACATAACGTCTTATATGGTTCAGGTAACTATGAATCTATATCATTGAATGAAATCAACATTGCCTACCAGAGAATTGATAGTTACATAGAATAATTTTTAATTGATGGTAGAATTGACAAAGATACTTATAGATATTTGAAGGTTAAGAATCCTAGACTGGCAACCATGGTAGGTATTCCTAAAATACACAAAAAAATTATAGATCCACCTTTTAGACCAATTATTTCAGGAAGTCAGTCCAAAACTTACCCATTAGGTAAATGTATTGATGTCAAATTAAAACATATATACCAACACATCCCTTATCTTGTCAAAGATTTGTGGGAATTTCTGAGGAATTTTCCAATTCAAAAATGGAATCAGGGATACAAATTTGTAACAATAGATGTTATAGACTTATTTTCATGTATCCCTCAAACTCCAGGTCTAGAAGCTTTTGGAAATAGTATTAGAAAACATGCAAGTATCAAATGGGAAGAAGTTAGTCTGTTCATTGAAATGTTAGATTTAATTTAAGACTACAACTTTATATACTATGAAGGGGAATACTTCAGGCAAACCAGGGGGGTAGCCATGGGAGCAGCTTGTGCTCCCATATATGCCAACCTGGTTATGCTAGATTGGAAAGAAACCACTATATTTCCCAGCACCTTCTTTGAACATATAGTTCATTATGTACGTTTCGTTGACGATATATATATTATTTGGAACTCCAGTGAAGAGAAATTACTGGAGTTTATTCAGTATCTTAACACTAGTAGTGATTTTTTGAAATTTACATATGCATTTAACAAAAGTGGTATGGCATATTTAGACACCTTAGTATATTTACACAAAGGTACATTACAATCTAAAATTTATAGGAAGGAAACCTTTTCCAGTGACTATTTGGCATATGGAAGTTGTCATCCCAATAAGATGAAGCAAAATATTTATAAGGGTCAATGTATAAGAGCTATGAGAATGACATCTGAATACCAAACTTTATTAGATGAAATAAATTATATTCACACTATGTTTCAAGAGAGAGATTATCCTGAAAAATTATTAAAAGACACTGATACATATGTATTAGGATTATGGGGCAATGAATACAAACCCTTGTTAGGCTTAGGAAATCAAATCAATTATGGTAATGGGAGAAATGAAAAATCATTGGGAAAGGATAACACAAACGGGGACAAAGGAAAAGCATTAATTATGTTGTATAGTCCTAGAGTTGATGAGGTTACACAAATCATTAGACAGTACTGGTATTTAATATCTAGTGATGAATTATTAAAAAAAAAATAATAGGAGATCAACCAGCAATGGTATTCAAAATGGGAAATAACATCAAAAAATTATTGGAAAAAGGAATCAAATCTTATGGACAAAAAGGAAATAGTAGGGACCAAAACACAAAAAAATGTGGTTCGTGTCGACAATGTAGCTTCATTCTAGACACAAAGGAAATTACACTTAATAACATTATTAGATCTAGAATTAGACCTATTAAAGGGAACTGTAATTCCAAGATGGTCGTCTATGTTGCTGTTTGTCAAGAGTGTTTATGTTATTATGTGGGGAAAACGGAAAGATGTTTTAAAAAACTTATTTATGAGCATATGTACAATATTAGAAAGAAAGATCAGAAAAGTGCATTATATAAGCATATAGCACTTGCAGGTCCCAAACATCATTTTAAGTTTGCCCTATTAGATCAAGTTGGTTATGATCCTAGGGGTAGGGACAACAAAAAATACCTAAATTATAGAGAAGCATGATGGCAAATTTACACAGATGCAAGTACCCCCCCAGGACTCAATGATAGCATTTCATTGAAAGCTATTCTGGAAGTTAATAAGTAAATTTATAAGCCACAGTCTATTAGTTACCACATCCAGTATTACATTGAGCTGTTACTTAGAAAAGGAATGTGGTCAACATTGTATACAGGAATTGCACAACATTTGTAAGGTTTTGGGGATTGTATTTCCATTTCAGTATTTTTATTTTAGTATTATGATTTTATATACATAGTTTATTATTTTTATTATTAATTACTGTTTTTGTATTGTAATTATAATTAATTTATAGTCGAAATACAGTTCATATCATCTATTTGAATTGATTGTACTTGGAACTTATTAATAAATATACAAATTAATTATAGAATGTTTTTTAAAATCAGGTATAGTTAGTTTAGTGTAAGGATGTTAGTTGAACAACCAACTAATTTATTAATTATAAACATCAGGACCTATCAGTCACAGATTTGAATCATATTTCATATTGTAATGTCGTATAATCAGTTGTATTTAATTCAATTTTATAAAGTCACAAGTATTATATTTTTTTAGTATATAACAATCAAGTATCAATTATTGTTTTCAACTATTTAATTGGTTAGTATGATATACAATGTGTAATTTTTATTACAATTTTTATTGTGAAGTTACTTTGGAATGAACTTTTAGAACAAGGGATCAAGTCAGACACATTAATAATACATTATAGTCATGTATAGAGCACTGTCACTTTAAATATTTAAACAGATGGAGCCTGTTTTGGTGCCAAAAAGGTTTTAAATGTTAGTTTGTCTTGAACAATGGTGTTCTGAAGAAGCCCATAAGATTTGGGTGAAAGCACTAAACCCGTATTAGTTCAGTTGTTCGTGACAGTTTATTTAGTGTACTGATTCAGTATCGTGTTCTGCACACCAACGAGGTTATATATAGATCTTGTTTCGCAATTTATGTAACAACACATTAACGCATTTTGGATTTATGTATATCCAGCGAGCGAGTGTGCAAGAAATGTGATTGGGATTTGTATTTCAACGTACTATTTTATATACGCTATGTTTCAATAAACTAGTTTTAACATATCATGGACTGGCATGCTGTTTAAAGGAACTACAAGACTTACACAGGTTACAGTCGCAGAGTCTTTTGTTGCTACAAGTGGTTATACTGTTTAGCGGAAAGGGAAATTTTGTTACAAAAAGTTTGGTCATGCAATGAAACTCGAAGAGACACTACTAAGGGTGTTCGAGCACTTATTGGATCTCTATGGTAATATTGTTTTAAATCTATTAACAATAGATAGCATGTAAAGGTCAAGCAGGGAACATGAAAAAAAGGAAATGGAAAAACATTAAGAACACAATAATAATAAGAAATTTCAAAAAGGTAATTCCAACATTAGTTCACATTCATGTTCCAAGATAGTAAATACAATTTCAGCTGAATAAATATCTATTATGCAAAAGTCAGGCAAAAGGAAGTTATGAAGAGATTGTGTGGGACACGAACACAATGAGAGAGGTAAACATGACGACAGGAGAGGCCAGGAATTGCACTGCAACCATCTCAAGAAAAAAATAGTATTTAGAACACGTTAACAACTGCAGGAATTTCAACAGAGAAGCACATTATTGTCAGGAAGAAGGGAAGGAAACGGAAAGTAATAAACCAGATAGTTAAGTCCAATGTTGTAAAATATAAGAGTAGCAAGCAGAAATTTACTAGGAATATGCAAAGGAGTCTGTATGGGGAAATTGAGACATCTACTCATTTCAATTAAAAACAGGAACAGTAAATGTAAAAATAGAGCTCAAGTTGTTGATCGCGTTGTGAACAGAAGGATATATTCAGAAAGTGAACCACTAGCGAACCAAGAAGAGAGTAAAGGTCCTGTAATTAATATGGCCAGTATTCTGCTGTTCATTTTTAATAAAATCACAACAGAAGGCCATTGCATGTAAAAGGAGAAAGAAATTTTAGTTACAGGAAATACCATTAACATAGGTGTTGATAGTTGCATATACAAACGCAATAATGTTAGTAGAGCTGTCACATGCTAATCATGAGCTAGAGTTTATGACATCTTATAGGCCTTTCAAAAAATTAAAAGTTAATGAAAAAACAAACTTGAAATGATTATAATCCACAAGGGAACAAATGAAAATTAGGTCAAGCGTACAATTTTAGTTGCTCAGCAGTTTCTGTAGCAACATATTTAAATATCACAGTTGAACAATCCAGGTCTAGTTGGAGATTACATATAGTTAAACAACTAGCTGATATATTAACTGCAGTGTAAATAAGATAAATAAGTTTACAGAAGATGGTATCTTTGAAAGGATGGGTTTCACCCCTCATGCCATCTTATTACTAGGCAGACACCTATGTACTTGGATGGAATGGATACAGCTAAGCAGAGCAAGAAATAAATTCTTGGTTTATGACATGTTAATCACCACCAACACCACTACAGCATTCAGGATTACTCTAATTTTCAGCCTAACTTAGTCAAGTGCCATCTGTTAGTTTTAAGGAGAAACATTCATAGTTTAAATAATGGTCTTACTTTTAAAAGACCTGTTGAAGTCACTAAATGCTGACATTGTAATGACAGACATTTGGTTTAGCGTGGACTGGTGCCCTAAATTCCTTGGCTACAGGGTAGTAGATCGCCATAGATATCTTCACACCCTGTACAAAAATTGTATAAAGTGGTTGCAACCAGTACTGACATAAGATTAGTATCCTACCCAAATGTCACCAGTTAATATATGAGAGAAAAGAGCCATGGTCCTTCTGTCTACACTGCTGTTTGAATCAAGAATTGTACACATGAATGCACACACACACACACTCATAGATACACACACACACACACACACACACACACACACACACACACACACACACACACACACACACACACACACACACACACACACACACACACACACACACACACACACACACACACACACACACACACACACACACACACACACACACACATACACACACACACACACACACACACACACACACACACACACACACACACACACACACCCACACACACACCCACACACACACACACACACACACACACACACACACACACACACACACACACACACACACACACACTCACTCACTCACACACTACATACACAGTACTTCTCCAGAGAAGGTAACCTTTTCAGCACTACAGTCCCTTCTTGATTTCATGCCACACACTGCCAGCAGCCAAACTAGTTGTGTACCTTAAGGTCAAACATTACCATACAGTTCCTAACAACGAAACAACAGTAATCTGATGTCTAATGAGTTTTCAGATAAGCGTCTGTCCTTCTCGCTTTCTCTTGCTCTCTTTGAAAGGTAGATGCTAACATTTAAACTTCAACCATTCAGTGAATTTATTCTTATATAAATTATTTAAGCAGTCAACCAACCAGAAGGTTTTAAAATTGAATAAATAACATTCTTTATTTAAGGAAATTAGGCAATAATATCTAAGATGTAAATATTAACAAATATGTGATTACAGAGAGGAATGCAAAATAACATGTTTTTAACAGATAAATATTATTATAATGATGGTCAGTGCACTCAAATGCCCTTCTGAGGTCTCTGAAAAAAACCCAAACATTATGCTTCTTTCCATTAATATATACTTATGAGACAGCTGTGCATTGTTTTGGGGACTTTCCCCTCATCCTCAGTGTTGTGTTGTTGTGTAGTTGACATATACTTACACAACTGAGGGTGTTGCGGTACAGGGTGGCCTGTTTCTCTCTGTCTTGAGCTGCCCCATTACACTGAATGTAAAGGTAGCTCCTCAGCACGTAGCAGTGAGCTCCAGTGTTGTAAGTTAAGATGGCTACCATCTCTAATGGGAGACATGGAAACTGGAGGGCGTGGTAGTAGAACCATGACTAAGGAACTGAACAGCCATGTGACAGAAATGCACTGATTGCTGTGGTAAGTGGGACATTACCAGGACTTAGGGCAGAGATGTGGAGTACCACATGGGTCTATCCTTGGTTCAGTACTTTTCACTACGTTGTCAAATGCATATTGGGGGGGACAATGGGATCAGCCTCTTTGCTGGTGATGTAAAGATAGGTGCAGTATTGGAGGCAGAGGAGGATCCTAGGGAAGGATGTGAAAAGGTTGAAGAAGGGGGCAGAAAGGTAGCAACTGAGGTTTGTTGTAAACCAGTGCAAAGTCCAGCACTTTGTCCTCACCTTGAATGCCTCTGTGGGGGAGCAGAACTTATGGCAGTAGAGGAGGGAAGGGATCTCGGGATTCCAGTGGACCACCAAAACAATCTAAGAGAGCACTGACATCGACAGATATAGTGCTGGGGTGGATCCTAAGTTGGAAACATTCCAGAAGAGAAAAGGTGATGCTTCCACTTTACAGCATCATGATCAGCCCACATTTGAGTATTGCATGAAGTTCTAGAGGCAGTAAAAGTGAAGGCCACCAGGCTGCTAGAAGAAATTCAGAGAAAGGTTACTAGAAAGATCCATGGCATGGAGGGGAAGGAGTAAGGCCAGACACTGAAGAACTTAGAACTCTTCTCAAGTTCAGAAGAGACAAGAAGATATAGTACTGGTGCAGAAGATCATATCAGGGGCTGTGAATGGGGGACTTTCTCAACACAAAGAACAGAGGGGAAAGAAGGACCATGGGCAATAGACACCATAGAGAATAACTCCGCTCTGAAAATTCAAGAGTACTTTTTCACATTTGGGGTTGTTGACCAGTGGAATGAACTACTGAGATGGGTAGTGAAGAAGGAATCCACAGAAGCATTCAAGAGGGCATGGGACAGATAGAAAAATGGTAAGAGAAAATGTAGGGACTGAGGGGAACTAAAATATTAAGTCACTTAAAATGGTAAACTAGATAGGCGTTTGTCTCTTTTCTGGCATCGAGCAAATGTAATGCAGTATAAAAGCTCACCTCCAATGGTAACAAACTCAGAAGATCATAATAGGATAATTAGATGATAACTGTCATCTTGTTCCTTAGAAAGTGCCTGGATTGAGGCCTGCAGTATTACAGATGGGGAGTTTGTGGACCATATCACTTTTTCCATACCAGATGATTACTTGCTGGAGTAGTACAACTTGACATGCTTCCTGGGAAGAATGTAATGTTTAAGCTTATCTTGTATGACAAGCTAGTTATTCTCCATCCTTGTATTTTGTGCACCTTCACAAAGGTCTCATGCAGCCACTGATAACAACCCCTTTTCCTGGAAATGTATAAATGTCACAGTATTGCTGAATAATCTTTGTTTGTTGCTATCAGGGGAGAGCTAATGCCTTACTGAGATGTATCTCTTTCTAATGCTTTGTTTTAAAACTGTAGCTACTGTGAGTAAATAGAGACCATCAACAGTATCATTACTATAATTAGTATCTGAGACGTATGTTTCTAAACTGGATGCTAAACAGTGGCTATTTTAAGACAGGAGTAGTGTGAGAGATGCCTTATAGTCCATTTGCTTCTCAGCTGGAATTTTTGGAGCTGCACTACACATATTTTCTTTTAAAATTTTGAGGCACGGATGTTAAATTTTCTTTTCACATTACCTTGATTATAATAGAGAGGAAATTTTCAAATAAACTTGAGTGCATCAGAAATCCCAAACTCAGGAGGCTGGGCTTTCTGGCAAATGTATCTTTTTTATCACAAAAGTCAGGATCTGCATCCCCGTATACCCTAATGTGTCAGTAAGAGTTCAGACTACTTCTCATTTCAGTATAAGACGTCCTGCCAGATCCCCAAGTAATCTTTACAACTACTGTTATTCATATACTGTTACAGGATTTACACCATTTTATCCATTTTCTATATATGATTTGCATTTTTGGACAAAGTCGCCGCACTGAAAACAAAATTTAGATACTGTACCTGCTTCTGCAACTCCTGAAAGGTGTTTGTATGTGCTTTAAACCCCCTCCCCCAATTGCCAGCTTTTACTGAGTCTGGCAGTCAGAGGAGAAGACTAAGGCTATGACTTGTTAATGAGCTGCTTGGTGTCCCAAGTGTGCTGTGTTTGATCCTTTCCTCCTCCATCTGTCTGCTATGTGACCTTGAGCAAGTCACTTAACCAAAGAGTGCTTTCAGGCAATTGGGAATTTGGGCTAGGCTCCTTAATGGTCTCCAGGAATGCATGCCTAGTAACTAAGTATGAACCTAGGAACTATGAAGTTCCCCAGTCATCATATATATCTTAGTACCAATAAAGTAATGCATAGATGAAATATTTCCTAAGAGCTGTTGGGACACTTTCTTTGAAATATACCCTTTAAGCTGCTACCATTAAGTGGGCAATGAATTTCATTTTATTTATTTAATGTATTACTTTCAAAACTAAAGACCTACTAAGTGTAAGTACCTTCTTTCTGACATGATGCAGGGCTTCTGGTCTGTTGTGCAATTTGCTTAGAGCTATGTAGAATGAGAACTGAGAGTGAGGCAATTAACCTCAAGTTGGCGTGATATAGCTTGCTTTTTATCAACTCGTAGGCTGAACCCTATGTGCTGCACTGCTGAAATCATACATTTTCACATTTTTTGTCACTATAAAACTCTCTCAGGCAGCAAAAAACACTTGCAATCTCCTTTAAATATCAAACTATGACTTTGGTCAGCCACAGATTTTTGTTACTATGTGAAGGTCTTTCAGGCACTCAAAGACACTTCCATTCTCCATTAGATATCAAAACACAAGTTTAGACCTCCATGTAAGGAGCAGCTGTATATGTTATACTGTATGCCAGGATGCAGCAACAGTTTTCTTATGATTAGTTTGGTGTCACTTAAAATAACAATTCCCTCAACAACCCCCCCCCCCCACCACACACACACACACAGACACACACACACACCATAAACCCTCCTAACACAGATGTAAATGAAGTAATTAGCAATTGATTCATTTAAAATTACTGACTGCTTCTCTTATTCTATTAGCCTTACCAAAATAGAAATCCACTTTATAAAGTCATATTTTCAAACTGGTTTGAAAGCTGCATTAAATAGGCTGGGATCTGTCCTTCAAGGCTGATCTCACCATTTGAGAAATACTATGGTAGGCTGATCTGAAAAGTGAGCAAACAAAAGCTCATTCTGCTGATGAAGTGAATTTGTACTATTTTCCTAGTGGGGGAGATTCAAAAATGCTAGAAAATGGAACACATAATCAGTCATTGTAGTGTAGCTTCCAGTATTTCATGTGCAGTAAGTCTTTATCATCATGAAAGTAACTAAGTACCTCATAGGTATGACACGTTTGTGTGTGTGTGTGTGTGTGTGTGTGTGTGTGTGTGTGTGTGTGTGTGTGTGTGTGTGTGTGTGTGTAAAACAAATCTCCAATATACATATGTATGTATCTCTCTCCCTCTCCCACACTCTCTCTCTCTCTCTCTATATATATATATATATAAGATATGCAAGCAGATTGTACAGAAATGAGGAAACTGGCAGAATAAACAGAACACAAAATTATTATTCTCTGTTTCTTGGAATCTGAAAGTCAGGATGGCATGAATCCAAACTACTAATTATAAAAATTGCTATTAATTCATCTATAAGACAATGGAATGGTAAACCTGCCAATAAATTGAACTATCTATCTATCTATCTATCTATCTATCTATCTATCTATCTATCTATCTATATATTTTTTCCCAAATAAGAGGCTTGTAGTAATATCATAGTCATGTTATAGCAATCCATCCAAAATTCCTGGCAGACTAGATAGAATAATGTGTCTATGCAATTTAAGGGTGGGGCATGGGATATTCATAGAAATAATAATGGTTGACAAAACATATTAGTGAGCAGCAGAATGAGACATTGCCTCACATAAGTGAATCTTCAAGGGAGGTATGAAGCAAGCCCATAGAATGAGAGAATATTTTGGAAACTGAACACAGAATAAGGATATTAATAGAAAATCATTTTTGGTGTTGGCTTCTCCTCTATAATAACACTAAAATTAAATATGAGAAAGTTACCATTTCTCATGATACAGTTAAATGCTTTTCCACTTTTTCCTCTTCTTCTGTTTCATATCCACACCCCTCACCCACAAGCACACACACACACACACACACACACACACACACACACACACACACACACACACACACACACACACACACACACTCCAAGCCAGTATACAGTGAATGGACTTTAGTCACCAAGAAAGTACACATGCAAATAGCTGGAATAACACTACTTAGGACTAAACATTGTTTGCAAGAAGCAATTTGTACATCTGTGTCAATATGGCCATTGTTGTCCTCTGTGCAGAAAGCACAGGCCACTTAGTCAGTTCTTGGAGTAAACAGTTCACTAAAACAATAATACGCACACTCATTAAATTTCTGATGAAGATTAAGAGGTTGAGGACAGTTCTAGTTGGTTGAATTATTATAAGTGACAACTACTATATCTGTCGCGTGCACTTTATTATGAAGAATGTTCTTCATTTTGACTCTTAAAATTTCCATGTTTCCATCTGTTCTACATTCAAAGAATCTGTCCCACATTCAGCTTTAGACATTTTTAACTAATTTTTTTGTTAAATAATCATATTAATTCATTAAAAAGTACTTTTTACAAAGATAAATTAACACATTTCAACTGTCCTGCAATGTTTTTGTTTTGAGTACCTCAATTTGCCCATTTGTTTCACATTATGAGAGGTAGCATTTCACATTTTAGAAACTGAAGGCTAAGAGCTGTGGTAGAAGAAAAAAAGGCCAGAAAAGAATGAGGAGGAGGAGTCTATGTGTTTTGGGGGTGGGGCATGTGACAGAAAGCATCTACCTCAACTATCTCAAAAGAAGAAGCAGCAGGATGGAGTTTAAACTTACTTTTGTCTAAAGTAAAGATGTAAAGGAAGTAGTGTCTAATTAAAAGGAATGGAGGAAGTAGGATAAGTAAAATAAAACAGTAGACAGAAGATAACAAACAATACTGTGAGGCAGAGGTAAGAAGGGAAAATCAGCAGGCATAATCAGGAAGAACTTAAAGTACAGGTTGTAGTGGAGAGGTAAAAATGCAGGGACAGTAAACAAAGGAAGGACTCATTTAAACAGATAATAACAGTTGGTTAAGTTAACAGCAACACACCATAACAACAATAAAACCAGTAAAACTGTAGGGAAAGGTAAGCTGCAGTGGTATACTTGGTATACTGTGTCCCCATGGTGGTAAAACCAGAACAGGTAGGGAATGGGCAGTAAAGAACGCAAGTAACAAAAGCAGCAATCAAGCTCCCTTGAAGGAGGTGGAATTAACCAGAGGAAAATGTAAAACATTGTAATCTAACCAGATGAGAATATAATCTATTGTAATCTGATGGGTACTCTGGGAAGATTTTAAGAATCAAACACAACTGTAAAACTGAGGCAGGAAAAAGAACAAAATATGCACTAATTGCATTTGCTTCTATTCTTTTCCAAGTATTGGTGGGTTAAAGGACAAAAAACCTTCAAAACAAAGCAACTTTTAGCCAATGTAAGAATGGAATATTACAACAAATATGAAAGTGTGCACATACAACTTTTGTTAAATGTTCCTGAAGAAATTTCCCATCAGAGTGACCACTGACAAATGATTGAACTAAACATAAAAGCATTCCAATAATTTCTTATTTGTTATGTCTGAGTTTGTGTGTGTGTGTGTGTGTGTGTGTGTGTGTGTGTGTGTGTGTGTGTGTGTGTGTGTGTGTGTGTGTGTGTGTGTGTGTGTGTGTGTGTGTGTGCATGCGCGCGCATACATGTGTGCACACACTGAAAGAGTAATAGCCATGCAAAGCCAATGGAAAAAGATTACTGAGCTAAGTAGCCAGGGCAAACCTTAGGTGGCATGGCACCCTTGGCAAAGGGCTCCATGGTTCCCTGCTAATGCCCACTACTTTCCCTTGCACATCCCCTGATTCCTCCATCCTGGCCTCCTCACAACATACAGATTATTGTCTTTCTGATGTTTCTCCATTTTTTCTTGCTGTTCAACTTTTCCGGTGTTCGGGGGCTGCCCAGAAGCCATAAGGATTCTAAGAAGCTCTGAAGTGCATTTTAGAGATTTTTAAACAATCTTTTCATCCAATGATGACCTGAACAAAAATCACATGTAAAGAAAGAAATTGTTCAAGATTGCTTTTTCCTGATCCTTTCAGCACACCATGGCTAACAAAGAGTATACTTTAATAACTGAGTAATACATAATTAAATAAGGCTGGGGGTGGCTTCCTGAATCCTCTGTGTCACAGATGTGCTAAGGTGCATTTTGCAGCTTTTTCCAATCTATTGATTTAGTAATGGTCTTTAGAAAAGCCATGGATAAGGAAATAATGTCAATATTCTAGTAAGAAATAAGTTATTTCAATGAAAATAGCAGATCACAATAACCAAGTAGACAAATGCTTATAAGGATACATAAGTGATATCTGGGAAGAGTGCCTGCCTCTAGTCCAACCCCCCCCCCCCCCAAAACAAAGATAGTCACCTTCTGTGTATCTCTGTCTCTGGTGTTAGAATGAGATGAAAGATAAGACTCAAATTATCATAATTATGAAATTAAAATGGCTGCTATCAATCATGTCTAGTCCATGTCTCCTTACCCTTACCTCCAAAAACAGCCATCTTCTTTGTATCACTCTAACATCAGACTGTAATGAAATTGAAAGAACAAACAGAACACAGTAATGTATTTCAGTTTGTTGCTATCACATATCCACAAAGAGCATTCCTCCTTCCCCTACATCCAAAAGATATCCAACTGTATATGCATCTGATGTTTGACTGTGAAGAAAAAAAAACATATTGATCATAGTAATGCTGTCCAGATTACAGCTTGTTGCTCCTAAACAGTGCACTGCCCCTTGACAAGCTATTGTGACCTTCTCTGTACACTTCTGAGTATGGGGAACATTAAAGAAATAATGACCATACCATTCCCAGCACCCCAAACAAGCTACAGAACCCTTCTGTATACACCCTTGAGCAGGGTCAGTTTTAGATTAGGTGGAACTCAGGATAGAAACCACTACCAAGCCTGTGTCAGAATCCAGTTATACAGCCTGGGGTGTGGGGGCAGCCACACTTTCCGATGATCTGACTGTTCTGTGATGCATGTTATACCTTATTTTGAAAAGGTAATGATTTGTTAACAGTTCTTTTTTTTCATTTACTGCTACCCAGGAGAGTTTGCAAGTGTCCAACAGTATTATACATTCACAGGTAAAAATCAGTGACATTATTTTTACACACACACACACACACACACACACACACACACACACACACACACACACACACAAACATAAGCCATGGCAGTAATAGTTTTATACTTATTTCAACAAAAATACAGTATACCATGTCTAACCAAGAGTACAATTTAATAACTGCTCCAGCTGTGCCAGATCAGTGATTGTTGTTTACCAATGATTAAGCAACAGAGTAAGTTACTTGTATCCACAGACGGCCTCTGCTCTCATCAGTTACAAAGCCACATTACTAATAGTGTGCATCTCAGGTGTCCAGTTGTGTTTAAACAAAGCAGCCACAGCAATTTATTCCATGCTTGTTTCACAAACACATAATAATCACAGCAAAGTATGCTGCCATCTTATTTCATACAAATATTCACTAATCCTGCAGTCAGATTGCTGATTTTCTTAAACTGAGCAAATGACAAGAGGGTCAGTTATTTTCATCCATGGACAGCTTCCACCCCACCCAACAATTACACTCACTTCTGTGAAAACATCTAGCATGCAATTGTAATAAAAATTATGATTATGTAGTAAATTTAAACTCCATTCAACACAAACAGCTGCTATATATTAAAATAGTCCTAGGTACTTCACACAAATCACATTAGCCCTACAAAGCCAAAATAATAAACAATAATATCAGTTAGTCATTTACCTCCAGAGACAACCCCAATAATTATAGCCTTTGTCCACATACTGTGCCTCTCAGATGTTCAGCTCTTAAAAAAAATTAAGCAGTTCCTAGAAAACTCTCTCTCAACTTAGCAAAAGAATCAAGAGCAAAGCCAAACATTAATGGGATTAGACAACCAATTTCAGGGACAAATTTTAAATGTTGCTGTTAATACTTAAGAAATTGGTAGCAAAATAGTTTTTGCATTAGCATGCATTTCTAAAGGATATGAAGTAAAACTGAAAAGTCTGTTATTATTCATTATTTATCCACTACAACTCTCAGTAATTCACAAAAAAACAACTTTTATGAGAAACAAGTGAAAATATGAGGCAGAACTAGGGACATTCTGTGAAGTCAGGGACAACTGAGAAATAGTCATTGACCTGCAAACCCATGCACTGCCTATATCTCTTTTTCTTCTTGAATTGAAAAAAAAATCAATAGTCTGTGGGATGGCAAGGCATGGAAAACTCTCAGTATTGATTGACCAGGTATTAATAAATTTCATACTGTTTTCAACAGTCCCATTATTAAACAATGATCTCCTTTATGGTCCACTGATTGGTCATGCAGTGACTCATAAAAATATTGATTATTCCATGTGGCAGTTTCCTGGTGGCCTGTGTTTCTTTTTTAATCCTTCCTGTTAAGTCTCTCTGTTTTCATTTTCAGAAGCCACATGTTTTCCTTCCAGTCATTCACCAGTTTAAGGAGGTGGTGTCACCACTCATATTAGCTGGTAAAAATACTTTCTGTTTTCTGACTTGAAATGTCTATATTCATTTTCATGAGATGCACTTTCACTCTATGTTGTTTTTGTAGTGTGTCCTTTGATCACTACAAAATTTCTGCCTATTACTGAGATGGAGTACAGAATATTCTTGGTATTTTGAGCCAATTCTTTAAAAATGTAAGCAGTACAGCAGCACTGATGTTTGATTATCATTGCCTGTTGTCTGATGACATTGGCCTGGCAGTCCTCCCACCTGATATGGAGGCATTTTAATGCTATTAAAACATAATGTATCTTTTTATTAATTTGTTAGCTGCATAAATCCACTTTGCAGATGTCTGTTTTCTGAGATACTCCAGAGCACTGTCTAAGTGACTTGTTTAGAGTCTCACAGTAGTCAAAGAAGGCTGCAGATGAGAAAGATTTGTTTTATATGCTAGCCGGTACTGCACATCAAGACATGGTTTACAGTCATGCTGTTAACATCACCTTTCTAGCATTGTGGTAGTGAGTGGTGTACCCTGAATCCCCATCCTGTTGAAGAAAGTCCCTGCCCTGCCAATCATGAAAGAGATCTGAATCCTTGTGAATGTACTTGTGAATTTCAAGAATTTGTTTAGTGCATGATGGCACATAAGAAAAAATGCAAAAGAGCACTATCTAGCAAGTGCCACACGTATCTTTACTGTTGGTGAGTGGTTTTACACTGGCCTACTTTGTTCAGACACAACCTTTAGTGTGTAATGGAATGAGATATGCTCAGACACCGACCATTTATGAGACATCAATTTCTACTCCTGCACTTGAAACTATGAGGTTGATAGGGAATGAAATATAAGATTGTGATGTCCCTGCTCTGGGCCAGTAATCAAGGAGCCTGAATCCTCACCAGTGACGCTGGAAAGGGATGTCCACTTGGAACAAAAATAGATACACACAGTATTTCCAGATGCAGCTGTCTGCACCAAGCACCATTTCCCTTAAGAGCACACAGAGAACACAGTCAGTCCAGGGGCTGGGTTTCCCTGTCTCTCTCCAAGTCCCCAGTAAGATTCCACACTGGCACAGTTGCAGAGTTGAGGCCTTAGCCAAGTGTTCCAAGCCAAGTCCTCCACCACCCTCTCTGTAAAACCAGTGCTGTGTGTCCCTGTTCCAAGTAATGGACATGCATACACACTCTGAGATTTGTTGTTCACACACACACACACACACACACACACACACACACACACACACACACACACACACATACACACAGGAAAGGTTTGCACAGATTTACTAGCTATGCCCCCTCTGCCCGGACTATAAGGTAGGTACTGCCACCAGAACACTCCAAAGTCTGCTACTCTAAGGCTCTTACAAGGGTACCCAATTGTACTGAGTAAAATTAATACTAATACAAATGGTAGTATTTGATCAGTGCAGCAAGGCTTTCAGGAGTGGCCACAGTGTCACCAAATAAGTATGAATAGTTTCAAAGGTTAAAATATTCTCTAAAAGACCAGCCATAATGAAAAGTTTAAATATATTTAATAATAAATAATAAAAGAACATGAAAATACTAACTATCTATTTACAATAAATACCAGAGTTTCAGTCACAGGAAATATTAAAAATAACACAGATGGAAAGGTCCACACAGATACAGAAAAAGTACTTAACTAACCTTACTATATTTTCTGGGTCTGTATTAGTTCGGCAAACTCACTCTTCAGGAAACACACATTCATCGACCCGTATTAAGCAAAAATCACTTCTGCGATTCGGTGAATACTCCCAGGTCAAGCAAGTACTTGTGACTTCAGCTAACTAATTTAGATCCTATTTTCCTGTCTGATCTAAAGAATTACTCTTCCCTTTTACTTACTGTAGATCAGAGTGTATGTGCTGTATCTTTAAGAAGCATATCAAGGACTGAATGTTCACATATAGGGCATTTGCTATTCCCAGTGCCATTTTGAGAGTGCACCCAGAGAGTGAGCATGTACGATTGCAGTAGTTAGTTTGTATATAAGTTACTTAAGTTAAAGTCAGTAAATCTCTATTGTGATGTGTTTGTATACAATAAACCTGCTTGAGCAGAAGACTCTTCTATTGTGTCCAAAGTAGGAGAGTGACACTTATTAAAGTAAGGCAAGATGAAGTGGGTGAGTGGTCTTCCTTTCTTGCCAGGTTTCAAAAACAGACTGCCCTGTAACTTCTGTCTCATCTAGTATTGAAACATCATTTCAGTGCTGGATTACAGAATTACATCATATACATCTGGTCAAATGACTCTGGTACCCCCACTACCCCCTTTGTTAGAAACTGAACCAGAATTTAGCACATTTGTGTTACCATACACACAGATAGAGCTTTGCTGAGATGTGTTATAGCATCTGTAAGCTATAAAACCATTTAAAAACTTCCAAACTTCTGGGGTAGCAATTAGTTCACTCCTAAGGACAATAGAGTACTATTCCTAGTCCTGGTTTTCACAGACATTTTGCCTCTGGCTGCAGAGGTACCAGGTAATTTAATTTCAGACTATTTCTCAAAGTTAACTGGACTGAAATTAACCTCTTCTCTTCCAGTATCCTCTGTTACAATATATTCATTTCAACAGTTACAATACATTCTGATATATGGGTATATTTATTTTCTGTCCAGCAGGACCCACTGTTGATACATTTTAACACAAGCAGCTTTAAAAATACATTTTCAACACAAGCATCTGTACAAGTCAGTTTGATATACAAATGACATATAATTCTTTACAAAATTCCAGCCGGCTATGCTGGCATATGTTATACATCCACTGCTCTACTTCTCCTGGCATAGGTGGCAAAACCTCACATCATCACAGAGATTATAGGGGAATGGGCTTTCTTCTTTCCACCAGAATCTTTTGCCACAGTAGAACCTAAGATGTTAGATAGTCCCTTTGGGAAATGTATAATAAAGTCTAGCCAAACCATTCTCTCTTAACTCATGTTCCAGGAATCCATTCTTTAGAGATTTCATTAGCAGGATGAAGTTTATCTTAGAAAAAGGGCAAGAATTCCCTGCTTGTCTCTTAAGAAACATGTGATTGTCTCAGTAGAAAAGACTGATATGGGGACTTTCCTTATTCCTGCTCTGAAGTCATTTCAAAATGATGCTATTTTCTCAGTATAAACACTTATGATACAGAGCTGTCAGTACCCAAGAAATTTAACTGTATGTAACAGGTCCTACAACAGTGGGCATTACTTCTGAAGTGGCACCCAGCAACTGATTACTCTTTTATTTCTTTGGCGCAGCTTAAGTAACATAGTTTGGCATTCTTCAAGAAGAAGTATACAAGACTGTGGATATAAGCATAAAAGGATCTTTTATCTGATCATAAGTCTTGAGTATCTTAGCTCATTGTCTCATAAGACTCATGTCTCAAATGACCTACTGCCAGTTTTCTCTTTTCGTCTTTATGGTGCATGAGAGACTGTAAATCAACTGCTACACAGATTTTAAAGGTGGACATTCATGTCAAGCAGAGTGCTTTTTATATTAATAAAGCATGGCCATATTGAGAGCTAAGTGCTGGGATTAGCTTTGTTATGGTGTCCAACCAAGTTGCATAAGAGTGTGTTAAGTCTTCCAGCCATGCTGTAGTTCTGACCATCTCCTGAGGGTCTCCCAGAAAGAAAATCATTTCTCAGAGTTTATCTCAATTCAGGGCATCACCATTCAGAAAAAGAAACTGCATTTTTAGCAGCAGTGAAAATGACCATGGCCTTGCACTTGCCAGTCTAGCAGTCAGTTTCAAGAAACACTTGGCACAGTCCCAGTCACTTTTTATTCAAATAAAGTTATAACTTCTGTAGAGGATGTTTTGTTTACTGCTTCCTGCACTTTCAGAACAAAGTGATGTGGTTTGGCCTGTCTGTTTTTTCCAGGAATTTTATTGGGTTGTTTTCCATTTGCCAGATGATTTGTTAAAGGAGAAACTTCCAGGTGATCACGTACCTGCAGGATTAGCTGCCTGTAGTATCACCCCCATCATCTCTGTTAGTGGGACTGGACTGGAAGCTCCTATGATGCTATTCCTTCAACTTGCCATTGAGTATCCTGATTCTGTGATGCAATGCATTAATAATCTTCAGTGGTGACATGTTTTAGGTTCATAGGTGTTTACTAGGCCAACGATCACAAGGGCCATTTTAAGCCTAGCCATGCATCCCAAATCTCTGACGAGTTCTGATACCCTTGATAAGTGGCAGCATGGGACTGGGAGATGAACCATTTACAGGTTACTTGTCTGCATCAGAGACGTAGGTGCCAAACCAGGAATGAATTTCCAGTTTCCCATCCAGTTGTCCAAGTTGCACTTGAATTGGATTAGGGAAGAACTCTGCTTCACATGGATGGGGAGCCTGTTCCATAGACGAGGTAGTCTCTGGGATACAGACCTATCTCTCCAGCAGGTCCTACTTATATTACAGGTAAGGTTTAAGTCTTTAGTATGGGTAATTCTGGTACTGTTTGTTTTGTGGATATGCAAGAGGTTCATCAGAGTAGGGTCTGACAATGCTCTGTATGCCAGGCACAGATCTCCCCTCAAAAGCCTGTAAGAGACAGAATACAGGGATAGGGCCTTGATGTGTCCTGCATAGGATATATTACTTATGCCCTGTATTCTTTTAGTGAGGAACCTCTGTGGACATTCCAGCTGTTGGATATGCCTGGTTAGGTACATACCAAAAAGGGGCATTGAACTCAATGACAGGTCTGATGAATACCAAATACAGTAGAACAATGACTTCCTTGGACTTAGATGCCATACCTTTGTTTATAAATTGCACAACCTAGAATGATTTCCTTATCACGGTAGACACATGATGATCAAATGCTAGATTACTATCTCTGTGTGTCCCTAAGTCCCTGACTACTGGATAAGCTCTAAGGGGTGTGTTGTCAGTATGATAGTTAACAGGGATGGATGACTTCCCAAAGGATACAAGTATGCATTTCTTGGCATTTAGTTTCAGTCCATGACTCTGACACCAGTTGTTTGTCTGTGTCAACCCCTCTTGCAGAACATTTGTGTCAGTGTAAGATTCAATGACAGCTCCTAATTTGGAATCATCTGCAAATTTAGTCAGCCAGAAACCACTGACATTGGCCTTGACTTCTGAGAAGTAAATGCCAAAAAGGAGCAGTCCAAGGACTGATCCCTGAGGGACTCCACTTCTGACTGGCCACCTTGTAGAGGTGGACTCACCATCTCTAACTTCCTGAGTCCTGTCTGTGAGCCAGTTGGCTATCCACTGGGTGACATACGAGTTTGTACCTAACCTCTTGAGTTTGTCAACAATGCCCAAGTGGGGTATTGTGTCAAATGCCTTGGCCAAGTCAAGATAGGCAGTATGAACGATCTTGCCCTTGCTTTGGAGACCTTCTCAAGGAAGCCTTCCAGGTTGAGTAGGCATGATCTGCTCTTTACGAAACCATACTGAGTTAGGTCCAGTGTCTGGATGTTTACTATATCTCTATTGATCATCTCCATGATAAATCTTTCCATGTCTTTACATATAAGACTAGTGAGACTTAAGGGTCTGAAGATGGCACACCTTTGTGCAGAGGGATGACTGTTGCCTTTCTCCATTCATGAGGCACAAAGCCTGTTTGGAGGCTACAGTTAAATAGTAATTCCAGAGGCCCTGATAGGTCATGTTTCATGCTATTTAGAAGGCATCCTGGGATATTATGTGGGCCCATTGATGCAGTGTACTTGGTCTTAGAGAGAGCATTAAGGACCTGTTCCCTAGTGATAGTAGGAGGAGTTATATTTGATGATATTTCCTGAGGGAAGGTTGAGGAGGAGACAGTAGTAAAGTTGGAGCTGAATTTATCATCCAGGAGGTTTACTATATCTTCTGGCTCAGTATAGGTGGCTCCATTTACAATGAGCTCTGCACACAATTGTGTATTGCCTTTGAAGTTGTGGACATAGCTAAAGAATGCTTTGTGGTTGTCCTTGGCCTGGGCGGCCAAACTTACCTCAAATTTGGCTTTGGTAGACTTTATTTGTCCCCTAAGTAGTTTGTTTAGTTTATTGAGAGTGCTTTTATCCAGCTGGGTGCTGCACCTCCTAATTTTTGCCATGATTTTGTTTGTCCTGTTATACATCTGATTGATTTTGTGATTCCACCAGGGTGGCTTGTTTTTTGAGTTAGTTCTGTACTTCTTCCTGGTGGGCACAGCTGCCTCTATGCAGCTATTAACATGCTTATACAGGGTTTCTGTGAACAGTTCTGCACAGGTAGAAGTGTTCTCAAGGTTTATAGGGGGCTTGAAATTTTGCCAGGTTCTCACTTAATAGCAGGAACACACAGGAACTCTGGCAATTAGCCTCCTGGGTTTTCTTGCACCTCCAAATTTGGGGTCATGTTTTCTTTTCCTTCTAAGACTACAGTAATCACTCACAACTGCCTTGATCTGAATTTGCACATAGGTCCTGAAACAGCATATGCTGCTAATAACTGTAGTCACCATTCTGTTATTGATCTTTTTGTTTTGTCTTAGATCCCTGTTACTATTCCATAACATCATGGACATCATCTTGGAATACATAGATGGGTCTTTCTTTCCTTCCTTCACCTCTTTGGTGCTTTAACTGATGAGGGATATGTCTCTGGAAGATTGGGTGCCTACACAGGGTCATAAGCAGGCTAATGGTCTAGATTTGGGGAGATATGCTGCTTGCATTGTAAGTTCTTGAGCAGTTCATTAAATCTGAAACCTTAATCACTGTTAATAGATTCAGAAAATGAAGTTGTGATATGATGCATAAATTAGTCAGGATGGCTCATTTCTGCTGTCTCCTCTGGAAGTGAAATACATCTGGGAGATTTCCGTACAATGACACATTTTTTTTGTGGTTGTTTACAGACATTCTGAGCCATTTCTTAAACCCTCCTTTGGAACTACGGCTGTCTCTAGGTAGTACTTAATGACTTGCTTTGAGAAATGCCAAACATCTGTCAGATCTGTAACAAAAGAAAATGCAATATTGCCTTATTTTTGATAATTTCAAAATAGCAGTGGTATTGTAGAATTTGGACCTGCTTTTGATCATTTGGAAGGAGCTGGTTAAGTGCATGTTCTTTCATTTTTATTCATTCCATGACTACTTTTGAAGCTACAGTAGTACAGGGCATGGTTTATTATTGCCATCAACTCCAACAGGCATGAGGTGTTTAGTTCCAGGCCTATGAGATTTTGCTTTTCCAGAATCATTTCAAATAATGTAGTTTTTAATGCCTTAGAAATTGGACCACCAATGTTTGAATGCCTGCTTCCTTCATTATGATGATCCAACTTCCAATTATCCTTTTGAAGACCATGGGGATCCTGCTTGACAGAAAGCTGTCTCCAAGTGTTATTTTTAATGAAGAATGAAAAAAGGGTTGGTTTGATTAGTGGTTTGTGTGACTGATGGGAAGGCGGGGGGGAGGTGGGGGGGGTAGTGCCTGTCTGTGGGGGAAGGTGGTGGATCTCAGTTGGTTGTTTCTGCCACTCTGGTGTAGTGTGGCAGAAGTCACATATAGCACTGAAAAGCAGCAGTCTTTCAAAAAAGCATGATTTGTGGTTTCTATAGCTGGTGATAATAGTACCTGTCTTCACATGAGAAGGAGCATGCATGTAGGCACATGGTAGGAACACAAGCAGCCCTCTCAGTGACAGAGGTGGGCATGTCAACACCAGGGGTTTGGGTTAGGATAAAATATAAACAAAAATGCTCTTATAGCCATGATGTCAGTAAGTACAGAAACCACCTGCCAGTGCCTGTGCAGATCACAATGGTTCCCTGCACAAGACCTCTCTAAGCAGATCTGAAAGGATGAGGAGTACCTACCACTAGGGAATCAGGGTCAGTATGCTATTGTAGAGGCTTGTTGGTTGGCAGGCTAGGAGGCAAAATGGTAAAGAAAAAAAAAACAATGAACAAAGTTCCCTTTCTGGGCTATGAAATTCCCATTGCCACCCCAATCAATTGATATCCAAACATCTCAGTTTAGTTTCATATACATTTATCTTAGGCTTAGGTTATTCCACTGATAAAGTTCATATGTGGTGCCTTATATTCTGAGACATCACAAAAGTGGTAATTATAAAAATGTAGAACATACACATATTTTTAGAAGAACCAGTCAACTACACTGACTACTTAGAAATAAAACCATTCATGTTAGTACAAAAAAGCTGGAATAAAAAGCAAACAAAAGCACAGACTAAAAATACCCAATCAGAAAACAGCATTACTGGCAAAACAGACCTGATTCTAACTATTGGAAATTACAAACTAACATAAGTATATTAGAAAACTAAAAAATCCTAACATAGCTCTCACTAAACTACTAAAATATATCAAATAAATGGACTGTTACTACAAAATAAGAATGATTAAAGTTTACATCGGGAGCATCTGGCTCCGTGGTGTAGAGAGAGAGAGCTCTACCTCTGACCCATATGGCTTTGGACTGAGTAATGACTCAGTCTGGCTCTACCTCTAAGTCACATTTTGTCAGCGTGCCCATTCCTGAAGGGAGGTAAGGGACTTTGGTCTGTGATTTTGCATTGTCCCTGGTGATGGGGGCATGCTGCAATCTATAGGCCAATTGCCAATAAATACAGTATCAGAGACTTTGTCTAGAGCAGACTGATATTACTTGCAGTGGTGTGTGTGTGTGTGTGTGTGTGTGTGTGTGTGTGTGTGTGCGTGCGTGTGTGTGTGTGTGTGTGTGTGTGTGTGTGTGTGTGTGTGTGTGTGTGTGATTTCAGCAGCTTTGCTGAGATAAAGTATCCAAAAAAAATCCCTCAGGTACATGTTAGCATATATGATACCTGTAGAAGCTCCACTCTAAGTTTGCATGTCCCCTTTACAACCTGCTGTGGCTGAGGTGTTCCCAGCCATGGGGGTTGGGGTAGTTCAAAACACACAAAGTTAGGAGCAGTATGAACTGAAAACTGCAAACAAGTAACTGGAAGGTATGAAGTGGGCGTGGGTTGGGGCTGGACAAATATTTAAAGATATATATATATATATATATATATATATATATATATATATATATGGGTTCCCTACAGTAGACCGACAGCTGGGAAGACTGACAATCACATCACAGATGCTAGAAGACCAAAGGAGCAGATAACCGACAACTTGTAATCCCGACAGCGGAAACACCGACATAGGAAACGTGTGAGCGTGACTCGGTAAGTGTGCGATAGTGAGGGATTTAGGGTTAGGGTGCGGGTAAGGTGAGTGTACGATAGTGAGGGACTTAGGGTTAGTGTGTGGGTAAGGTAAGTGTGCAATAGTGAGGGATTTAGGGTTAAGGTGTGGGTAAGGTAAGTGTGCGATAGTGAGGGTTTAGGGTTAGGGTGTGGGTAAGGTAAGTATGCGATAGTGAGGAATTTAGGGTTAGGGTGCGGGTTCGGTAAGTGTGCGGTAGTGTCGGACTTTAGGGTTAGGGTGCGGGTAAGGTGAGTGTGCGATAGTGACTGACCTTAGGTTTAGGGTTTGGGTTAAGGTTAGTGCATAGATAGTTGTGTGTAAGGTGTAGTGTAGGTTTTTAGGTTGTTGGTGTGCTTGTGTTGTGTGTGTGTTTTGTGGAACAGCAAACTTTTTGTTTTGCTAACTGTCAGGATTGTGGTTTGTCGGGCATGTGAACTTTTGTGTTTTTGCGGTTTTGTTCTTGTGGTGAAGTTGTTTTGGTTGTCGGTGTTGTGTGCTATCGGTTTAGTGTAGTAGACCCATATATATATATATGTGTGTGTGTGTGTATGTGTATCTATATATATATATATATATATATATATATATATATATATATATATATATATATATATATATATATATAGCTACACACACATATAGGTTCATAGGTTCATACTAGGCTATCTGCCCTAGGGCATTTACAAGCCTAGCCAGAGTGTGTTTGGCTTTCGCCACCCATTTTAAAATGAATTTTGCTATGCCCTTTTTCGAGGTTAGTATACTGTGCATCTGTCTAACAGTGACACAGAAGTGATACCCGGAGTAAATCTACGGTCTCCCATCCACTCATCAAGATTCCTCTTGAAGAGAGTCAATGAGGGACTCTGCCTAAACTGGACTGGGATTTTATTCCAGAGTGAAGGGAGCCTCTGGGTTATGAATCTGTCCCTCCAGCATGTCCTATTTATTTCAGTGCTGAGGTTCAAGTCTCGAGCGTAGCTCGATGGGATTTGGATTTTCTGAGGTGCAGCATGTCCATTAATTCCGGGTTGGACATGGCTTTATACGTCAGGCACAGATCGCCTCTGAGCAGGCGGTATGCCACTGAGTAGAGCTGGAGTTTCTTTAACCGGGCAGCATATGGCATCTGTTTGAGCCCTTTGATCCTCTTGGTGAGGTACTTTTGGGGTCTTTCCAGTTGCTGCAGGTGTCTGGTAAGGTACATCCCAAAAGGGGCATTGTACTCAATTATGGGCCTGATGAGGGATAAGTAAAGAGGCACGATGACCTCCCCTGGTCTAGATGTGAATCCCTTCATGATTAGGTGGGCTATATAAAATAATTTTCTAACCACTTTGGCCACGTGGTTGTCGAATGAGAGATTGCTATCAACTTGGGTCCCCAGGTCCCTAATTACTTCTTCCGTACTTAATGGATTACCATCTATGTGGTAATTTGTGGGCACTTCGTTTTTGCCGAAGGGGATGACTATACACTTTTTGGCGTTTAGCTTGAGGCCATGGCTCTGGCACCATTTGTTTGTTTCTATGAGGCCCTTTTGTAGGATGCTTGTGTCGGCTGGAGAGTCGATTATGGCACCCAGTTTGCAGTCATCTGAGAACTTGGTCAGCCACAGTCCTTCCGTGTTGGCCTGTACCTCCGAGAAATATATACCGAACAAGAGAGGTCCCAGGACTGAGCCTTGTGGGACGCCAGTTGTAACTGGTTTGGAGTCTGACATGGCTCCAGCAATTCTAACCATGTGGGTTCTGCCCTTGAGCCAGTTTGCAACCCATCTAGTGACATAGGGGTTTATATTTAAGCTGGTGAGCTTATCTATAATGCCTGAGTGGGGTATTGTATCAAAGGCTTTTGCGAGGTCCAGGTAGGCTGTGTGGACCACCTTCCCCTCGTCAATGGCCTTGGTGACTATTTCAAAGAAATCGACCAGGTTTAAGAGGCAGGATCAGCCGTTAACAAAGCCAAACTGGGTAGGATCCAGTGTCTGTAGGTCCCCAATATCTTTATTTATGGGGTCCTTTCCATAGCTTTGCAGACCAAGCTAGTCAGGCTTATTGGGCGATAGCTTCCAGAATCCGTTGAGGCACCACCTGTGTGGAGAGGGACCACTGTTGCTGTACGCCACTCTTTGGGTACATATCCTGTAGTAAGGCTGAGATTGAACAGTAGTTTTATGTTTGGGTTTAGTTCTTCTTGGAGTTCATGTAGGATGCAGGCCGGGACACCGTCTGGTCCCATTGATGCTGTGTTTTTTGCTTTGGAGAGGGCGGTTCTTACCTGAGCATCTGAGATGTCAGGGGAGCAGCACTCTGCTGGGATAGATATTTGCCCTTTTGTTGGGGAAGGGGGGGAGAAGTTTGCACTGAACCTGTCAGCTAGGATGTTGGCAATGTCCGTGGGTTCAGTGTATTTTTTGTCATTTTGGACTAATTCTGAGCATATCTGGGAATTCCCACCCAGGTTCCTAACATAACTAAAGAAAGCCTTTTGATTATCCTTAGTGTCCTGTGTAATTTTTCTTTCGAAGCTGGCCTTAGACGATTTTATGAGTGCCCATAGTTTTTTGCTAATACTGGTCAGAGATGCCTTCCCTTTTTGGGATTTTGCTCTATCATGTAGTAGCTTCCTCCTTCTATTGTATAGTTTGTTTATGGCTGGGGTCCACCAGACAGTACACCTGCCTTTGGAGGATTGGGTCTTGGTTTTGTTTGGGATTGCATGATCCATGCATTCCTGAAGGTGTTCATAGAATGCGTTTATAAAGGATTCTGCGGTCTGGGCCATATTTTCCACAGGCCCGGGGGCTTTGAAGGATTCCACCTCGGTTTTGAGGAGTTTGACATTTGCTTTAGAGAAGTTTTTCACTGTGGTTTTCTTGGCAGGGGTTGGGGTCGGGATGTGAATATCTAGTGAGATTAGTTTATTGTCTGATCTTACCAGTGAGGGATACACTTCTGGTCTGGAGCATAGAGTCCCCATGTTGGTGATGATCAGGTCCAGTATGTTTTCCCCTCTTGTGGGAGTGGTAACAAGCTGTTCCATAGCATTTGAGTTTATAAATTCTAGGAACCTTTGGGCTAGGGTATTGGAGCTAGAGTAATGCTCCCAGTCTATGTTTGGGTAGTTGAAGTCACCCAATATAATGGTGTTTGGAGAGACCTTCATATTTTCCAGTGTTCTCAGGAAGGCCAAGTGGGGTTCCTGGGTTTGGGAGGGTGGTCTGTAGCAGGCTATAAACTGGAAGGCAGTTTTACCCACTGTTAGTTGTACATGGATAGTCTCTGATGCTTCGTGCTGTGCCACCAACCTGGAGGTGTGGGTATGTTTGAGCAATATTGATACTCCCCCTCCTTTTGTGGTTCGGTCCAAGTTTTAGGGCTGAAAAACATGGTATGAGGTATAACCTGGTAGTGCTGGGGTGCTCTCTGGAGCCTTGAATCAGGTTTCTGTTACTGCACAGATATCGATGTTCTCCATGCTAAGGAGAGTTTCGAGTGTGTGTGCATCTTGAGGTTTAGACTTCTGGCATTGAGTAGCATTACTCTTAGTTTCTTATACCTTGTGATACCTATGGAGGTGGGTTTGTCTTTTGAGCCTTGCCTAAAAAAGGCACTATGAGGGTGGCAAGAGCCTTTGCCAATATCCGAAAGCCCAGGGGTGACAGGTGCAAGCCGTCCCTAGCGAAGCATCGTGGCTTGTCAAGCATGTCATCCCAGGCTGACAGGCATTGGATCCCCTTTGAATGACACCAATACTTAAGCCAATTGCTGAAATTGATCATCTTGTCTTCATATTGTGGCATCATTCTTGGTGAGGGTAAGATGCTTCTCAAGGTCAGGGTCATACCGCTTGGGCTACATGCTCAGAGAGCTCCTCTATGTCTCTTTTCATGTAGTCCAGGGAGGTACATCTGAGGTCATTCACACCAGCATGGACAATGACTGAGTCATATTTGTACTTGCCTTGGAGTGACCTGAGTGCTTGTGTTATGTGGTGGATCCTAGCACCCGACAGGCAGCTCACCGTGACCTTCTCCTTGTTCAGCCTGGTGAGCGGGACGTCAGTATGCCTGACGATAGAGTCACCTATTACAAGTGTATCAGATGTGTTGTTTAGCCTTAAGGGCTGTGACTGTTTGGCACACTGGCTTTTTGAGCTATGTGTTGCATGTGTTTTGTTTTGGGGTAGTGGTTGCTTGGGTGTCTGCTTTGGAGGTCTCTGTTGCTTAGGCAGATTTTTATTTAGAGCCTCCGAATATGTTTTTGTGTGTTTATGTGTTTGGTTTGCTGTCGTGGTAGGTCTATGTGAGACTGGAATTGTAGTGAGTGTGGTTTCCTTCTCCTCCTGACTGGTTACGCCAGTACTGAGTTGAGAGAGTTTAGCCTCCAGTTTGGCTATATGGTCACATCTCTCACATGTGTTGGAATTTGTTGGGAGGAGGAATGGGTTGTCTGTGTACATGAGGCAGTTGTAACATTGCCTCAAGATTCCCAGATTCACCAGCTGGACCGGAGAGGAGATTGACAACTGACCTTTGGACATGCTAGAATAGTATTGGGAATTCCTTTATAATTGAAAAAAGGGTCAATGGGGAACAAGGTACTCAAGGGGAGTTTGTGAGGGTGTAGTGCTTTTAATTTTTTAGTGCTGACTTATATAATTGCTTTAGTGAGTAAGTGCCAGGCTTTAGAGTAGGAATAGGGTGTTTATTATGAGAACTAGATCAGTTCTAAGGGAAAAAGCGAAGAACAGATTTTGTGGAGCCGAGAATGGTTTAAAACCCAATTAAGCGGCGTTGCCCGATGCTGCGCTATGCGCAAAGCTGCGCTAAAGCGGCTTTTATGCAGGGGGGACTTGAAAGAGCTAGAAATTGGCCCAAAACGGCCAATAGACTACCAGATTCTTGTGCTGGGAACACTCCTCCAGGGATAGATAGGCTGCTCTAAGCTCCCCACTGCCACTGGTGAACAAAGAAGCCTCCCTTTATCCAAGAAAGAAAATGAGCAACACAGGAACTTTCCAAAAGTCCAGAATACAGCAAAGCCTGTATTTGGACTACTCTAGGTCAGGAAAGACGGGAAACAAGGATAATTTTTTTTTTCTTTTTTTGCAACAAACAGCAGGAAAATGCAATTAATATGTAACACAGGCTAGTGCACTTGAGTGTGTAGCCTCAGCAGGTAAATGCAACAAACAGGGCAAACTTTAAAAGTGCAGGTGCAAAAACAACTATACACAGTTTAAAACAGTTCAAGAAGCAGAAATACTTGCAGTTTAGCTAGATCAGACAGTCGCCCAGGTAGTAGCAGCAAAAAAAAATACTTTTATCAGGTTAGCAGTCGCTATTTTAGCCTCTTTGCTGCTAGCACCACTCTGCAGGACCACGAGGAGCTTGGCTGAGTAGTAACAAGTGCAAAAAACGTGCCAAAGCGGGTTTTATACAGGGGGACTTTAAAGAGCTAGAAATTGGCCCAAAATGGCCAATAGACTACCAGATTCTTGTGCTGGGAATACTCCTCCAGGGATAGATAGGCTGATCTAAGCTCCCACTTCCACTGGTGAACAAAGAAGCCTCCCTTTTTCCAAGAAAGGAAAAGGGCAACACAGGATCTTTCCAAAAGTCCAGAATACAGCAAAGCCTGTATTTGGACTACTGTAGGTCAGGAATATATATATATATATATATATATATATATATATATATATATATATATATATATATATATATATATATATATATATATATATATATATATATATATATATATATATATATATATATATATATATATATATATATATATATATATATATATATATATATATATATATATATATATATATATATATATACACACATATATATATATATATATATATATATATATATATATATATATATATATATATATAGGAACAGTTCACAATGCCAAAATCCTGAAAGATCGAATTTCATATGGCCGAGACCATATGATCGAACTTTTGGAATCCCGACGTTGTGAACGGAGATCTGCATGCAGCACAGAATGGGAGATTTCCCTTTTCCTCTCTGTAGTGTGATCTCAGAGTTGGAATATTTAAGTAGCAGGAGTGTGGTGGGTGCAGGGGGACTTGCCCTCCTGCAGAAACATTTAAATTGTTGGGTTTTTTTTTTTGGATTTCTTTTGGAATTTCGATATTTGAAACATCGATCATATGGTCTCGGTCATATAAAATTTGTTGTTTCTGAATTTCAAGATTCTGAAGTGAATCCATCTTAGATATATATATATATATATATCTTAGGAGCTACAGGAGTAACTACTCAGTCCATTGATAAAAACCTGTACAGACTACCTGAAGCTCTATTCAGTAGAATGTCTAGCAACAAACAGCTCATTGAAACACTTCTGTAATTTAGAACCACAGAAGGAAAACTGATGAATTGTATTTGTGGGGGTATGATTAGTGTGATACATGGAATATCTCATATTGTAGCATTAGGGAACTCATTTTATGACTCATCACCAAACTTACTGTCAAACCTGCAGTAGAACATTCCATGTATTATACATCAAATGACTATGTGTTCCTCATAAGTAACTACCTAACCATGTATATGCATATATACACAAACATATATACACTCCACAAAAAAATGCTCAGAGAAGGAAATTATACTTTCTCAATTCTGAAATGTAAAACACCTTTGAAAGCAGCATTTATAACCCATAATATAAATAGAAGCTGACATAAGTTGCCTTTGTATGTTATACAAAGTGATTATTTTAACATTATTTAAATTGGTGAAGCCTTTTTGTTCAGAAGTGATGTCTGTGCACCACATGACATGCAAATCACTATAGCTAGTTCAGTAGCCTTAAAGCATATGTACCTATTTATAACATCTACTTTTTTAAAAGCTATAAAATATAAATATGTATGTAGGAACATGGATTACATTACTTTGATCAATGTAAATAAAAATGTTGTTGGATGATGTTTATATTATAATGAAACTTTTTTGCAGGTGCAGAGCACACTTCAATAAATTAATTTTACAGTCTTTAGAATTATTCTTAAGTCTGGATCAATCCATGGGCTGTATGGTTTCTTCAATGTTTTGTTATATCTACAAACTGTAACTGTTTACATAAGACTTCTGATCGTCCCTTTGGGATAATTCTTGTTTCTCTGCAGCCTCAGTTAGAGACACAACTTTGTGAATCTCTCTCTCTTGTTGTGTCTGTTGGCTATCACAACTTTTACAGTCTCTATTTTAATGAGAGAATTGGTTTTGACACTTTTTGCTCCCATCCTCTTGGAATTTCAACATATTTGTCTTGTACAAAACTTTTCATTTTTCTTCTATACAACTTACCATCCTCACTGCGAACTACATAGGCTCATGCTACTTTACCAACAACAACTGCTTTGCCAACAAGCTCTGCTTCAGGTTGCAAACATTCTGGGTATGGCAGCTTGTATGTTGGGTAATCGTTTGCAGTTTTATTATCTCGAACAATTTCCTTGCACTATTTATTTTACCTTACACTGAATTTCAGACATCAGCAACCTAGCTGAAGTATATCTGCTTTTCAATCTTCTGTCCGTTGACAGTTGATGTAGTGAGAGAGTAAGTCAAAGTCTCTACAGCGGTATATTCCTGTATCCCAGAACTGCAAGGTGGCAGTCCTCATGCCTTTTTCTGCATCTTTCTCTTAAAAGATCCTTCACTGCTTAGATAGTATTTTACATTTATACATTGGACTCCGGACAGTGACTAGATGCTATAAATCTCAAATCATACTCATACACTCATCTTTTAAATTCTTGAATTGCATATTATGGACTTTCATATATAAGAACGTTAGGTACCCCCCTGTCCTGAGAGTATAGCTTTTAATACATCAATCAAAGTTGCACTTGCATTTATCAGTTTGATTATTTCAAGGAATTTGGAATAATATACGAGTTATATGGTTTCTTTGAAATGGAAAAAAAATCTGTAGCTTCTCAACTCAAGGCATGGTATGTAAATGAGCATGCTAGCATTTCTTCATTTGAATTATCAATGTGCTATGTTTTTCATGTGTCATATTTGCGTGCTTCTTGGCCTGTTTCAGTTATCAGGCATATACAAAACATTAAAGGTCTTGAACTTTGTTTGCATTTTGCTGTTTTCAAATGTGATTCAGTTATCCTGTCAAGCATTTGTTTTCATAGTTGACTATTGACCATTCTTTTGTCAGCTTTGAGGATCAAACCCTGGCCATGACTTTCTTTTCTTGATTTCAGGAATTGTATTTCTTGGCATTAGCATACCTCAGAAATTCTTTTCATTTTTCTTTGGTCATTGGTAATTGAGGAGTTACTCAAATTTGTTCTTCTAATAGTTCTTCAAACATCTTTGGTAAATATGACAATCTCAGAACATCTGCTATGTATAATTTTGTTGCATGGTGGTCCGTATTCCACTTTTACACATTTGTAAATATAGTAACACCATTTGCAATATAAAAGATGCTTCATACAAAGTGTTTCTTTTCAGTTTATATCTTAAGTTCTTTGTCAAAATTCATGGAATTCTACATATCCATACACGGCTGTTGACAGTTCCTTTTTCTATGAGCATTTCTCTATTAAACATCTGTAAATGCCTTTCACCCTAAACAATTTGTTCTGTTGTTCTCTGGTAAGATCACAGCCCTAGTACAATTCTGACCAGTATCTAATTACAAATCAAATGTCTGGTTAGCATCATCATACATTAATGTTGGACAATATGTAAATAGTTTTTGAAACTATCAAACTGTTTTCCTGTACACAGCTGAAATCTGAGGGTATTTGCTTGTAGTATACTTAGAGATGCAGTTATTTCAGATATCTTACCTACAAATTTTAAAAGATAATCCAGCATTACTAGAAACCTCTGTAATATCTAATTGTCTTTTGATTTTGGCATTTGAACAACTGTTCAATTTTTATCTTGATTAGATTTCAGATGCCCCTTATGTTAGAACATGAACCATGTATTTCAGACTTGTGATGCTAATGTTACATATTGCTGTTATTTAGGCTGAAATTATTTATTACTCTATTCAGCAGCTATTTCAGTCTATTGTCTTGATGTTTTGATGTCTGATCTCACAATAATAGCTAATCAATTATGTTTATAACACCTTTCAAGCCTTCAGTATTTGAATGATAGCCCATTGGAACATATCTGTTGCCTTGAGTATTTCAAATGAAACCCTAAGGAATTTGTATATTCTTAACAGTGTATTAGATGTACAGTTTGGAATGTTCATCTAGTCTTATCTTGTAAAAGTTCTCATTTACATCTGCTGATGAAAAAATGTCATTTGGTGTACTTAAGAGAGCTACAACCTTAAGCAACTAATAATGTCCCCTCGTAATTACTTTATTTAGATCTTGAGGATCAGTAGAATTTTAAATTGTGCCTTTCTTTGTAACAGTGGCCATACTGTTCACTTATTCTGTCTGGTATAATTTATTTTTAATAATAGTCGTAAACTCCATTGTCTGTGGTTCTTCTTCAGCCTTACTTTTCACAGCTAAGCCAGCTCCAGACAAGTGATAAGTGGAGTACCTCAGAGTTCAGTCCTGGGACCGCTCTTGTTTGGCATCTACTTCTCTGAAGTACAGGCCAACACTAAGGAACTCTGGCTACCAAAGTTCGCAGATGACTGCAAACTGGGAGCCATTATTGAATCCCCAAATTATGTGGATACTCTACAAAAGGGCCTTACAGAAACAGATACTTGGTGCCAGAGCCATGGGCTCAAGCTCAATGCCAAGAAATGTATAGATGTGAGAGTGTTCAATCTCGCCGTTTGTTCTTACACCTGGTTCGGAGCCGATCCTTGGCTCCGTGTCGGCCGCTTGGCAAGCTCTGCATCGAGAAGAAGCTCGAGACCAACCTAATTCCCACAATCCCCCTCTGCCTTTACCTCAGATCTAGTTTGCCGCTGCAACGTTCGCATCAGATTGATGAGCTCGAGCAACCTCAAGCTAAGATTTATAATTTTCTTATATTTCTCCTAGATTTTTTCTAAAAAAAATTGTCTTTAAGTGACTGTGTGTGTGTGTTAGTAGTGTTTCGAGGAATTCTCGGTTCCGTATAAAGTCTTTTTATATACTTTATTAGAGTTTTCCCTCGGGGCCTACCCCACCCTTTAACTTGGATTGACTACTGGATTGACTTTTTTTTACAGGATTTGACAAAAAGTTTTCTGGATTAGACAAAATTACTGGACTTGACATAATATTGACTATTTCACTGTTAGCTGTACCTAAATTTGTGACATGTCTGAGAAAGCTAAGTCTGGCTTTAAACGCTGCCAATGTGGGCAGATGATGTCGGTGACTGATAATCATAGTTCCTGCGTCTACTGTCTTGGCCCTCTCCATCTGCAAGAAGACTGCTCAATCTGTCATTCTTTCAGTGGAAGGGTCATGACAGATAGGCGCAGGAAACTTATGGATAGGGGGCTTTTGAAGCCTGCTTTTCAAGAGGCTCTGGATGCATCAGACCAGACATCCAAATCCTCGAAGGAATCGAAGACGTCGGAGCCCAGGTCATCGGCTCCGAGCTCTTCAGTCAAAGTTCGATCACCGGTTCCACAGACTTCGGGGCCGAGTGTTGAACTGTTGTCAGTTTCCGAGCCTCGAGTCTTGGAACCGGTGACGGAGCTCCCTCCCCCGGCTCTGTTGAGGCCGGTTCCATCTTCGATTCCTTCGACGCGCTCTTCCAGGCCCCTCTCCGACACCGATGTAGACCGCGTGGTGCAGAAATTAATGGAGAATATGGCCTTATCCAAACTCATCTCTGTCTCCTCCCAGTTGGTGTCAAGACTCGAAGGCCTTCCCTTATCTCCACCTGTTCCTCCTCCGAGACCTATCCAGTCTTCGGAGCCGGGAGAGGCTGATCTGGTGATTGTGGAGCCCTCGGTGCCAGAACCGTCTTTTTCTCGGTCGGCTCCATTCACCTCGACTCCGTCGGAACCGGTACCGGAGTCTCGGAGCCGAAGATCCATCCTTGGATCCGGGACTGAGAGTCGGACCGATGTTTCGGTTCCGACGCTCCCTCTCGGGGCCTCGGCTCGGATCGACTCGGCTCCGTCCTCGGGGTCGATGCCTTCGGTGCCTGTCTCGGGGAGTCTTCTGATTTCCTCGGAACCGGGAGATACCTCGACTCGGGACCCGGGGGCCTTCGACCTCATGAGGAAGATGTTGTCTACTCAGACAACCACGTCAGCAGAAACAGCTTCTCCTTCCCATAAAGGACCGTTATCCTCCTCTGCACCCACGGCTACATCTAAGCGTCGAGCACCAGTGTCTCAGCCACCCCTGGAGGGTGCCCTCTCTTCCTCGGAGGCTTCTTCGGATGCCCCCCCCGAGGAAGTTCCGAGGAAAAGATTGTGTAAGAGGAGACACTTTGATTCTCCACAAGAATCATTGACATCGGACACTGACTTGGATGAGTCAGAAGGGTCCCCAAAGTCACCCTCAGAGGATGTCTCTTTTTCTGACATCCTGGAGATCCTAAAGCAGAGAGGTGATTGGCAATCCCTCCCCCCTTCTGAGGATGAGTCAGTCTTGCTGAAGGCATTCGGTGCTCGCCCTTCCTCCTCCTGGGTCACTCCGCCCTTCGATGAGTTGATGGAGCTGATTGCTCGAAGGGCGTGGGAGACGCCTGACATGGTGGATCCAGTCCCTAGAAAGCCTAACAAATATATTACTGCCCCTCAGGATAAGGCTTATCTGACAAAGGGAGTGCCAGTGGACGCTATGGTGGTGGCAGCAGGCCACGAAAAAGGAGATGTCTGAATCTTCCTCATCTGTCCATCCGCCTAACAGAGATTCTAGGACTATGGACAGGTATGGGAAGTGCATTTTTAGTTCAGCGGCTTTTTCTATGCGATCCCTGAACTATTTGACCCATTTCACACGGCTACAGAGGGATCTAATCAAAGAGTTGGGAGATACCCTCCAGGGTACTACAGATGCTGCTGTCTCAGAGAAGGTTACAGCACAACTCAATACCCTTACATCTATTGCGAACTCGTCCATGAGGCTGATCTCATACGCAGCCGAAGGATCGAGTAGGGCAGCAGCTTCAGCGATTGCTCTTCGTAGACAATCCTGGATGCGCTTATGTTCATTTGCGGAGGCCTTCAAGTCTTCCTTTACTAACGCCCCATTTGATGGTGCCACTCTCTTTGGCCCCAAAGTAAAGGAGACCCTTACCCGGTGTCTGCTGTCGGAGTCCGTTTTTCCACCTCATCCAGACCGTACCCCAAAGGGCAATGTGGTGGAAAAATGCGGTTTCGAAAACCCCAAGGTTCTTTCCCAGGCACACAGGGTGACGCCCCCTCTAGAGGCAGAGGAGGGGGCAGAGGTGGAAGACGCCGCCCTGGCGGCAGAGGGGGTCCGCAAAACCAAGGTGACAGGGATACACCCCCTGGGAAACCTTTCCAGCACTCCTGAGAGGAGGCCCGACTGTCCTGCTCTGGAGGCAGTCGGGGGTCGCTTAGCTTTATACCCTCAGGCCTGGCAAAGTCTTACATCAGACAATTGGGTAAAAAGCGTTGTTACCAGAGGCTACGGAATACCCTTCCTATCGCCCCCAATTCCACAGAAAAGACTCCCAGATGTGCCGCCCCATCTGCGAGGCCCTGCAGCTTTAGAAATTTCAAAGCTGCTAGAAAGAAGAGTCATCCAACCAGTCCCAGCGGACCAAAGAGGATTCGGAACTTACTCAAGGTTCTTTTTAGTTCCAAAACAGACAGGGGACTGGAGGCCAGTTCTGGACCTGAGCAAACTCAATACCTTCGTCAAGAAAGAAAAGTTCCGGATGGTCACGCTTCAATCGATCCTTCCATTTTTACAGAAGGACGACTGGATGTGCTCAATAGATCTGAAGGAAGCATACTACCACATCAAAATGGCCAGGGCGTCCAGGGATCACTTGCGCTTCCGGCTGGGAGCCAGTCACTTTCAGTTTCGAACCCTGCCCTTTGGTCTGACCTCAGCCCCCAGGGTTTTCACCAAATGCATGGCAGTGGTAGCGTCTCACTTGAGACGCCTGGGATTCCAGGTGTTTCCGTATCTGGACGACTGGCTCCTTTCTGCCACCACCCAGCGTCAACTGATTCAGGCCAGGGATTACACACTACAGCCTTGTGTTCAACTCGGAATTTCCGTAAATTTCGAAAAATCTTTACTACAGCCATCACAGCATATCTTATTCATAGGAGCAGAATTGGATACGCGTTGTTTAGTTCTAAGGCTTCCTCCGGAAAGGATAGCCTCACTACAAAGCCACATATCTCTCCTTCTGTCATCCAGAAAATCCCCAGCAAAGCTGGTTCTGAAGGTCTTGGGTCTCATGGCAGCTTCTCTCATTGCGATACCCTTGGGAAGACTGCACATGAGAGTTCTACAATGGCTACTGTTTGCACAATGGTCGTTCCAACAGCTACCTCTGACACACGAAATTCTAATCACAAACACATGCAAATCACACCTAGCCTGGTGGCTCCGGACTTGCAATCTTTCCAGCGGAAGACCATTTGTGCTACCCACGCCGACAGCTACGGTTACCATGGACGCTTCCCTGATAGGGTGGGGGGGCATCTTTCAGGGACAGACAGTCCAAGGCGAATGGACCAATTTAGAGTACAATCTGCACATCAGTGTTCTAGAGTTGAGGGCAGTGTTTCTAGCGTTGCAACACTTTGCTCCCCTTCTTCCTCTAGGGACTATTGCAGTTCAGACGGACAACATGTCCGTAGTCTGGTACATAAACAAACAAGGGGGAACCAAGTCTTATCAGCAATGCAGAGAGGCCATGAGAATCTGGCAATGGGCGGAGTTCACGGGTCGCTTTCTGATAGCAACGCACATCCCGGGGTCATCCAACGTCATAGCCGACAGGTTGAGCAGAGCAATCCTGTTGCCTCACGAGTGGTCCCTCAAACAGTCAGTTGCGAAGGAGATTTTTCGCAAATGGGGCCAGCCTTCCTGCGATCTTTTTGCGTCTCCAATGAACGCCAAATGCAGAAGCTATTTTGCCCTATTACCCCCTCCAGGGGAAGTCCCCAGGGACGCTGTGGTTCATGATTGGCCCCCGGGTCTCCTTTACGCTTTTCCTCCCTTTCCCCTGATTGCAAAGTTTCTGCAGAAAGCCAACAACCTGTAAAGGATGATTATCCTCATTGCCCCATTCTGGCCTAGTCAAATCTGGTTTCCCTTTCTTCTGGCACACCGTATTCGGGAACCCTGGATCCTGGACCCGGAGCCGGATCTACTGACCCACTCGTCAGGGGCTCCCCACCCCTCGCTACTTTCACTCCAACTAGCAGCTTGGCTGCTCCGCTTCCCTACTTAGCCAGGTCTGATCTTCTTTCCCCTGCAGTTCAGAATATACTAGTGGCTTCTCATAAAGCTTCCACTACAAAGACTTACACTAGTAAATGGAAGCGTTTTGTTTACTGGGCAATTACACAGCAATTGGACCCTGTTATAGCTCCGTTAAATAAGATCTTGGAGTTTTTAACCGAATTGTTCCACCAAGGAGCTTCTCCTGCCACTTTGAGAGTGCAATTGGCTGCCATTTCCAACTTTCATGTGGAAGAAGGTGGGGCTCCTATTATGGCTCACAGACTTTGTAAGGCCTTTCTGAAAGGATCTTTCCATATTAGACCACCAGTTAGAACTCCTGCATCACCTTGGAATCTGAACCTTTTATTATCTAAATTAATGCTACCTCCATTTGAACCAGCCTCTTCTTGTCCATTAAAGTATTTGTCGTGGAAGACCCTCTTTTTGGTGGCCATTACATCGGCTAGACGGGTGTCAGAGCTTCAGGCTCTTTCTATTAAACATCCTTATTTGATCTTTCACTCTGATAGAGTATCTCTTCGCACTAATCCTTCCTTTCTCCCCAAAGTTTGCTCCGTTAATAACATTAATCAATCCATTGAGCTCCCTACCTTTTTCAAAAACCACTCCAATAAGTTGGAGTATATGTTACACAAGTTGGATGTTCATAGACAACTTAGATTTTACCTGGATAGAACAAAGGATCACAGGAAAACAGATCAACTTTTTGTAGCCTTTGCAGACAGCAGGAAAGGTATAACAGTTACTAAACGAACCCTTTCCAAATGGCTAACTGATTGCATTATTTTTGTTTATGCTACTTCGGAACAAACTTTACCTGTCAAACCCAAGGGGCACTCTACAAGATCAGTATCTACATCCCTGGCTCATGCAGCTCGCTTATCATTAGACACTATTTGTGCAGCTGCCACTTGGTCTAAACCACATACATTCATTTCTCATTACAAGGTAGACAGGGTTTCTAGGGACAGGGCAACCTTTGGTTCCACTGTGCTCAAGAACGTTCTCCCGTGAGTTCCTCAGGAACATGGAGCTAGGGACGCTACCCAGGTGTAAGAACAAACGGCGAGATTGAACACTCTCACATTTAGAAGTTATGTCCTTACCATAACGTTCCATGTGGAGTGTTCATCTCGCCTTTGTTCTTACATTCCCACCCTCCCACCCTCAGGAAGAACGTCCAGTTTGGTGTCTGGTTTGGTTTCTCCTGCTTCTGCATTACGCAGTTGTTGTGTATATATGTATATATATATATATATATATATATATATATATATATGTATATGTTTCTTTCAGTTATGTTGTTTTTGGCATGAATGTGTTACTCTCTCTGTTGACTTCTGGTTTGCTTGCAAACTAGATCTGAGGTAAAGGCAGAGGGGGATTGTGGGAGTTAGGTTGGTCTCGAGCTTCTTCTTGATGCAGAGCTTGCCAAGTGGCCGACACGGAGCCGAGGATCGGCTCCGAACCAGGTGTAAGAACAAAGGCGAGATGAACACTCCACATGGAACGTTATGGTAAGGACATAACTTCTAATTATCCCCTTTGGGAAAAAAAACATGTACCCGTGAATTACCACATAGGTGACAGTACACTAACCACTGAAAATGTGATAAGAGACTTAGGGACACAGTTGGACAGTGGTCTCACCTTCAATAACCACATCGCCACAACAGTCAGGAAATCCTTCTATGTGGCACATCTCATCACTAAGGGCTTTTCACCTACTGTACTCATCCCTCATTAGACCCATTATAGAATACAATGCCCCATTTGGTATGTACCTCTCAAGACATCTGCAACAACTGGAAAGGCCACAGAAATACCTCACTAAAAGAATCACAGGCCTAAAGCAGATGTCCTATGCTGACCGTCTTAAAAAACTCCAGCTATACTCTGTCGCATATCGTCTACTCAGAGGCAATCTGCTTAACATACAAGGCCATGTCAAACCCAGAGCTGTTGGACATGCTACAGAAGCAATCCCAATCCCTCAGAGCCACACGCTCCAGGGATCTAAACCTTGTCATCACAGTAAACAAAACATGCTGGAGGGATAAGTTCCTGACCCAGAGACTCCCCAGACTCTGGAATAGACTGCCCATACATGTCAAGCAGAGCGCCTCCTTGGACCTCCTCAAAAGGAACCTTGACGATTAGATGGGAGAAAAGAAATTCACCCTGGGGATCACATCAGTCGCCCTGCTAGACAGGGGTACAGGGAAGTAAATAGTGTGGGAAGAAATAGCCAGGGAATTGTTATGGCTAGGCTTGTATAGGCCCTAGGGCAGATAGCCTAGTACCAACCTATGAACCTATGAAATTTTGCTTGTATGAGGTTTTCTCCTTACAAGCCTCATATGCCTGTGAATAAATCAGCAGAGTCATGAAGATATTATTAATATGGCTCTTTACAATGCACTTTACTATGTTTTCTTACACACATACACACATATACGCACTTTTCTCTTACACCACATTACCAAAAATATTAGCATAATTTATTTATTTATATGCAACTCTATTAAAAAAGTATGCCTGTATTATAATAGCTTTCAGGTATGTTTTACATTTTGCATCTTTTTAAGCTATTCAGATTTGTTTAGTAAGGATGTTAAAATAATGGTCAATCACCAACAACACATCAAAACCTTCCATGCTTAATAGGTCACGTATTTTGTAGATATTTTCATGATGAATCAGTTTAAATAAATTTTCTTGTAATATTGTTTCATTATGATGTTATTCACCTTAAGTGTCTAGAGAAGAATTTCTCCTTCATATTGTAGGGCTTGTGATCAAAATATATGTAATTTAGTTATTAAGTTAGATATTGACTATGAGAGTGCTGCTGCCACAAATTAAAATATTTAAATGAGTTTTTAAAACTAATTTTTATTGTAGTATTCCATGATGATATGAATGTGTTCATGTTATTTTGATGCTTCATTCAAAGTGTTTATTTCATATAATATTTGTAAAGCTAGATACTGGTTTGTATTGGAATGAAAATGTTAATTGTCTTGTTTAAATAATGAATCCATAGAAGATGATAAGTGAAATAGCTAATTACTGGTAGGCTGTATTATTTTGCATTTGTTTTGGTCTGATCATCTAACACTCCAGACCCATTCTTGTGCATTGCTCCATTTTCACTTGCCCTCCCTTGTGTGCCCATTCATAGTGCCTCACAAACAACTAAATCCCCTTCTGAGATTCCTAATGAGCCATTATAATGCAGGTTACTAGTGTCACCATATGTAGGCTAGCAACAATGAGAGGTTTTTTTTTTTTTTGCCTATATCCATCAGGGCATATAGTATGCAACGATACAGTGTTGATAAATTTTAGTTGTGCAAATGCCAGTATATGTTTGTAGAAAGTAAGCTGTGTATCTCATGGACAGTTAAGTACACACACATACTGCAGGCAGTGTAGCAGTTCCTCTCTCCTTAGTCTTCACCAGGCAGTAATAACTCCATTCCGTAATTATGGAACCCACACTCTCATTCCATTGACATCCCTTCCAAACAGCACTTGAGAAACTAGTTGAATCTAGTCACTTATGGTGTAGATAAGAGTAAAATCCCCAAACTAGTGGCACCAGCTTCTGATTACTAGAGTAAGTAGTCATTCATTCATTCATTCATCCATCTCTCATACCCACTTTGTCCTTTTTGAAGATGTTGCTGAGCTGTAGCCTATTATGCCACTGAAAAGTAACAAGGCAAAGTACCAAACATTAATGACACCAGCCCATTACAGGATTCACGCATATAGCATGAACATTTACAGGTGGTTTACAGGCTCAGCAGTTTGTTTGTCTTCATGTCATTGGGATCAAGTAGGAGACCATAATGCTGTAGCTCTGGGGTGCAGAGAGATAAAGCCTGACTGTGAATCAGATAGCATGAGAGCAGATAAAGCTTTTTGCCCTGTATGATCCAGTTCAGACAGGGCTGGAGTAAGTGGCTGATATTTTCACGCATCCTGCGGTGAGAAAGTGGTAGTCTGCTTGGGTGACTGTCATCATATGAAAAGATGCTTACTTGGCAGTGAACAGGATCAAGAGCATGAACATGGGCTTAGCTCTACCAAGCTCTGAACAATAGTCCTCCATAACTTGTGTGTGGAAGCATGTGTACATTAGAGGAGGGTGTAGTAGCCCTGCAGTGATGCAGGTGCTTATATCAACCACCAAAGGACAGAGGTAGGGCCTTTAAAAGAAAATGCCCTGGCTGATGCCTGAATGATGACATCTATGATTTTGCTGCGCAAAACTATGACAACTCATACTGTCCCACGTTCATATAGATCAATCAGGCAGACTCTGCAGTGAAGATGCTCCAGCTCTGCATTAAGCCAGAGTACCAGATACCGCGAAGCAGTAATGCTTAAGAACTGCACTGCTTTGCTGCTCCTTGCACAAAGCTGTATAAAAAATTAGTTATTTCCCATTCCAGTTTTGTATGTATCATTTTGCAACAGGGAAATTTGTATAACATCTTACATTTGTGGAATAAACGTGCAAAATATGGGGATTATATTTGCTCTCTGCTGATAAAATAGTAAAAGTTGTATGTAAATATGTAAATTAAATAACAAGTTTTTCATATTTACATGTGGGTTTAACATATGCACATGAAATGGCCCACTATCTGTTACTGTTTCATAGTTATTCATGACTGTTTGTTTCAAAATAAAAGATATTCCCCTGGATTCATTAATGCCTGAGTATACACTGTTCTGAGTCAACAGATAATACAGACGTAACTCACACCTTCTTCCTCCTAATTTTAGTTTCCCTACTGATATACTTGCAGCTTTAAATACTGACAGGGATTTATAAAGGTTACCACAAAGTGTAGACTACATGTACAGTTAGTGTAATCTTTCCGAGTGACTAGAAAGCACAAAAAATGTGATAAGAATGTTCTTGAGTACATATTGTGTACTCTTAGTGTAGGCTTTATTGAATCTTGGCCATTATCTGCTTGTTTGTTCCCATGGTACTGGAGATTTGTATTTGAACTACCACCACCAATGCTATAATGTAATATTGGTGCTCATATTATCTTGCAGTTGTCATTTGTTTTGTGTGTGGACACTTGTTAATCAAGAAAATCAGAAACATCTTATTTTGAACATTCAGAATATAAATTGTATGTTAAAGTGAAGTGCCATTTAACTTCTCTTTCTAAATATTTTTGGAAGTGTTTTTTGCACCTAATTATCCTTTTAAAATTATTCAAAACTGTTTAATAAAAATATTGCAATTCTATGTTTTGAGTTAAATGCCCAACAATTATTTCAGCTTGAAATACTACCAATTTTGTAAACATTTTATGCTCAACATTGTGATGTTTATAGTACTTCACCACAAATAGTGAATCCAATTCAGTGGAAAACAAGGATTTATTCTAAAATGCACTCAAGTAGCATAAAATGCGTGATATATATCCACATATGGTACAAATGCAGATAATTTCTCTAGCGCCTCGGCAAACTTGCCTTTAACAGAGTAAGAACTTTTCATATACGTTTTCATCACCTTTATACTAGCATGAAACACACCCTCTTAACACATTAATTAACAAACTGAGCAACTGAGCAGATAAACTGTGAAGGGTCGGTGATGATTTCCCCTGCCAGTTTCATGACTCTGGAATAGTACAGGTCCAGGTCCTGTAAGTAGGGCAAACTAGCACCAATGATATTTTCGGCAGACCTGACTATTTGATGTAACCTATTTTTGTTGTGATTAGACAGAGATCTAAATCACACTGTTATGGATGAGCTGAGAACAGACTCAATGACTTCTGTATAGAACTGAATCAACAGTTCCTGTAGGAGGTTGAACTTCCTCAACTGTCACAGAAAGTACATTCACTGTTGTGCCTTTTTTATGATGGACCCTACACTGGTCTCCCACTTCAAGTCCTGGGAGATTATAGATCCCAAAAAACTTGAAGAATTCCACAACTGACACAGCAGTATTAAATATAAAGGGGTGGATAATATTGTAGTACCGCTCCTGAAGTCCAATGTCATCTCCACAGTTTTAAGAGTTTATATAACTGTGTAGCAACATGTTTACGAAATTATGGTCCCTTTTATATGAATTACAATGATCTTTGTATAAAGCCATGGGCTAGTAATGGAACAGAAAACAAAGCTGACCATAATTTTTCCCAGCATTCACAAATAATTGAGCTTCCACATTACATCTGGTAAGAAAATACACAGATCTTTTAAAACCTGCCTGTATATTGTTGTAACTTTCAACACCTCTACTGTCATCACTAAACTTAAAGTATTTTAAGAAACTTGATGTGACATGATTTTCTGTATGTTTTGTTTATAGCATCCTCAAGAAAAGCCACACCATCCAAACATTTCCGTGATCATTGGTACTTCCTTTAAAGAACTGCATCTTTACACTACAGGTTATCTTAGATTTTACTATCTCTTGATAAGGGAGAGATGAGAGCAAATGACCTGGATGGTACATACCACAATGGTGATAGCCTGCTCTTCCTTTTGTTTCTTTTTTATGACTAAGATAGCATTTTTTGTTTGTTTGCCTTATATAACAGATAACATTACATCTAAATAATTAGCCGACTGCTTCCCAAGATGTCCAAAAAAATTATAGGTCACATCTCTTCACAAATTTTCCAGAAAAGGAGGGACACCATGAGTGCCCCCCACTAAAAAAATCTGTGTAATGAAAGCTGTTAAAGCATACTTCAAGCAATTTGTACTTTAAATATATTCTTGCTCCATTAATCCCATCAACAGATAAACATAAGTAGGAGCAAATGAGGAAACTCATGGTGGTGCCCAACAACTGGTGGTAATATATGTTCATTTAAAATAATGACAATATTGCAAAAAAGTCCATTAATTCAGTAATATAGGACATAATAGGAGAATCATCTAAAAAGTATTAAGAATGTCTGCATTATTTTATGATTTACATCAGCATATAGGCTTGAAGTATATTTTTCTTTGTTACTTTATTGGCTACTGTAGAAAAAAATACAGCAGTGCTGGGGAAGGAGGAGCTGCTGCAGGCTCCACATCCACATGGTGTGCACATCCTGGGCAAAAAGTAACATCAGCAAGGCTTTTCAGGATCAGGTGTTATAGGGAGTGCTGCAGAACATTAGTGTTTCAGCATCCATAGTAGAACACTAGTGCAGGTGCATTACAGAGGCACCCATATGATAGTGCAGCCAAGGCAAAGGCCTGACATCTGCTGCTGTAACAGATCTCGGGCAGTACTGGAGTGTTTCTAAGTTGTAGTTGCTTCCAAACTACAGTATTGTTTACATAATGCACACTATGATTAACTGACTGCAGGTTTCAGGTGCATGCTGCTGTGCCTACTAGCTTTATTTTCGCAGCAGAAAAGTCAATTCAGGGTCCAGACACATATATGACAATGTTCCATGTCTGCAAATACACAGTGTTGTAAGGTCTGGGGATTTTGGATGGGGATATCATCCACAGTTCTAAGGCCTATCCTACATCACTGCAATGCACAGCAGTGGACACCATTATAAGTGGCCTTGTGTCTGCTTAAATGGGAATTGCATATCCCATGATACTGATATGGCACTGCACTGCCCTGCCTGCCTGTCTGTTGCTGGGGGTGGGGGTAGGGGGGGTGAATTACAGTCATGATGGCACAGTGGTGCAGTGGTAGCATTGTTGCCTCACAGCAAGAAGTTCTCTGGTTTGATTCTTGACTGGGGTGCCTTCTGTGTGGAGTCTGCATGTCCTCCCTGCATTTATGTGGGTTTCCTCTGGGTGCTCCGGTTTCCTCCCACGTTACAAAGACATGCGTCTGGAGCATTTCTCCCCAGGCCTCCACTGAAAATTGGCTCATTCCAAGTCAGACTTTCCTGGTTAACAAATGTAAAATAAAATAAAATAACTAAATAAATAAATAAATATCCTGGCCTATGTATCTGACACTATGCTGCTACCAACTAGATGATCCCATGGGAGGTCACCCTACATGACATGCTGGTAGAGGTGGAAATCATGGAAACTGTTTGGATAGTGCGTAGCTACATTGTACATGGTACCCTGTGCATTGCACATCACATAACAATTAATGGAGTGGAAAACCTTCCTAGCTGACGTACCAGATGCCATATGGAGCAGGTGGAACTTTGCAGGCAGTGCGGGCAGTCACTAAAATTTAGGACCTTGAGGAAACGGGCTATGTTGTAAAATTCCTAAAGAGTGTTGGATCTCTCTTCTGCTGTCTGTGGAGTTGGTTTCATTAGCATAACTGACAAACTAAATGTCCGTTGTTAGTATGATGTAAAGTGTTGGTACTGTCTTGAGCAGCAGTGATTATAACCATACAGCTGTGAAATAGATGACATTTCTTCAAAGATTTTGTAAAATTGGAGCTTCATAGAGTTGAGGAAGGAGTCCTGCCTGTTAAAGTAACTCAGTAGAACAACAAACCCTGTAGTAGATGGTAATGAGGCAGATTTAATCACAGCGTATGTGTATTTGGGAACCCATTATACTGATATGGCACTGCGCTGCCCTGCCTGCCTGTCTGTTGCTGGGGGTGGGGGGAGGGGTGAATTCCAGTCATGAACATTAGAAGAACTAAGGGAAATGGCAGTGTTGTAAAATGGTCACTTCATTCTGGTTATCTTCTCTTCTGTCCTCTGGAATGAGATATTCTCCTAAACGTACTGTAGCATAATGTTGATTAAATGGTTTAAGATGTGTGACGGTAACATTTACAGTATCACTAATATATCCCTCATAGGTCACAACAAATTCCTTGAAGCTAATATATGGGTATCCATGGGAATCGGCTTAATGTGAATTCCTGATCATCCCACTTGTGGGCAGCTCAGTTTGACCAAGTTCCTTAAAATATCTGTGTGCATTGAGTAATGGTCAACAATTTGCTGATGTTATGGTAGCTCATTGCAAACTGTAAAAACAGAAAATGAATAAAGAAACTCATTCTAAGCGAATAAGTTAATCATGTCACTAATCTGTGTGCTAGATATTTGATTTTCTTTTGTTTGAACAATATATGCCTGACATTATATTGCTCAGAGTCATAACTTTCATGTCATTTTCTTTGTATGTAAATTTATATAGGCATTTATGCATTATGGAAAAGTTTTTTGTAAATGTATCTTATTAAATATACTTCCATGTTTGTGTACTTGTGAATAGATCTCTGTGGTTTGAAAGGGATGAACAAATGCATGAATTAATTCCCTTCTATTTATATAGTGGTACGCATTCCAAGAATATGTGACAGTGTGTAGAAATCATTTATATGCATGACTTTGCGTATTACGTTATGCTTAGCCCTTTCCTTAGCTCATGTGACAGCTCCCACATCTCACTGTTACAGTACTCTCCTTAGCACTGGTAGTGGTCATCTAGTCTTCAGCGATGTTGCCACACCCTTATTGTTCAGAGTTCCTTTCCACTTTTCACATTCTACAAAGTGAATTACTGCTTAAGACTTGCAGCATTCCTTCTTTAGTACTTCTAGGCATGGAAAGCACTGGGTTCACCTAATGCCACCAAAACCTCTCTGTGTCTCAGTCGTCATTTCTTATTTCAAGCACAGTTGTACACCTTCGGCTCTGATTTCATTGCTGCTCATTATACAAATGTTTTGACACAAATCTGAAGTGAACCACAGTTATGTCTATAATGTGCCATTACATACATTAGAAGCTGAGGATCTGCTGCTGTTTGACTGCTGTTGTTTCACTTGGTATAAATAGCCACATAAAGATTAAACACAATGTGAGCTGCTGGCATTGTAGTCATCTGGCAGACATCCCACTGGCAGTGATGTGTTTCTCCATTAGTGTTTCCTTTGTATGCATGGAACTGTCTTCCTCATACACCCACATGGCCTTCTGAGAGGCAGACCTCTAAACCTGTTAGCACAAAAGAATCTGGATAAAGCCTAAAATAATAGGAGGACAAAGGTCCAGAAATAGGGGAGGATTTTAAATACTCATCTTATAAGCTTAGAAAGCTGATAGAATAACAATATTTGTGTTATCATGCATTTTCTGAAGGATATGAAGTCTGAAGCTCAAATGTATGTCATTATTTAGTGACTTCAGTCTTCAGTCAGGAGTCCCCGTGGACTATGATGTTTGCAGATGACATTGTGATCTGTAGTGAGAGTAGGGAACAGGTGGAGGAGACCCTGGAGAGGTGGAGATATGCTCTAGAGAGAAGAGGAATGAAGGTCAGCAGGACTAAGAGAGAATATATGTGTGTGAATGAGAGGGAGGATAGAGGAATGGTGAGGATGCAGGGAGTAGAGGTGGCGAAGGTGGATGTGTTTAAATACTTGGGATCAATAGTTCAGTGTAACGGTGAATGTGGAAGAGAGGTGAAGAGGAGAGTACAGGCAACATGGAGTGGGTGGAGAAGAGTGTCAGGAGTGATTTGTGACAGACGAGTACCTGTAAGAGTGAAAGGGAAAGTCTACAAAAGGGTAGTGAGACTAGCTATGTTATATGGGTTGGAGACAGTGTTATTGACAAAAAGGCAGGAGTCAGAGACGGATGTG
>NC_056739.1:1146697102-1146752102 GCF_019279795.1 Protopterus annectens
TATTTATTTAACTTTGTTAGCTGGGTAAACGGACTGAGACAAGATTGAATTCAGCCTCTACCTGGGCCATAAGGCAAGTCAATGTAGATTAAGCATCAAAGAGCATGAGTAACATGTACACTAAGTAGCAAAAACCTGGAGTAATAATAATAACAAAAATAAGAACACAAAAAATAGTAAGCAACAATATTGTACAGAACAATATATTCAAGGTTTTAATGATAAAATTAACACTAAATGTTAAAGTAAGATTTTATCAGGTGTTATTATTGTATCAGATGACCCATACCCTGGCTAGTGGAATGGCTATAGACATATAGTACTTACAACCATGCCCTGGTCTCTGGTTAAGCCCTCAGTCTAGAGATATGCTGTTTCTCACCCCTCTTTTATTGCCACTGTCTAGCATGGAGTTGTTGCAAAGCCAGAAATATGAAGTCTCAGCTGGTGAGATAGTGCGTTCCCTCTCTGTAGCTCTGTAAAATGTTGGAATAATGTGTTTTATTTCCTGTTTTCTGTCATTACAGTTGTTATGAACACATGCTGGTATTATTGTAACATTTATGTTTCATTTTGCATTGTTGTGTAGATAGAATCAGCATATATCAGTTGGCATTACTGCTTCATCGGTTTTGGTTCCCCAGTTTGTTGCCTGCTTGGAGTGCCTTCTGTGTGGAGTTTACATGCCCTTCTTATGTCCATATGTGTTTATCTTCCTGTCACATCCCAGTGGCATGCCATAGATGAAATAGCAATTCTCTAAACTGCCTGTTAAAGATGTCAGTGAAAGACTGCCAGGATATGCTTTGGCTGTCAGTGGCTCTGCTCTGGATTAAGTGGGTAATTGGAGAATGACTCAACAAATAAATGAACATAAAGCAGGAGTTCCCCAAATGCTCACTCACATAATCCTTTGGAACCCTGCCTCATGATGCATAGTGGTACTATGCCACTGCTGCATTGTGCCATAGCTGTTACCAGCCTTGTGTCACTGAATATGGAGGTGAGGGTTAGCAACTGTGGGTTTAAGGATACATTTTTGTAAGTTCATTTTCATACTGTGTGCTATGCAACAGTCTTAGTGGAGGATTAACAGGTTTGTCTCTCTTTGTTTCTTACTGATTCTTCCTCTTTTTGATGGTTAAGATAAATAAAGGGCCTGTACTGGAAAAGTTAAATGAGACCTTAAAGCAGCATTGCCTCTCTTGCTCAGATGGTGTTTAATATTATGCTGTGTGTGTTCTCATTATGCTCTCAGTGTAAATGTTATTTTGTTATTGACCGGATAATATGGCATCATTTCATATGTTTTTAGGGCTATGCCATCAAAAATTCTATGTGTATGATGACAGTGGTGCTTATTTATATATAGTATAGGAATATTTGGAAGCCATATTCCTGCAGTAATGTTTGTCTTGCACAGTAGTTAAGTGGATTAAGGCTTTAAGCTGTTAATTTCATCTTGTGGTCTCCAGTTTGATTCCCTCAGTGTGCTGTTGTACAATTAATTTCATTGTACTACTGCTCCCATTTTGCCTCTGACAAGACACACGTAACAGATGAAAATATTTTCTGCCTGGCATTATGACCTTTTGTATCACTGAGGCAGTTAGAATAAAAGGTAATGTGATGTAATCAAAGGTGCAGATACAGTGGAATGAAATAGTTATAAAATAATGTTTTGCCAAATCCGTTCCACTGATAGTGATCTGGACACAGTTTACTACAAGGGATTCTGCTATACCCTTGGGCAGGAAATATTTTGCATTTTGCTAGAAAAACAAGAATTTGCATGCATCCAGGATATGGTAATCTTGGAGTCAGTTCACTTCAATAGTTGGGGGAGGAGAATTTCCCCATAAAATATATGTTCATTGCTTCATAGGTTCATAGGTTGGTACTAGGCTGTCGGCCCTAGGGCCTATACAAGCCTAGCCATAACAATTCCCTGGCTATTTCTTCCCACAGTATTTACTTCCCTTGACCCCTGTCTAGCAGGGTGACTAACGTGATCCCCGGGGTGAATTTCCTATCTTCCATCCAGTAATCAAGGTTCCTTTTGAAGAGGGCCAAATAGGCGCTGTGCTTGACATGTATGGGCAGTCTATTCCAGAGACTGGGGAGTCTCTGGGTCAGGAACCTATCCCTCCAGCATGTTTTGTTCATTGTGATGACAAGGTTTAGATCCCTGGAGCATGTGTCTCTGAGGGATTGGGATTTATTTAAGTGTAGTATGTCCAACAGCTCTGGGTTTGACATGACCTTGTATGTTAAGCAGAGATCGCCTCTGAGTAGATGATATGCGACAGAGTATAGGTGGAGTTTTTTTAGATGGTCAGCATAGGGCATCTGCTTTAGGCCTGTGATTATTTTAGTGAGGTATTTCTGCGGCCTTTTCAGTTGTTGCAGATGTCTTGAGAGGTGCATACCAAATGGAGCATTGTATTCTATAATGGGTCTAATGAGGGATGAGTATAGTGGGACAATGACCTAATTTTTTCTGGATGAAAAGCCCTTAGTGATGGGTTGTGTCACATAGAAGGATTTCCTGACTGTTGTGGCGATGTGATTATCGAAGGTGAGACCACTGACCACCTGTGTCCCTAATCTCTTATCACTCTTTTGGTGTTTAATGTACTGCCACCTATGTGGTAATTCATGGGTACATGTTTTTTACCAAAGGGGATAACTATACATTTCTTGGCGTTGAGCTTGAGCCCATGTCTCTGGCACCAAGCATCTGTTTCTTTAAGGCCCTTTTGTAGAATATTCACATAATTTGGGGATTCAATAATGGCTCCCAGTTTTCAGTCATCTGCGAACTTTGTTAGCCAGAGTCCCTTAGTGTTGGCCTGTACTTCAGAGAAGTAGATGCCAAACAAGAGCGGTCTCAGGACTGAACCCTGAGGTACTCCACTTGTCACTTGTCTGGAGCTGGATTTGGAGTTGGCTACTTTTACAGTGTGGGTTCTGTTAGTAAGCCAGTTGGCAACCCATCGAGTGATGTAGGAATTAATGCCCAACTTAGTAAGTTTATCTATGATTCCAGAGTGGGGGATGGTGTTGAAGGCCTTGGCAAGGTCCAGATAGGCTGTGTGGACCACCTTACCCTTGTCTACGGCTCTGGAGACTGATTCGAAGAAGTCAATCAGGCTCAGGAGACAAGATCAGCCCTTTTACGAACCCAAACTGCACGGGGTCCAGTGTTTGAAGGTTGCCAATGTCTTTATTTATAAGTTCCATGATAATATGTACCGTGGCCTTGCAAATCAGGCTCATCAGATTGATGGGGGCGGTAATTCCCAGGATCCAAGGTGGATCCCCCCCTTATGGAGTAGGATGTAGCTGTGTGCCACTCAGTGGGCATGAAGCCTGAGGTGAGGCTATGATTAAACATAACACTTAGGTGAGGTGCCAGTTCATTTTGTAGTTTATGTAGTACACAGCCTGGGATGTCATCTGGTCCCATAGATGCTGTATACTTAACTTTGGAGAGTGCATTTTTTACCTGTGTGGCCGTTATAAAAGGAATTTGGCAATCTTTTAGTATTGAGATGGGCCCTTTAGAGGGTGAGAGGGGGGTGAAGTATGTACTGAATCGATCTGCCAGGATATTGGCAATATCCTTGGGATCAGTATATTTAATGCCATTCTCTTGTAGCTCAGAGCAGATCTGAGCATTGCCATTTAGATTCTTGACATAGCTGTAGAATGCCTTGTGGTTGTCTTTGGAATCTTTAGCAGTTTTATTTTCGTAACTAGCTTTGGAGGATTTTATGTCATCTTCTTACTGAGGCTGGTAAGGGAGTTTTTTGCTTTTGTTTGGAAAGCAGTATTGATGACTGAGTATTAATGGAAAGAAAAACACATAAATTGAACTGACTGTAATGCTATAAAACACTGTAATGCTATATAACACACTTCAAAGCCCCTTTGTATACAAGCAGTTAGATGCATTACCAAAGGTGGCTGAAAACAGTCATGAACATACCTGTCTAGTGTATAGATTTCGCAGAATGTCCAAGATTTTTGCTTCATACTTTTGATCTGTTCCTCATAAAAATTTTGTTTTTTTGACAAATCACTGGGATGATCTAAGGATCAAAGTCACTAAATAATGACATGCATTTGGGTTTCAGAATTCATATCCTTCAGAAAATGCATGCTAACTCACATCCTATTACTCTAACAACTTTCTACGTTTATAAGAGCAATATTTAAAACATGTCCCTATTGTTTTTTGCCTTTGTCCCCCAATTATCACAGGCTTTGTTCAGATTTCTTGTGCTAAGAGGTTGAGAGGAAGTAGAAGACTATTTGCATTCAGTGTTTTTTCTAAATTAATGATGCTCACATCACGGACATTTAATCTTACAGATACCTTTTGACACATCAGGATATGCGGCATCTAAAAAGTGCTCTATTAATATGTATGTTGATAGGAAGAGTGTAAGCTTTAGCTTTGTTGTTAAACATTCTGCAGGCAGTAGTTCTTGCCCCTCTGACAATACTTTGGTAGTGTAAGGTTTCACTGCCCTGCATATAATAAGAACATGTGTTGCATAATTGTGCATTAATAGTGGAATCTGCATTATGGCCTACGTCTGTCTTTGTGATCTCATTTTGGCATACAGAACTACATTTCTCTTTACAACTGTCATTTCCAAGCCTTGCATATGGCATTTCCAGTTTATTTCTCAGGTATGGATTTTGAAATTTCTCAGTTCACGTACTCACTTAGCATCTTCAATTTCCACATACAGTATTCCCAGAAACAGCATTTTCCAAATCCATACATAGCAGTATGCCTTTCCGTAGTCTGCATATAACATGCTCATGTTTACAAACAGCATGGTAAATAGAAATAAGCTGTAAATTACCAAGACGTGTAAACAGAATTCTGAAGTCCTTTTCTCTTCTACTTTTTCTCCAACCCTGTCATGATCTTCTAGAATGTATTATCACTAGTAAAACCAGTACTAACAAAAAGCTCTCCAAAACCTATCATAGTGACCAGGCCGACTTCCTCTTTATATTTTTTAATGGTTTACATTTGCTTGCATCCCATATGGAAGACAAGATTTAGGATAACAGAAATAAATAGGTAATAACTTAAAGGTCCTTCAGAATATTTCTGCTGGTCCATAAATGACCAAAACTTCTATAAATGCTGTTACAAATTTCTCATGAAAGTTTTGATTGCAGACCAGATTGGGTTACCATCTTTCACTGACATCCTTTAGTTGTGGGCATTTTTTGCTTCTGCAATTCCGGTGATAAAAAATGCTGTATTCATTTCATTGTGCACAGACATGGATCACTATATATATATATATATATATATATATATATATATATATATATATATATATATATATATATACAGGCAAAAACAAACTCTGCATATTCTCAAAGTTGAGGTACTAAAATCACGGTTTAATAATGCAATACAAAAACAATAAAAAATAAGAGTCAAAAAATGGCAGTTTACATTATGAACTATATAAAAACAAAGGATAAGCACTTTTGGGTAATCCAACCCTTCATAAGATCTAATAATATCATGCATCACTTCATATTTAAACATTCATTCCACCCATAAACTTTGGATAAAATGCGCAACAATTCCCAAATTAAAATATTCAGATCAGTCAAAAAAATCGAATAAATATAAACCGATTATTGGACCTAAACGACCAATCAGCACTTGCTGTTTTGTCCCCCAACCAATCACCCAAGGCATAAAGTTGACTCATCTTAGTCAGTTGTTATGGCCTGTTATTCTCATAACGTTGTTCAATATTATCCAATAAAAGTCTCAAAGCGTCATTGGTCTTCTAGCTCTAATTACAATATTTCATTTGCTTAACGCAATAACCAATGAGTAACCAATGTCGCTGCCGCTTAACCAACCACACTTTCTATAGAAGCTCCCTTAAGACTAGCCAGTCATTCCCATACAGCTATTTAGTATTATCCAACGAAAATCTCAGATTGTCATTAGTTTTCTGTCCCTAATAACAATGATTCATTGGCTTATCCAAGTGACCAATGAATAACCAATGTTGCTATCATTTAACCAATCAGCACTTTCAGTAAAGACCCCCCTAGAAACAAACCTAATCCTCGAGTATATTCCGCACCATCCAATGTCTAAACAATGTTCAAAAAACGTTCTACATATAAATATCATGCCGAAATTTTGCCCGAACCTATAACAGCAATGAGAACCAATCTAGATATATCTCTACATAGATAAGATATACCTCCACGTAAATAGATAACATGCCTTTACATTAACACATATGGTCAGTATTGGTGGTTATAGGAGAGACTAAATCCAATCCATTTCAGGATGATAAACTACCTATGAAAAGCTGTAATTTCAAAATCAAACAAATCAGAAAACACCAAGATACTATCAACCATATTCTAGAAAAAGTCATATACAGTTAAAATTCATTATTCTTCAGCAATTGAAAAATGCATCCAAGTTATTTAAACAACCTCCGTCCCTTTAGAGGAGGCTTAAACAGCATATTGGCATTAAGACCAGGTGGTTTGTAAGCCTGCATCTCTGCTATTAGTTCCATTTCAGCTTGTTCAGTTCTTATATTCTTTCAGTTGTCTGTTCATTTTCCCAACAAATAGGAACTTCCATCATTCAACACTTGAGGACAATTACAGGTAGACGAATCTTCTCAAGTGAACTACAAGGTGAACAGCTAATAAATAGTCAACGGTCACAGCAGACCAATAGAGTCATTCTCACTTATGCAAATTACAGTAAATAAATTTGTGATACCATCAGATCCAATCAGAAAATATTGATAGCAAACAATAAGATCAGAAGCATCGTTGTTAATAAACCCTCTTTTCAATTTTAGAAACAATCTCAATCTGCAGTAACAACTCTGCTATAAGAACTATATAGAAGTCGATTTGAAATCTGACAGAATAGGGATGATCCAATGCAGAGTTTATACACTGCAAATATATTTCTAATCTGTAGGCATTCATACACCCTGTACAAAAGAAGAAATATTATATTAATGTTTATGCAGATTGCCATACTAGAAACACTGTTTATGTTGCAATCTGTAGCTTCAGTGATTGTTATTATGTGGGGAAAACAAACCGACAACTGAAAGGACGTATTTCTAAACATATAAGTGGCATATGACTTCATGATGAGAAAAGTCCACTATTTAAATATATTTTAATGAATCTTGCACATCGGTTTACTTTCATGATCATACATGTGCTTGCAGAAAAGTTACGAGGTGGTGACATCACATTAAGAACTGAACAAGCTGAAATGGAACTAATAATTAGTTAGTTAAGCTACTGGACCACCATTCTCTCCTTCCCATGATAGGAAAGCCAGTGCTTACTACTCTGTCCTATGCTGGCCTTCCTATGTCTTCCAGCATCAGAGCTGTAATCAAATTCAAGTAACCTGAGCCGGAGCCATAACTTCGTCCCTCCGCTCCACAGAGATGGGCACAGTAGAAATTCACTTACTTATTTTCTGATACTTGACTTTACTTGTTCATGGTGGGAGAGCTAATGGATATTATCACAGCAGGCAGCATAAATAGGGCAGAAGGACCAGTCCCAGACCCAGACATGTTGCCAGTCCACCAGAGGGCATACATAGACCCATATTCACTTTTACAGATTCACCAGTTCACCTCTCAGTATGCCTTTAGAGAGCTCTCAGTGAAAACAGTTATGGGCAATAGTCTATAGAAAGCACTGTAGTTCGGAACCTAACTGGACGTTGTTATTCTGCTGTGTTTTTTTATCTCAGTTCTATGTGTAGGAGTTGTCCACCAACCTTACACAGTCTGAATAGCATTTCTTTGGCATTCACAAGGGTACAGCTAATTAAGTTTCACAAAGTGACAAACGCAGCAACTTTAGTTTGCTGTACCACACTATTTATTTATTTACTTGTTTACTGCTTGGTGTTGTTAAGTTAGTTACTCCTTCTAGGCATGTGGCCTGGTTTCAAATAAGTAAGGAAGTCTAACAAGGAGAGTGAATTCCCCTATTGGTTTTGATAAATGCTATGGGTTTAAACATCCACCTAAGCTATGACCAGCACCCTCCAGAAATCAACTGTAATGTCAGCGATGGAATACAAATCTAAGCGTCTGGTGTGCAGGGGATAGAATGCACAGCCTTCTGATATTCCAGGCTCCAAAGGTGAATGTGCTACTTGCATACTCACTGCCACAGACATTTTAGCTTGTTTACCCCCTTATTTTCTTATCCTTGAATTATCTTCTGTTTCCTTCCTTTCTACCTAAAAAAAAAACACTTTTCAGCTGCTTTTACTTATTTGTGTCACTTCCTACTTTATTATTTTATTTTGCTTTTGTTGCTTGTTCTTAAGTGTTCAATTGCATTTATTCTGCTACATTTATTACTGCCTGTTACTTGCCTGATTAAATTGCAATTGTTACTCTTAAGTCTCTCAGTTTTGGTGTAAGGACTTGGGCTTTAGGCCAGTTATTTTACATTAAGAAGGTTTGCAGTCTACACCCTTGTGGGAGGAGATGGTGGCATCTGCCCTTCTAAGCTGGGAATTGCTGGGTGAAGGCTAAGTACCCTTGTTTTTCTAAGTGTCCTTGTTCCGGTTTAAGCACTTGGGTTCCAAACCAGTTATTTTACATTAGGAAGACTTGTGATCTAAACTCTTGTGACAGGAGAGGATAGCCTACACTCATCTAAGCTGGGAATTGCTGGTTGAAGGCTCATTGTGTCTGTTATTCTGAAAGTGTCTTTGTTCTGATTTAAGCACTTGGACTCCAAATTAGTTATTTTACACTGGGAGAGTTGTGGTCTAGACTCTTTTGGCAAGAGAGTGAGGCCTACTTCCTTCTGAGTGGAAATTGCTGTTTTGACTGTGATTTTATGTACTTTGAACTTCCAGTAGTTCTGCATTTTATAGCATAGGCTAGATTTAGACTTGTTGAATCTAGAGTGGTATCACTTGAGCACTAAAACCAGCTCTTCACTGATATACTGAATGATCTGAGGCATCAGTTGCTGCCAACTAAGTATAAGTGCCTGTGTTTGCTCTAATATTGCACATTTAATTTGTATTTGCATTTTACTGTTTGCTTGAATTGTCTGAACTGTTTTTTGTCACATTTTATTGTATACTGCACTAGTTCAGCTGCAGCATAGCCCAGTTCCAGGTTTGCTGTTTCTGGGTCTGTTTTGTAATGCCTGAGAATTAAATTTAATCCATCCTTGTAGGCAAAGGCCCTTCTGCACCCCTTGTGGGAGGAGAGTGCTGTCTGGGTCCCATATAATCAACAGTGATTGGAGTAGTGCTCAGAGAGAGCATCCTTACTGGCTAGTGCTAGTTAAAAAGGTTATCACTTGTTTTGTTTAAGGCCTGCATTTGCTCTTCTCTGTGTGTAGCGCACTATTGTGCACTGCTGCATAGCAGTGGTTACTGTTGGTTGTTTAGACACAAATGTTTTGCTTGTTAAATTTTCCCTTAGCACTTAGCTTGTGGTCCTGCAGCGGTTTTTCATGGCCATGCTCTGTCAGGTGGAACACTAAGCCTAGCCTCAGAGGTACCAGCACACCACTCACCCACTAGCCATTCTTAAGTACTTAATTCTATGGATGGACAGTTTTCCCACAGTTTTCCTAGTCAGCTTGGTTGACATGGGCATTTTGAGGCAGTGTAGCAATTGCCTCATGTTCACCAACAATCCTCTACTCCTAGTCCACACAAACTCAACATATGAGAGATGAAACTATATTAAGAACCTTGAATCAATACTCTCTCCCACACCAGTTAGTGCATATGACAATGAGCGGGTTGTCAGGATGCACAGTTCACCTGCTACACCACCCAAACCTGCATCACACATGCCTACATATGTGGAGGTCCTCACCAGAAACATATCTAATCACCAGAGACCTCCCAAACACAAACACAAGCATGCTACATATAATACTTCCTCTGCAGAACACATTACACATAATAGCTTATATACCAGTGTCTTACCTGTCAAGCCCTTAAGGCAAACTACAAAACCAAACATATTGGTCATAGGTGATTCCATCGTGAGACAGACAGATGTCCCTCTCACCAAGCTGGATAAGGAAAATGTCACGGTCATCTATCTGTCAGGTGCCAGGATACGCCATATCACACATGCACTCAAGTCTCTCAACAACAGGTACTGTTATTACTCTGTCATAGTCCATGTTGGTGTGAATGACTTGTGATTTACTTCTCTTGGATATATGAAGAGAGACATGACTGAGCTCTTGGACTGTGTGTCTTGGGCAGTTATGTCCCTAGCCTTAAGCAGCATTTTACCTTCACCTAGGATGATCCCTCAATACAAACAGAAAATGATTGACTTCAATAATTGGCTTAGTTTCTGGTGTCATTCTAAGGGGATCCAGTATCTGTCAGCCTGGGGTGACCTGATCGACAGAACTCGATGCTTTGTGAGAGGTTGTCTTCTTCTGTCACCCCCTAGGATTTTGGTTACTGGCTAAGGCTCTTGCCACCCCCATAATGCCTTTTTTAGGCAGTGTCTCAAAGACAAAATTCCCTATGTAAAAACTTTTCTAAAAATAACCTCAAGATCACGCTGCTAAATGCTAGGAGTCAAAATGAAACTGCACTGACTGGAAGCAGTCCTCACCTTGGAAGAAGCAGACATTTGTGTAGTCACGGAGACCTTGTTCAAGGCTGTGGAAAGCACCCCAGCCATACCAGGTTACACCCCCTTCCACAAACTGAAGGCATGATAACTAAAAGAGGAGGTGTATTAATTTTCATTAAAGATAAATACACCTCCAGATTGGTCAAACAGCATGATTCCTGAAGATATTTCAGGTGCAATTAACTGTTGACAGGACACCTGTTCAAGTCATTGCCAGCTACAAGACCCCCTCCATGAATCAGGACACCCATTCTGCCTATTTGAAACTACTAGATTCTATCAAGATACATCCAAATACCATGGTTTTGGGTGACTTTACCTACCTGTCCATTGACTGGGTAAATTATTCAAGCTCAAACTCATTTGCCCAAAGGTTCCTCAACTTCGTTAACTCCAGTGCCATGGACCAGCTGGTTGACCCCAGGGTGCCAACATCCTAGATCTGGTGCTTACCAATATGGGGGAACCACTGTAACAGTCCTGCTGTGAGATCTTCCCTGGTGAGATCTGACCACAAATCAGTCTCATTTGAAGTAAGTATCACACCTGACCCCCCAGCAGCAACTAAACTAAAAAACTTTACCAAAGCAAATCATAACCTCTTATGGGATGGTATAAATAGCTTCTCTGCACCCCCCTCCCAGATTGAACTGGCAACTATACCAAATTCTACACCAGTGCTTTATACAAACACCTGTATAATTGCATTGACTCTGCTGTACCTGATAGAACCAAAACAAGCTCCTCAAGGAAGAGCAAACCTGCCTGGTGGACAACTGCCATTAACAGGCTTTACAATAAGAGGAAAGGAAAAAATTGCTATCTAAGAGTAAGAGAGAGCGAGCCATAAATTGGAAACACTCCCTCATCACTTAAACAAGCGAATAAGACTTCTTGTGAAGTCCTCCAAAGCAAACTATGAATCCAAATTAGCTTCCTCAACTAAAGACAGTCATAAGGCATTCTTTAGTTACATCTATAACCTAAAAGGAAAGGCCCATATTTGAGCCAAACTTGTAGTTAATGATACCACATTTACTAAGCCTGTGGACATAGCTAAACTGTTGGCTCTGTGAAAACTTCATCCCCTGTTCCTGCCACACGTACTTCATGACATCCCTACCACCTGTCCCCTACCTTGTATCTCTAAAGAGCAGATCATTAACACCCTCTCTAAGGCCAAGAACACAACATCTATGGGACCTGATAACATCCCAGGCTGCATCCTACATGGGCTCCAAAATAATTAGCAACACCATTGGGTACTCTTGTCAGTCATAGCCTAAGCACTGGCTTCATCCCAGTTGAATGGAAAATGGCCACTATTATTTCCTTGCACAAAGGTGGTGCTTCCACTGACCCCAGGAACTGTAGACCTGTTAGTCTGACTAGCTTTATCTCCAAGGCCATAGAGCAAATAATCATGGACCTTATCAGCAAAGATATAGGTGATCTCCAAACACTTGACCTTACTTGGTTTTTATTTGTCAAAGGGAGATCATGACTGTTAAACCTGGCGGACTTCTTCAAGACAGTAACCAAGGCCCTGGATGAGGGGAAATCTGTGCATACAGCCTTTACCTAGACTTATCCAAGTCATTTGACACTATCCCCCACTCAGGCATCATTGACAAACTCTACATGCTAGGTACCAACCCTTATAGCACAACCATATAGTCAAAATAGGGGAATCCACCTCCAACAGCAGAGCTGTAACCTGTGGTGTTCCACAGGGATCAGTTCTGGGACCGCTACTGTTTGGAATGTATTTCACTTGAAGTACAAGTGTGACAAAAGGAGGTACTGAAGCACAGCTAGCTGGAATTTTGTAAATAATTATAGGTAATTTGTGAATATCAAACTGATTCATACAAGATGCTGGTGTTACAAATATATTAGAACTGTATGTTGTGTATATCAAACTGATTTGTACAGACAATTCTGTTGAAAAGGTATTTGTAAAGTGCTTGTTTTGGAAATGTACGCACAGTGTGGCTTACTGGGGAGAACAGAATTGTACATGCACCATTGTAAATGTTTGAATGTGTATGTTTAAACAGAGGAAACTGGGGAGTTAACCTCAGTCCAGCAAACGTTTGAAAAAAAATATCTGAAATTAAATCACTTTATAGGCTAGGCTATAAAGATACTATCTCACAGATTTCAATGCAGCCAGAGACACAAAACCTGTACTAGGAAGCTTTCTGTATTATCTTTGTGGTGAACTAATCACTACTCTGGAAGCACAGAGGTATTCAATTATTTTATGACTTCCAACACCTGCTGGGAATAACAGAATGCCAGTGGTAAGTTGTGTGGAGACAACAAGGGTGCCAAACTACCACAAGAGGTTATATCCTATCTTAGTAGATGGGAAACAGGCTACTGCTAAGAGAGACACAGCCTCTGACCTAACCTTTATGAAGCCTGCAATAGTTAAAGAGGAGCACTACTTGCTTGGGCAGTCTAATCCAGTCAGATTTTTAGGAGGGAACCCATTCCAAATACCTTTGGCTAGGGTTCACCTTGAATGGAACGGTGGAAAAGGAAGGAAGGAAGTAGGTATGTTTGAGGATATGCCTGCAGATGTCTTGATAGGGAATGATTTTGATAATGCAGTACCTTGTGTGCATGCAGTTACATGCAGTCTGGCCTGGAGACAGGCACGTGGGTCTGGTAGCCTGGAGGAACCCAGGCAAACTAAACATTTGAAGCCAGGACTGGTTAAGTGGCTACTTCTGGGAGGGAGTTACCCTCTTATCAGTGTGACTGAAGGTGAGCCACAGCTGCTGGTGGGTACTGATGTTCCCTTGGACAGAGTGACTGCAAGGGCAGAGATGAGTAGTAGTATCCAGGCTGACAGTGAGGCACTGCTGTCAGAGGATACCAGACTTCCTGTGAAAGGGGAGATGAGAAGGGTTACAAAGAGAGAGTTTAGACAGGCTCAGCTTTCAGACCCTACATTACAAGGCTTGAGGGGGGTAGCTAGGGAGGAACCCAATTTCCAAAGAAAAGGGGATTCCATACACTAGAACAAAGGGTTACTGCATAGAGAATGGACCCCTGTGGGAGGGCTAGAGGGTGGGAGAATAAAGCAGTTGGTAGTGCCCAGAGCCTACCATCTGGCACTTCTAGCCATAGCCCATGATATTCCCTTTGCAGGCTATATGGGTATAAAGTGTACCAAGAGATGTATTATGCAGAACTTTTATTGGCCTGGGATTGCAAGGGATGTAACAGAGTACTGCAGGACCTATGAGCAGTGCCAAAAAGTAGGCAAGGCAGGAGATGAGGTCAAATCTCATTTGATGCCTTTGCCTGTGATTGAGGAGCCATTTCAGAGGGTAGCTAAGATATTGTGGGGCCTCTGAATACTCCAAATTCCACAGGGAAGAAGTATATCCCAGTGGAAGTAGATTATGCTGCCAGATACCCTGAAGTGGTGGCCCTACCCTCCATTGAGGCAGAAAAGGTGGCAAATGCTTTATTAGAGATTTTCAACAGGGTTGGTTTCCCAAAAGAAATACTGACTGACAGAAGAGCCAATTTCATGTCAGACCTGCTGGCTTATCTGCGGAAGCACTGTGAGGTGAAGCACCTAAAGACCTCCTCCTACCATCCCCAGACTAATGGCTTTGTGGAAAGGTTAAACTCTACACTAAAGACCATGCTATGGCTATTTGCAGACCAGTTTAAGAGGGAGGGGGACAAATATTTGTCCCATCTGTTATTTGCTTATAGAGAGGTGTCCCAGGAATCCACAGATTTCTCAGCTTTTGAGTTGCTGTATGGGCACAGGGTGAGGGGAACTCTAGATTTGATTTGCAATGAGTGATAGGGTGAGTGTAAATCCCACAAGGAGTCTGCTGTGGCATATGTCCTACACCTCAGGAAAGGCTCAAGGAACTCAAGGGCTTGGCCCAGGAGAAGCTGTCAGGAGCCCAGCAGCAGAAAAAGGTCCAGTGTGACAGGAATGCTTGAGGCAGAGAGTATGCTATGGGGCAGCAGGTTATGGTTCTCATTCCTGTCAGACACAATAAGATGCAGGCAGCTTGGGAGGGCCTCTTCAAAGTAGGAAGGAAGGCCAGTGCTTTTAACTACATGGTAGAACTACTAGTCAGGAGGCAGGGGCACAAATTTGTACCATGTTAACACCATGAAATCTTAACATGACAGGGAGGCGATTGTGTTAAGTATTTGCAGTAGAAGGAAGGACTACTCTGAGAGAGATTCATGCCTACAGCCAGCCAGAAAAATCCCAAGTTACTATGGTGGATCCTAGGGTTGCAACCATATGATATAACAGTGCAGCCCTGTACTGGGGTTAGCAATGCCAACACAGATGGAATCTCAAGACAAGGTATGGGGTAATGTATTCCCAGATAGGCTCACCCATCTCAAACATTTCTCAAGAGGCACTTGAAAAGCTAGCTTGATTCTTTGAAGTGGGGGGGGGCGGTATGACAAAAGGAGGTACTGCCAACACAGCTAGCTGGAATTTTGTAAATAATTGTATGTCATTTGTGAATATCAGACTGATTCTTACAAGATGATGGTGTTACAAACATATTAGAACTGTATGTCATGTGTATATCAAACTGATTTGTACAGATATTTGTGATGAAAAGGTATTTGTAAAGTGCTTGTGTTTGAAATGTACACACACATGCCTTACTGGAGAGAACAGAAATGTACATGTACTATTATAACTGTTTGAATGTGTATGTTTTAATAGAGGAAACTGAAGGGTTAACCTCAGTTCAGCAAACTTTAGAAAAAAATATATGAAATTAAATCACTTTTTAGGCTAAGCCATAAAGATGCTATCTCACAGGTATCAGTGCAGCCAGAGACACAAAACCTATACTAGGAAGCTTTCTGTATTGTCTTTGGGGTGTACTAATCACTACTCTGGAAGCATAGATGCATGCAATTGTTTTATGACTTCCAGCACCTGCCAAAGATCTGAGCAAAAGCCCTTTTGTGTGTGTTTTTACAGGTAGGTGCTAAGTCCTGCCAGCTTCCAGCAATGGGGGTCTTGCCTGGGAACTAGACGTCAGATGACAAGAAGTGATGTCATTCTGCAAGTATCCCAGCAGTAAAATTTTAGATATTGTTTTGAGAGACAGAACAGTCTGTATTCTGTATTGGACCTGACAACAAGAAGAACCATTCACCCCATCATCTGCCTTGCTCTATTAAGTAATTTATTAGGGTATAGTAACTCTCTTAAATATAGTCAGGAATATAGTAAAGCTTTGTTTAGATATTGTTTTTCTTTATTTGTCTGAGCCATCCTGCAATGTTATTTTAAATATTTCCTGTGCTTTTGAACTCTGTCACTGTAAATATATGTTTAGTATTGTCTTGTTCTTTTATTATGCATTATTAAATATATTTAAACCTTTCATTGTGGCTGACCTTTGTAGAGATATTTAAATTCTGACAGTACTTGCATATTTATTTGGTGACACTGTGTGGACCACTCCTAATAGCCTTGTTTTTGGTCAAACTATCATTTGTATTAGTATTAATATTACACAGTGAAATTGGACTCCCTTTGTTAAGGGCCTTAAAGTAGCTGGTGAGGGGTTCTTGTGGCAGTGGTAACTACCTTATAGTCCAGGAAAAAGAGGGCATAGCTAGTAAATCTGTGCCAGCCTTACCCAGTGTGTGTGTGTGTGTGTGTGTGTGTGTGTGTGTGTGTGTGTGTGTGCATGTGTACATGCACGGGCATGTGTGTGTGTATGTGTGTGTGTGTGTAAAACAAATCTTCAAGAGTGCTTGTGTCAGATTCTTGGGCAGGGACATGAAGTAGTGGTTGGAAAGAGAGAGTGTTGGAGGACGTGGCTTGGAACCCTGGCTAAGGACTCAACTCTATAGCTGTGCCAGTGGGAAGTCTTACTGGGGATCTAGAGAAAGAGGGAGAAACCAGCCATGGACTGACTGTGGTCTCTGTCTGCTCTTAAGGGAAATTGCACTTGATGTAGAGAGCTGCATCTGGAAATACCGTGTGTGTATCTGTTATCCTCCTAGTGAACATTCCTCACAGGTTCCAGTGGTAAAGATTGTGGCTCCTTAATTACTGGTCCAATGGTGAGTCGTCACAACAAGCCAAATCTAAAGGTCTGTGGCTGACAAAGTTTGCTGATGACTGCAAACTGGAAGTAGTCATGAATCTCCAAATATTGTCAACATCCTGCAAGAGGGTCTTACACAAACACATGATTGTTTCCAAAGTCATGGCCTTAAACTCTATGCAAAAAATGTATTATCATCTGTTTTGGTAAGGGCAATGTTCCTGCTAACTACAACAGCAACAGCAACACCTTAAGTATGCACTCATTGGTGAGAGACTTGGACACACTGGTTGACAATAAGCTTACCTTTGACCACCATGTCTCCGCAGTGATAAAAAGGGCATTATGTATCACTCATCTCATAAGTAAGCTCATTGCCTCCAGAAGAAAAGAAGTTATAACCTCCCTGTACACTTCCCTCATCAGGCCAGTAATTGAGCATAGTGCCCCTTTTGTTATGTACCTTTTCAAGTACCTGCAACAATTGGAGACCACAAAGGTTCCTCACAAGGAAAATTCTAGATCTTTCTTTAGCATCTGCCCTATTTGGATCATCTGAAATCACTGTCACTTTATTCTTTTTCATGCAGACTACTCAGAGGTGATCTCTACATTTCATATAAGGCAATCTCTGACCCTGCTTTATTGAAAATGCTGCATCTCCATTAGTCAAATGGTACACGGGTTACTCACTTTAAAGACCTTAACCTGGTATGTGACATTATTAGAACCTGCTTGAAGGACAGATTTGCCTCACAAAGGTTACCACAACTTTGACACAGACTCCCACTTCATGTCAAACAGAGCACCTCACTGGCCCACCTCAAATGCAGTCTGGACAACTGAATGGGTAACTATAAATTCACCCCAGGGGTTTCACCTGCGTCCCTCTTGGACAGGGGCAATAGGTGCTGATTGTGGATGTAAGGATAGAACTTGGCTAGGGTTGTAAGGGCCCTATGGCCATTAGCCTAGTAATTTCCTGTGATCCTAAGACTTAGAAATTATACTAGATAACAATGGCTTGTTTTTCATGTATGAAAATCTAGAGCATTGTACAGGTGGCAAGAGCTTTGCATAGTTCTGTCTATCAAATTCACAGTCACAAACACTGTTGCCTAGTGTTTTAAACTTATCTTGGGCTGCAATGTGCTTCTACTTAACAATATTTCACGTGCCCTTTTGATTGACTGACTGACTGAATGCCTCATGCTTGTACTTTCTTCTTGAACAAAACAAAATGTCTTGGGCCACACTTAGCCACGAAAATCTTTACATATGCTTCACAGACATCTTTCAGCATTTCACATTTAGAAAGTTGAATTTTTGCTGACCTATGACCTTCAACATGGGTCAGAAAAGTAGGCTTATACTCCTCAGTCCTCATTCCAATATCTAAGCTGGTAGATATCTGCTCAGCTGTTTGCAGTCAGCTATTCATTCTTCATCTAGGTCACAAGTGGTATACCTAGATACTTCACCTTATCCTCCTGCCTTTTTGATCAGCCAAAGCCATGCACAGAATCAGTGCAAAGAAGTTCACTTTGTTGCCATTATAAACTCTCACGTTTGTAGAATTTCAGTTGTTTCTGTTGTTTCCTATTATATTTAAGTGCTTCAGGTATAAAAAAACATAGTTTAAGGAAACAATTAGAGGACATTTAAGAAATATATTTTGTCCTAAAATCTCAAGATGTTTTCTACTTTTAATGTTTGTTTGAAGGATGTAATTGCCTAAATGCTAACTCTCCTGTATAAGAGGGACAAGTATTAAGCCTGGATCATATAATCTAAAGCTCCTTTATCAGCAAAACCTGCAAAAATATGTTTCATTCTTGGAAAAAAAAAACTCTATCCTTTATCAGTGCCTATAGCAACAGCAGCTATTCCCTTGAAATCTGCAGGTCTGCTTACGTCTTGCTGTGCAACATGAATGCAAGTTTTATGTTTCTTTTTGAGGCTAAGACAGATTGAGATCACTTTCACACTATTAACAATTAATACGGCAACTGCAGAAGGGCTGGCACTAGGACACTTTTGTGTAACTGTAGCCTGTCCACTCCAGAAATAAGCAGAGCCCGTTAATTGCTAACTATCTTTTTTCAGTTGTTTAGAGCACAACTTTATAAAGAGCAGCAGGATTTCTGTGCAATCCCCTTTTGGTTTTATTCTTTGGTAGATGCAATGTATGATCAGTGTTCAAATAGCTACCATATCTTTCTTTGTTAAAAGTACGATTTGTTAATTAACATTTCATCGCAGATTCTGTTGCTGCTAATGGAGCTGTCCAATGGGCAAAATAGGTTGAAAGTACTTTTAACAGTTAAAACAATAGCAGCAATTTATAAAGTAGAAGGAGTAGCAAAGCTGAAGTGCGGAAGACCACACCTCTGATAAAGTAGAAATGGTTCAGATCCCACTACGGCCATTCCTCATAAAAGTTTCTCCACAGTATCCCATAGCAAGCCATTTAATCTCTGCTGTAGTCTGTTTCTACCTGAGATCAACAAATACCTGCATTCATTCTGTTGCTAAAACACATATTTCACCCAGCAGGGTATCCTCTGTAATTAATTTGTTTATAACTCACATTTTCTGCGATTATACCTATGTTCAATTATTTGTCTATAAGCAACAATCAAGCTAAGAAGAAGGAGACAGAAGATTTCATTATATAAGAATGGTTGGAGTTTAATAGGTGTCTGCATAAACTGAAATGAGTAAGGAACTGTAATTCGCAAATGAGTAAGACTCAGACTTCTGAATTCACCCACAAGTCTGTGTACGGTTACTGTATACTATGAGCAAGATGCACATATGTAATCGGTTTCTTTGCCCATTGTATACTTATCCCACAGAACAGTCATCATGGGGGTGGGGACACACCTGCCATTACGCTATTTCATTATTAGCGTGCTGCCGTTGATAGCAGTACCATTTCTAATCAGCATTTTCTTGTATTATCAGTTGCTGCATCCTCATTTGGTCACAGTGTGTACTGCTGTGTAGTTCGAGGACCCACAGCTGGATGACTAACTCAGGTCTGACTCCATCAGTAAACAATATAAATTATCTTGAGCCTGACGGATCACTGACAACAGTGATCATTTATGAAACTCAATCCTGCATTGGAGCAATTTCTTACAATGACACACAAATACTTTATTGACAAGTGACAGCTTGCATTGTATGAGGTAATTTAGTGCTAACAGTATAAGGTTTCATAGCAGTGTAAGGACAGTGACCCTGTACTACACCTGCATAGCTGTACCTTCCCCCAGGATGTAGCTCTACTAATTTACTATGCAGTCCTTTTCTCAAACTACCTGTGCTATATAAGGCTTCAAACATATCTGAGTAGTTAAAGCTATGGCATGGTACAGAGTACATAATATTTAGTACTGCACAGGTGCAAAGTATTTGTCTGAAAATTTCAGCCAAGTAAGTACTCAGGCTGGGCATATTAATAGGAAATGGCACACATAAAGCAGGGTGCTTGGGGGGCCCTGTACCCCCATATCACCCTTTGTAATTCACACTCTAAGATCTCTGCATTTTGGAGAAAGAGTGATGATTGTAAAGCAAGTAAATGTCTGTCTTATTTTTTCTGAGGAAGCTGCAAAATCAGAACACTGAAAAGTTACTAGCGTGCAAAGTGTAAACAATTGCTCATCTGTGAAGTGACCACCAGCAAACAAGCTACAACCACCTCAAAACACTGTGCTGACACAGCTGAGATTAAAAATACTTCTTTAAGAACATTGTTGCAATGTAAAGAAGTAAACAGTAAAACAGGCTGTCCAGCTTGTCCAGCGCATAGGAGAAATGAGAGTCCTTTGGGGGAGTGGTCTTTACTTGACATCAGCATTTATACTTCTGTTTTACAACGGGTCTATATTAGAACACCGAATATTCAAAATGTCGAGTGTTCTAATATCGAACCCTATCAATTGAAAATACTAAACATCGAACATTCAGAACAGCGAATTTTTTCCTAGGGAAAAAATTTGCTGTTCCAAAACACATTCACACAACACAAGCACACCAAACAGCAATCCACACACATACACCTAAACTCTTACACCTAACCCTACACTAAACTATGCACACACCACTAACTATCCACTTACCTTAACCCAAACCCTAACCCTAAGGTCCGTCACTATCGCACACTCACCTCACCCGCGCACTAACCCTAACTCACCTAACCCACCCTAACCCTCACGTCCACACAATTGTACACATACCTAACCTACTCCCTAACCCTAACTCACCTAACCCGCCCTAACCCTCATGTCGACACAATTGCACACATACCTAACTCGCACTCAATCGCACACTTACCTGAACCCGACCCATAACTTTCCACCAGAGCGCTGAAAATATCGAAGCAACAGAAATGGACAACTGAATTCTTTCTCTAGGAAAAATTCGTTTTTCTGTTTCTTCGATATTTTCAGCATTCGCTGAAAACGGGTCGATATTAGAATACTCGACATTTTAAATGTTCGATGTTCTAATATAGACCCTTTTACAACATATGCACACTGGAAAATACAGAAAAATGTATGAGTAGGTTCCTTAAAAAAAACAAATGCAGAACAGTTGGAGAAGTAGGTTGGGCTATCCCTAAAATGTTATTTAAATGTAATTGCTGTTTAAAATGCAAGGACAAAATTGTCTGAAATGTAATATGGTTCAGTAGGTAGCAGACTTACCCCTTTGGTGCTAGAAGAACAGAAGCCTGTGGTTATATTCCAACTCCAGGTGACTGGTTTGCTAAAGCTTCATTACGCACTGGGGGGATGCTGGACTCCAGGGTGTGCCATCCTTCTGATGAGATATTAAACAGAGGTCCCAGCTGCTTGAGTTGGTTGCAGCTCAGGTGGATGTAAAAGAACATACAGCACCTATCAAAAAGAGTGGGGGAAGTTTTCCGATGCAATGGCCAAATTTTCTCTAGTAGTAGAAATAACCACCACAGGTCTCCCCTGAAAAGAGACTACTAGCCTAGTGGGAATAACCCCATCCGCAAAGGAATAATAAAAAATAAATAAAAATTGTGTATTTAGAGTCCTTTTTGAGTCAAAATAGCTGCAATCAATTCAGTTCTTATACTGTTTTGCAGATTATATGTAGCTCTGATGAATATTAATCATTAATCAGGTCATTAGAATGGCTTTTAACAAACATTTCAGGAATTATATAATTCTGTCCACTGTTTTGGGGGAAGTTTAAACCCCTCCTTTTCAGGTACAGTAACATAATTGTAGAATACTGCCAATTATTGGCAGCAGCAATAAGATATTTTCATTGACTCACCCAGTTAGGCAGTTACTCCTCTTTTTATGTCTTTGTTTATCACGTATGCAGGAGAAGCAGACTGCAAGACAATGTAAACACAAGTGCAGTAACCGTAAGCCATGTGCAGAGGTACAAAGAGTTTACAAGTCAGAGTTTTTTTTGGTAATGCTGCATCTGGAAAAATTACAAGTAGAGTTATTTCAGTTATGTCAGTACAACTTGGGGTAGTCAAACACCACAGTATGCAGAAATACCAAAAGTACTAAAATTGCCTGTTTACATGTATTATGTTTGATGTGGACAGGAAAAGGGATGTGTGTTGTCTGTACTTTAGAACATTTTACTCTATACTTTAGAACTTTTCACCGCTACTGCTCACTAACAATCACTGACTTCTACCTAAAAGCACATTTTGTATTGCTTGATAAACAAAACCTTTCAGATTTACAGTGATTGTTAATTGAGTTACTACTGATTGGTTTAGTAATGTCTTATTATCTGAAATCACTGAATGTTTTAGACATATGTTTGAAAAAAAGTTATTGTATCTTCAAAATTACAGTCGCATTTGTGTTTTATACAGATTATAGTAAATTATCATCTTTTGAGATTTTTTTAATCTTGCTTCTTTATTGTATTTGTAGGTATCTGCTGCAAATCATTACATCCACAAGCTGATAACAACTGAAGAAGAAGAGACATGAAAGGGCACGATAGCTGTGGAGAATAAGCCAGAGAGGACTGTAACTTCAGATAAAAAGTGGTCTGCAGACTGGGGTTTCAGATTGCACCAAGTGTACATAGTGAAATTCCATGCTCTGGGGGCATCAGTATTCTAGGAATGCTTGTGGAGGACAAATCTGTTTGCTTTTGTCATTGTCTGAGAAGCCTGTATTCTTGGAGTGCACATTGTGGAAATCAGTCACACTGCTAGTGACGGAACAAAGGTTCATTAATGGTAGCTGTAAACCATGGAGCTGTCTGTGATTTCCAGCTGCATACAACAGGAATACCACAGAAGTCTAATGAAGGATTAAAGCAGGGATTCCTGGCAGCAGTTTTTAAGCCGGCTTTCTTTGATTTTTACAGGATCTGTGTGTTCTGAGATTCTTGACTGTTTCCTGACGGGAGTAAGAATGAGTGTGCAGACGAAGACCATACTGGAACATCCAGTAGCTCTGCAGAGATTATGTACACAGTTTACTATAATTAACAACAGATGAATGACTCTACTAATTACACCCTGATCCTCCTAGTATGTCTGGACATGTTAATTAAATTCCCTTTAACCAAAAACCACAGGAAGATAGCATACTTTTCTGTACTCTGACGCCACTGTGGTCATCTCTGTCTCCTGTTTTCCCACTTGTATTATTTACCTATGATGGGCTCGGACCGTGATGAAAAGGCAGGGAGGCTGTGATGTCATCACCATTCAAGGACAAGAACTCGGCTCCGAGGTTTTTTGTTGGCGAGGAAGACGATGAAACAGATTTCCTGGAACCAAACATGAAGACTGACGAGATGGAATACTATGATGATGATGAAGATGAAGATGAGGAGGACACGGTAAGAAGTGAGATCAGTTCTCTACTTACAGGATCTGTTTTACTACTTATTTAGGCTATGCTGAGAAGAGATTGTTAGTGATTGTGGACTAAAGAAGAGTGGAATGCACTATATAAGTCTACACTTCCCCCTGCAGAAAACAAGAATATTCTTTTATGCAGTGTTATTTGCGTAGTATTCCAAATCACATTACAAGTAATGCAGAGCTGCATAAAACCTGTGGAGCAGTCAGCATGCAGAGCAATCGGAATGAGGTGTGTGCATGCCTATGTGGGGTGGAGGAGGGTGTGTAGTTGTGTGCGTGCATGCGTGTGTGTGTGTGTGTGTATATTACAGCATTGTATTGTTAACACAACATATAGTTTTATGAATAAGTAGATAAAAAATAAAGAAGTAAGGAATGTTTTAAGTAGTATGACAGCTGAGTCATAGAACACCTTGACCAGGTAGTTAGTAAACAATATGAAGCTTATAAAGGCAGACATGTAGTCCATACATACTAAAAATATCAGTGATGAACAGAAGCATGGCATGGCCAAAGTGTTTCTGCAGTAGTGTTTACCAGCCTTGCGAGGTGGAGTGTAGGTCCGTGTGTACCTGTCATTATGGTTAGGATTTCATATCTGCCTAAAACTTGTAGAGTCATTATGGAAGTCAGCCTTGCATGGGTTACTTTTTAACCTGGATAATGACCAAGGAAGAGAAAAGGTAACATGTATGGAGATGTGAGTTTATGAGAAGAAGCAGTAAAATGAAACGTAAGTGATAACTGCCTCAGGAAATCCACTGTAGAAATATTCTCTTTAATCTGATTTAACAGTAATGCTGTGAAACAGTGCAATTTTGGGATTACTAGGAAAGAGCAGAACTAAAGTTTTGGGGGAGTAACCAGTCTGTTATATTACCTGTCTTTTCCAAAGGAAAAAAACTAACTAAATGCAGCCTTTATGCATGCAAAGAAAGCTTTTATTTTCTTTACACTAAAAAGTAGATGGCTCAGAAACAGTCTAGGTAACCATTTATCATTAAGAGTGATAAAGGCAATTAGAGGCTTGCTGTCAAAAAGCTAAACTCTTTTTATTGTTTTGTATTACTCAGATTTTTGTTGCACTTTCTATTGTAAATCAGGTATTGATCACACCAAGCATGTTTTGACATTGTATCTCTTAGGCTTTTAGCATTACAAGATACACCCACTAGAGGTGTGCAGGTCAGCTGCTGTTAGTGCCTCAGCTTCCATGTAGGATAGGTCTCAATGTTCTTTGCTGCTGCAGGTCACAGCTCGTGTTCCTAGTACAAGTTCTTCAGTTTGCTTACAAAGTAGTGTCTGTAATTCACCAATCATCTGATTTATGAGGAAATGTTTAAAACATGAAAAAGGGGATACATGTTTAATTTAGTATAATATAGTTGGCAGCTGCATTTGTGAACTTATAATGCTTCCTTATGGTAGTTGCACATCACAGCAGGGTTATTCCATTGCAACAGCTAACAGCCACATTTGTCTGAGTATGTGATCAAGGGGATACTAAGAGAAAATATGTCTTTATTGGTGGGTGGGGGAAGCAAGATGCAAAGAATTAAGCAGCCATCTGTTCACCATCAATCTAAGCGTGGAGAAAAGGAATTTTTTATATGCAAGCTGTACTCTCCCTGTTAGGTTAGCATATCAGTTCAGTGTTTACTTGTGCTTCATCACATGACAACTGAAGATCTACAGTCACATCTCCCTTGAATCAATGTATTATATGTCTTCTGCTAACCTCTGGTCTCTACCAATGAATTCTCCTGATGCAATATTGCCCATGCCTAGCCAGTTTACAGGCATAAAGGAGAGGTTATTTCTGCCATATCAATGTCCCAAGTTAACATGCTGGTCACATTCCAGAAGACCCGCTAGGGAAGGAAATGGGATTGGAGTAGACAATGGGCAACTTTTTAGTTTCTCTTGGGAGATGGATGTAGGCTTTAACTCTGCATTTTAATCTTTTTACCTGGTTGAGGTAATGGATATTTGTTGCAGACAGGCAGCAGAGCTAGGAGCATAGACAGATGTGCACAGCAACTCACACCCACAAACACACAAATGCAGAATCTTGCAGTAGTTCTTGCGATAATGTCACACTGCATGTCAGGTGCCAAAAGAAATATAACACGATGTAGTATAGAACAACAAAAAAGTCCAACCCTGCACCCACTAGAGACCGTTTTCTTTCTCCCTTCTGTGCCAGTCCAGTTTCACTAGTAATATATGTAAAGTCCCTGAGTCTGTGCCAGTGGGCTGGTTGTGATGATTGTAACAATTTCAGTAAATGTGACTTTTTTTTGTTTTAGTTAACACAACAATTTGAAATGCTCTGAATGTTAAGGATATACAGACAGATGCTGAGGGAAAAGAGACTAATTAGTAAAAACTTTTGAAAAAGACATTAGTGAATTAAAAACCCAGAGCAGTTACAATGTATATTGGAAATTAACACTTGGCTACTATCTTTCTTAAGCTTGTAGATTTTTCTGAGATGGGGTGAGTACTCACAGTACTTGTCTAGTACTAACTAAAGAAAGGAAAACTGTTATTGTGTAATTTTCCTAAAACACAGCTTTTGTGATGTTATAGCTTTTTCCTTTTCCAGAAAGCTATTGCAAAATGTACTGCACAAGGGATTCAAATCCATAAACACCAGAGTTTCACAACTGCACCAGACTTTTTGATGTCAGTAATAATGCTGCAAGAAGTGTTATCACTGAGAAGTATGTGAGAACTGTGGGAATCATATGTATTGGGACAGGTTGTGATGCTTTACTGTTATAGCACAGTTCATAGCAAAATCAATGTCTGCAACATTCCCAGAGCTTTGCCTGCTTCCATAAAGCTGCTCTAACTAACAGGATATGAAGAACATAAAATGTTGTGCATAAGTTGTCTGTTTTCTTTAGACCCATGCCACTCATCTCAGCAACATCGGCAGAAGGGTACAGATGTTCACCTGATTTCTAGAAAATTAAGTAAGCGACTCCAGAAGCAAATTTAAAAAGGAAGCCCTCACTACTCACATGTAACCTTTCTCTGAAAGAGCCTTTTCTTCATCAAGATGTTGCTATAGGGATTAAAAAGGGAAACATAACAACTAGGTGCAGACTATGCCTTCTTACAGCTCATATCCAGGGAAATCAGACCTTAAGCTTAGAGCCCAGTGATATGCTCTAGAGAGGAGAGGAATGAAGATCAGAAGGACTAAGACAGAATATATGTGTGTGAATGAGAGGGAGGATAGAGGAATGGTGAGGATGCAGGGAGTAGAGTTGGTGAAGGTGGATGAGTTTAAGTACTTGGGATCAGCAGTTCAGAGTAATGGTGAGTGTGGAAAAGAGGTGAAGAAGAGAGTACAGACAGGGTGGAATGGGTGGAGAAGAGTGTCAGAAGTGATTTGTGACAGACGGATACTAGTAAAAGTGAAAGGGAAGGTCTAGAAGAGAGTATTGAGACCAGTTATGTTGTATGGGTTGGAGACGGTCGCATTGACAAAAAGGCAGGAGTCAGAGCTGGAAGTGACAGAGTTAAAGATGTTAAGATTTGCACTGGGTGTGACAAGGATGGACAGGATTTGGAATAAGTATATTAGAGGGTCAGCTCAGGTTGGATGGTTTGGAGACAAAGTCAGAGAGGCGAGATTGCGTTGGTTTGGACATGTCCTGAGGATAATCCAATTCTCAACTCTTTATTGTGCTCTACAATAGTTGATAAAGTCAAATGATGCACATCCATGCAGTAAATGAACATTTAACAGCCTTTTCAGTGAAAATGTTCCCATTGTGAATATTTGATTGTTTAAGAATCTTAATTTAGGTAATATTTCCAAAAAGAACGGTAGTGGATAAGGTGTTAGGAATGCTTTGCTTTCTTGGCCATTAATTTAAGATGAAATAAAACAAAATGCAGTTTTACCATTCCTGCAGTTTGTTTCATTACAGGCTGACTGAAGATTCCAGTGCTAGTGCAAGCCCTGGCAGAAATAGCTGCACATCGAGGATCAAGTCAGGGAAGTGCTCACCCAGCTGTCAGCCTTCCAGTTGTAGCTAACCATTCCAGTTTCAATACGGAATTACTATTAAAGGCTGAAAATAAAATGGATATATTGGGAAAAGGATGCTAAGGATGGAGCTGACAGGTAAGTGGAAAAGGGTAATGCCTAAGATAAGGTTTATGGATGTGGTGAGAGAGGACATGCAGGTGTTTGGTGTGACAGAGCACGATGCAGAGGACAGGAAGAAATGGAAACAGATGATCCGCTGTGGCAACCCCTAACGGGAACAGCCGAAAGAAAAGAAGACTTTTGTCCAGAGGAGGTGCAGATAAGTGGCCCTAAGGTGATTAAGATAGAAGAGCCATGGTGGTACTGTGGAATGGCCTAAAGCCGTGCTGAGAGTCGGCGAGCTTTCTGTTTTGAATAAGAAAGTGCATGATTTGTTTGTGTATGCATCTTTCCATGATTTTAGCTAGTGGTGAAAGAATGGCTATAGGTCTAAAGTTAGATAATTCTGTGGAAGTTCCCCCTTTATGGAGAAGTATAACGTGTGATATTTTCCATACTGCTGGGATGGATCCTTCTGAGATGGGTCTGTTGATCAGGTTAGAAATGGGAATTGCTATGGCATCAGCTGCTTTTTGAAGATATTCAGCTGGGAGGTGGTCAGCAGCTAGTATAGTAGGTTCTAGCTTTTTGAGTAAGGCCCGGATCAGGTTGGTAGGTATGGTTTGAAAGGTAAAGGTGGGTTGGGTGCTGGGTGCATCAGGGCTAGATGTGCCAGAGCTGGTGTTTGTGTCCGATGGAGTGAGATGGGTAGCTAGAGACTGGATAGTTTCAGTAAACAAGAAGTTGAAGCGGTTTGCAATTTCAACAAGGGATTTATAAAGGGCAGCTGATTGGGTAGGAGTGGAGGATCGACATAGGATGAGAATATTGTTAATACCAGACCAGAACGTTTAATGGTTTAGCTGATATTTTTGTTGTAGGAGGGTGCAGTGATTTTTTTTGTCTAGAATGACAGATTTTTTGGTATGGTTCCTTAGCAGCTGGTATCTTACTTGGTCCATAGGGGCTTTGGTAACATGCCACCTGGCCCAGGGGTTGTTTCTTAGTTTAATTTTGTTTTTTGTTTCTTTAGATAGCCTTGGTGCAACCGTGGCTTTTACACAGATGGTACGGGTAGGAGCATGGTGGTTAAGGATAGCCAGAAATTTGGTATTGAAGTACTCAACTGTTTTTGTAATGGGAGTCATTTCAAGACATTCCAATTACATGCTTTGAGCTCTTTTTGGAAGTTGTCAAGGTTAAAGTTCCTGACGTTTCTTATAGTTTTGTCGGTGGGCTAGTTGGGAATGTTGGCTTTGAGCCTAATGATATAGGTAAGGCAGTGATCACTTAGATCATCGGGTAATGTGCCTGACTTTTACTTTTGGGGGTGGCTGTTAATAAGTATCCAATCGAGGAGTTTAAGAGGAACAGGTGTTCCAGTCAATGTTAAAGTCCCCCAAGACAATGATTTCCTGGGGATAGTTAGAAGCCATCGGATGTAAAATATTTTCTAGGGTATTATCATTCTTGCCGGGTGGAATATAAATACAGACAAAGTTTAAAAAAAGCAGAATAAAATATCATTTTTTGCAGTGAGACAAGTCCACACCGCACCCCCTGCTAATTATATATACCAACTCCACGTTTGCATAATCTATATATATATATATATATATATATATATATATAGAGAGAGAGAGAGAGAGAGAGAGCACACTATACTCACAAATGTGGGAAGAATATATAAAATGAAACAGGACGGGGGGGGGGATTTGCAAAAACATAAAATAATAAACATAATCTTTGAACACATATCTCACTGAGTTTTCAAAGTCCCTAAATCGCTTAGTCTTATATGGGAAGAATTGTTGTACATTTCTGCTGTAGGAAGAACTGTTTTTCAGACAGTATGCACGTTTTTTTTGAAAAACAGAATTTTATTGATGACTTACTAGATGTGGGAGTCTTTCAAGACATGCATGCTTTCGTTAAACAGTAAACATTATAGTGGTGTGAGTTTTGTTGAAGATTAAATTCTAAAATGGGGAGCATTCCAGAAAAATAATATAAAAGTCTATAGTACCAAGATGCAGGAGATCACTGCTTGAAGCAGTTAGCCATTTACCTTTCACAGAAGCAATACAATTGTGGTCTGATTCTCAGTAGGTGATATAAACCCACAATCTTTGTTGGGTGTAGTCTGAAGAGCTTTGTACTGCATGCAAAGCATGGAGTGTGAATGCCTTCTCCAGCCAGTGAATAAGACTGCATTTACCCATGGAGTTACAAGCTTCAGATGTAACAAACCTTGGCCCTGCCATCTCATAGCATGTTTTCAGCTAGGTAAGAAAGGTAAAGGTGGTGGTTTTAATGCGGAGATTAAAATAAAATCAGGGATCAAACAATGCTCCTAAATATCTAAACAGAATGAATTCTGACAGAATTGTTGAAAAGGTCTCACAGCAAGAGGGACAATACTTTTAAGATCATTGCTGAATTCTAAAATCATGTAATGTTTTAACTTGTTTTAACTGGTATTTAATACATTATTTCTGAATAACTAGTGACAGCCTTTACAAAAGTCCAGCTGGAATGATGTTTAAATACAGTTTCAGTTTGGCATAGGTGAAGTAAGACACTGTTTCATGGAAACTTCTAAGAATATTGAAATGTTATGTTGACTCCAAGATTTTTACTTGCATGACATCACGGAATAAATATAACATAACTCCTATGTGAGCTGGAGTGAAAATAAATTGTTGGATAAGCTGGAGCTGCAAATTAATTGAGTAGCTGGAGAAATAGGCAGACAAGGTAGGCAAAGTTCACGTGGCATCAGAGTCTACATTCTATGGTCATATAAATAACCTTACCTGAAAAGATTAGCTGTCCCACAATGGAAGAGCACACTGGCAATTAGGACACAACATCACCAAGTTTGTCCTACTCTTTATAAAATGGGACCTTTTAAGAATAGCTAACTTTATATCAGGCTATGGATTTTGGTGTATGCTAGAGAATAAGATGCACTTAACACTGGTGGCAGTATCATAACCTCACTCCCACCAGTACACTATGGTCACCTTACCTGGACATAACAGTAGAAGTGCCACTTGGTTTGCAATGATCCTTGTTCCCAAATATTGTTACAGGGTAGTAGAAGAAGGATTTTATTTTAATGGCACAAAGTAAAGGTTAATTTTCACACTACTCATTGTCTTGGCAGGCAATTTTAGTTGATTCACCTGTAGACTTTGTAAGGGTGTGATGAACCAATCATTAGTGTTGGAACTGTTGTACATTCTCCTTAACACAGCAGGAAACACAAAAATACCTGGATAGAGGCACTGTTCTGACTCTATTAGTGGGAAGGTAGGAAGGTTCATTTATGACCCTTTTCTCTTCCTTCCTGATATGTACACATCAGGTTTTCCTCCAAGCCCAAAGGAAGGGTAGGTGCTGTCTAATGTAAGAAATGATGACATTTCACCAAATTGAATCACACAGATGTATCAGCATAGCTCCATCTATTCTAACAACTGGCTAAAATGAAGCTCCTAGCCACACCCTCTGACACAGTAGTGACACTTACTTTAACAAATGAAGAGAGACACACATGCGTATGAGGTCACAACTTTGTCTTGTTATGTGATATCACAAGAGGTGACTCACGTCATGCAAGCTCCCTAAATTTCACGTTCTATGAAATGGAAAATGTTTGCCATGCAGTAGGCCTTAAAACCTTGATTCCATTCCCTGACAGATTTGCTCATTCTGAAAAGTCTGTAACACTGCATTCTTCTGGATCATTGGAATTATTTTTTTACAGGATTACCTATCTACTAATTGTGTTTATCATGAACTGGTACAAAGAAATACAGTTACTGAAAACTGAACAAGCATCAGCCCCCTTTTTCAAAAACAGAGCATTGCCATATATTCCTCTGGGCAGCTTACATTTCAAACTTGCATTTGTTTCATTTTGCAAGTGTGGGATCTTAGTTGTCTTTTAGAAAACATAACCTTCCCTGCTTTTAAAATAGACTTTGGCAGCAAACTTAGTTTCCTTTCTTGGAAAGTTTTATTTTAGTTGCTGTGTTTCATCTTGCAAAACGTCAGCAAGTCTGATCCTTTGTCGTTAAAAGCCTTTCCTCATGCTTTGTAAAGACAGGGTTTCATTTTTCATAAATACGGAATTCTTACCTAATGTGGTTTTTGAGACTATTTAAAATGAATCCACAGCCAGGCTGTAATGAAACATGTATGCATATCCCTGTTCATGATATCGTAGTGGTTCAATTGCTTTTGATCAGCCCAACATGTATCACACTGCTTCCCAATTTTTTTCTTTCTCTTCTAGCGATTGGAAGTTTTGGTTTACTTTCCATTGGTATATAAGAATAATCTAAATTCTAAACATAGCTTGTTAGTATGACACTTTTTCTAGTATAATGAAGAAAAGAAAGAGCTTCCAAACAAAATCAAAAGTCAGTTCTCCATAGTTAGGAAGGATTTTACTTTTTCATCACTGGAAAGCAGGTGTCAAGATGCCTATTCTGTTGCCTCTGTTTTAAAGCACACCCTCTTCTACACACCTTCACTGGATTTTATAACAAACTTAATGATTTTCAAATACCTATTTTTTTTCTTTTCAGGTTTGTAGAGGTGCTGGAGCCCATTTTGGTAAACAGCAGATATAAGGCAAAGAACAAATTCTGGAAGGAATGCCAGTTCATTGGAAGATATGCATACACACACACACACACACACACACACACACACACACACACACACACACACACACACACACACACGCACACACACATTTATGGGCAGGGAGTTTGGAGGTTTGTCAGTATACCTGTTAACATATCTTTGGAGTGAGGAAGAATAGGATACTTCAGGATCTGGAGACTCCATACAAAAGTCACCCAAGGCAGGAACTGAACTTAGGAACCAAACATTGTGAGGCAGCAATGTTAACTACTGGACCAGCCTCCTGCCTTTTTTTGGCCAACTATATCTTACATAATCCAAGCTCAACTGGGAGGAGTAATTCTAGCTTCTCAACTCTTTATTGTGCTCTACAATAGTTAATAAAGTCAAATGATGTACATCCATGCAGTAAATGAACATGTAACAGCCTATTCAGTGAAAATGTTCCGATTGTGAATATTTGATTGTTTAAGAATCTTAATTTAGGTAATATTTTTAAAAAGAACGGTAGTGGATAAGGTGTTAGGAATGCTTTGCTTTCTTGGCCATTAATTTAAGATGAAATAAAACAAAATGCAGTTTTACCATTCCTGCAGTTTGTTTCATTACAGGCTGACTGAAGATTCCAGTGCTAGTGCAAGCCCTGTCAGAAACAGCTGCACATCAAGGATCAAGTCAGGGAAGTGGTCACCCAGCTGTCAGCCTCCCAGTTGTAGCTAACCATTTCAGTTGCAATACGGAATTACTACTAAAGGCAGAAAATAAAATACTCAGATTTGCTCACCTGAGCACTCACATTAAACATTACTGCCTCAAAATTCAGTTGGCTCACAGCCTATGCTAGGCTTTTTCTCCTCCTCATCACACTCACTTTCAAGTTAATCAATGACAGCTACTATCACCCCTCTAAAAAAACTTGCTTATTTTCAGAAGCACATCTTATTCAATACAAAAGTCCAATGACACTCTGAGTCAAACTCCATTTCACTTTAACTAAGGTAGAAACTCCTTTGTCACGCTTACACCTACAGCCTGGAAGTCTGTTCCAGAAAACATCAGGGCTGAACCTAACCTTCAAAGCTTCAGAAACAGTTCATAAAAAACTTCCAACAAAGCCCACACTGTATATGCTTTGATACTCTTAAGTAAAAGTCACCGACTACACTAATTTAAAAATAGTGTTAAAAGCTGCTTAACTATTCAGCTACCTTGCTGTCCTCTTTGTTCCCCTCTTCTCATCCTCTCTGTTCTGTGCTGTACTCACTACCTTTACCTGTTACCTTTTATTCCAACCCATCACCTTCTCCCTCTCATTGCTTCTGACTTTACTGTCCCTTACCTCTCACAAAGTCTCCCTAGGCTGTACCTGAATTTATTACAGATCCTTGATCTCGGACCAAATTCCATGTTGGAATGTCCCAAGACTAGCTACTCCACATAGTCTTCCACATCCTCCTTTCTTTTCACATGTGAAAGTGTTTGATTTTTAATTGACACTAGAATGGTAAGCATTTATGACAAGCTGTGTGTGTGTGTGTGTGTGTGTGTGTGTGTGTGTGCGCACGCGTGCTCGTACTCATATGTCAAAATTATTGTCATGTACTAATTGTATATGTAAAAACTATTGTCATGCATAAAATATATTTATATATATATTTCACATTTCTTGTATATTATTTATGGTATGGCTTCAAGGCAGGCCTGGGTTATGCCAAAAAAGGGTCTTCAGACCAATGTGCTTATGCAGTCAACGATGTAGCATGTATTTAGTATGTATATATGTATAAATAAATAATGGAAGCAGTGTCTTCCTTTTCTGGTAAGACACTTTTTCAAGCCTAAAATAGTTTCTTTTACGTGTTTTTGTATTTGAGGCAGATCTTGTTTCAGCTTATGTCCGCTGGAAATTCAGGAAAATACCTCTTTTTCTTCTCATTTTATAGTTATATTTTAGGAGGGCAGCAGTTTCCCTATCAGCCCTGTGTCAGACTGATATGGAGTAAGCTCTTTTAGTCTTAGAGGACTTCAGTGCATGTCTGCTTTAGAGAAGTGATTATCCTCCTTCTTTTCTATAATGTAGAACAACAAATCTCTAAGTGGCTTAAAACTGTTCTACTGATTGAAAAAAATGTTCCTGCTGCATACTAAGTACAGCACACAGTCTGTGCTGTCCACCGATTGACTCAGTACATCAAGAGGCATATATATATATATATATATATATATATATATATATCTGTATACACAGTAAACTGCACTGTTATTCGTAATGCCTGACATGTTAGTGGCACAAGGACATTTCTGAGTGTGAAGCTTCTAAGTTTTTGTTGAACTGCAAGACGCAGAGAAGATGAACCTAACTAAGGACCCATCCGGGGGGGTCCAGTTGTGCAACATCTGATCTAGTAAGATTAGATCCATTGTTTTTTATCTCTGTTGAGAAGTATAGCAGAAATTACCTGCTACAATAGACCATTCCAAAGAACATAGATGAGATTGTAACAGCTTTAAAACAAAAAGATGTTTGAAATAAATGCATGAGGGACAGGGGAGAAGGGAGAGATGGCAGGGTGCCCTTGACCGTGTTGGGACTTTTCCTTGCAGACGATGTACTGCGTGTAATGAATTTGGAATACTGATTATTTGTGCATTAGACTTAAACTAAGTCCTTCATCAGATCTATTCATTATAATTGCTGTCACCCTTATGTACTCTAAATAACCAACAGCTAATATGGCCCAAGGTCACGAAAACAATTTTCACATTTTATAAAATTTAACTTCAAAATAAATGAATAATATAAAAATAAGTTGGATATAGATCATTAAGTTCAAATAATAATAAACTAAATAAATTATTTTATATTAATTTTATGTTATACACTTATTTTTATATTATACATTTATTTTAAAGTAAAATTTTATAAAATGTGAAAATTATGTCAGTGATTGCAGCCTTGGTAATCACTACTGTTTTTGGATTCTATGAGGTATTTGTGTTCTGTGGCGACTTTTTAGCTGCTCTTCCATTCTTTTTTTGTCGTATGTATATATATATATATATATATATATATATATATATATATATATATATATATATATATATATATATATATATATATATATATATATATATATATTTATATATATATATGTGTGTGTGTGGAGTTGATTTTGTTTAAAAATAGCTTACTCAGCTGGGATGTATTCTCACTAGTTCATCTTATTCAGCTTATTACCTCTTACATATTCCTCTTCCCACTTAAATTTATTTCTCCCTCTCTTACTACACCCATAAAACTTTTAACTCATCACATAATAACAACACCTATAATTGTACAAAGTGCAGTGCACCCTGACTGATTTTTTTTCTGAGAAGAATTCCTTTATTCTTCATCTGTATGTATGTTTTGCGATTTATTAGTATAGTAAGACATCAGAATAGGGTGTAATAAAGCAGCAGAGAGGATTAAATTATCAGGAGGAAGTTTCCAATACAGAGTGGAACCTTCAGTTAAAAAGAAAAATCAGACTATAAGAGAAAAGTAGGTTGTTACTGTTCTGTTGTGTAGATAGTGCAGGACATACTTTTAAGCAGTATGAGAAAAAGATACTTATGACTTGATTGTTATAGACATCATTAGCAAAGTTTAGCGAAGTCAAGGTAGATTCTAGTTTCAAGGCATCTGCTTCGAAAGGATTAGCAAGCAAATTTCTGAGAAACTCTGTGTGAGAAAGCCAGTCACTGTAGCTTGAAGCAAAATAAAGGTGCTACTGTTTACTGATCTACTTACCTTGTCTGTTGATAGGAAGTAATTGTGAAAGAAAAACAGAATGAAACTTTGCAAGTGATGATTATGTCATATGCTAACTTTGTGAAAAGTCACAGTGTGTACTTAAGGATGTTGCATTTCTGAAATGGATTGTGAAAATCTTAAAAACACGTGGACTGCATTTTTTTCTGTGTATTCCCCTATTTCATTTCTCCTTGTATGTAAACCTTCAGTTTCCAAAGTTGGATAAAAGACAATTTTTTCTGGAAATAGTAGAAACAGTCTACATATGATAGAGAAATGTGGTTAAAATTTCTGAGCAGATAATTTCCCAGTATACTAGATTTATGTAGAATTCTTACCTCTCAGCCATACAGATTTTTGCAGAATGTCCAGATTTATGCCCCATATTTTTGGTCCATTTTTCATAAAATTGTGTTTTTTGGCAAATTAGTGGCAAGTCATTAAAGTCTGAAGTTAAAAAATAATGACAGACATTTGGGTTTCAGACTTCATACCATTCAGAAAATTCATGCTAATGTAAAAGCTTTTATTCTATCAACTTTCTAAGTTTGTAAGAACAACATTTAAACATTGTCCTTATTTTTGGGCCTTTGTCCCACTTTTATTGATGGCGTTGTCCAGATTTCTTGCTCTAAGAGGTTGAGAGGTATGATTTTGGCAGATTTTAAGTCCTGTAAATGGCAGTAGAAAACTTAAAAGTTATTGAAAACACATGAAAAGTACTTCTAACTAACTATGTTGAACTGGAGTGAGGCATAACATTTTCAGAAAGACCACGATTGAAACTGTTACTACATGTATCCTGGGTATGGTAAGTCTACTCTGCAGTAAGCACTAGTGAGTAAGCATGATTTTGGAAAGGCTATAATTGTGGAAACAAAAGTCAGTGAAACTAAGGACACATGGTAAATTGGGGTAAAAAAGTAAATTTTCAAAAGTATGTCGAAAGTAATGATGTAGCAACATATACTATATACTAAAGTATTGCATGCCTGCAGTTAAATGCTGGTAAATGGCTCATTGCTGAAATTGCTGAAGGGCTGGCTAACAAAGCTATGTGTAATAAAGTTGCATATTACATTTATCGAACTGCGTACATGAAAGGAATGTGTTGAAAAGTCCTGTTATGACATAAACCATATGAACTATGTTGTGGGAAGGATTACCCCAAGCAACTGTGGGCCTTTACAGTGAAAAGAAAGGTTCATGAAACTGGGTTTCAAAGCTGGTAACTTCACAGTAGATTCTGAGTTGAACTTTAACTAGCATTTGAAAGTATTAATTGCTACAAGTCAGAATATGGCATGCTGAAGCAATGAAAATTATTGCTTTACATACTACAGAATTCAAAACATAGCTGTTTTTAGATTTGTGCATTTATTCTGTTCTAAATCCTGGTAAATTTGTAGTGTTCCAGACACCTGGTAAAAATCTTTTGTAAAAAAAATAAATAAATAAAAAGGGGCTAAGGAAATGTTGTGTTAGAAAATTCTGCTGAGTGGTGTTAATGACAAAAGAAAAAGAGAGAGAAGTAGCAAAGCACAGTGCATGTGTATCTACCAGTATTGGTGAATTCTATGTAATTATTCACAATGCCATTTTTCAAAACTGCTCACTAATGAACCGTGGATAGGGATGTAAAATATGCTGCTGGGAATTGTATACCATTAGGCAAGCAGACAAAATTGCAGTGCAGAGCTTGAAATTAAAGAAATTAAAATTATTTTATAGATAACTGAACATTTAGAAACCAGGGCTTGTATACTGAGATAATGTAACCAAGCAAAAGCAGGGCTTGCCAGAAATAAAATAGGTGTTCTTCTGGAAGCTAATTGCATGCACAGCAAATATCATTTGTTATGAATCTTTAACACAGTAAGAGATGTTGCTTCTAAAAGCTAAGCCCTATAGCAAGTAGAAAGGGGTTCTCTAATGTGAAACATTTTAGTACAAGAAGTAAAATTGTGTCAAAACCTGGTGAAATTTCTCAATTTAGAAATTGGTTGCTTTGTAGAGTTTATGGATTGAAAGCCTGGTGAAATTTGTTGTTACATACAAATTATTTGTACTAAAAATGAAAGGCAAAAGAGATAATAAATAACTGTGCTGAAAATAGATCTGCTGTCATATTAGATTGTGCTTAGATTCAGTAACATTTGTTTCCAAAAAAAGTGGTACTACTAAATCAGGTCTCATTACAAACAGGGCTAAGGTTCTAAAGAATTAGAATGCTTTGTATCAAATTTGTCCTGCTATGCAGAAGCAAATGTGTGATTTCTACTCATTTGTTACAATGGTACAAAGTAAAGTTAAAACTTTGAGAGTAATGGTTGTAGCTTAAAAAGTCTAAGGAAATGGACTAAACTATGCCGAAGAGATGAATTTCTTTCTGAAACTAAAGATTACCAAATCATGAGAACTTATACTTTGTTTCAAGATGCATGTGTTAGAGTTTAAACTTTCCCAATGTGGAAAAAGAATTTGATAGATAAGGGCCAGTAATTTTGCCTGTTTAGTGAAATTCAGTTACTGGCTATTAAGTAGATTACCTGGATGCCAGCAAAGAAGAAACTTAGAGACCCTGAAAGAAAATCAGCTAGAAAAGGTGAAGAAAAAAACACTGAATGGAAAGAATCCTGCAGCTACTCAGCAAAAGTAGTTCAAGTTCCAGCTTTGGTACAAGAGATGGTTTCCAGTAATTTAAAGGAAAAAGAAGTCAAATATACTCAGAATTGACTAAAATAAATGAAATATTGAGTGAGTATATCAACTCAAATAACAAAAGCCTGAAAAAATGGAAAAAAATCTTTAAACAGATATTTAGATAAACTGATAAAACTGCAAAAATTCAGAGGTTGGAATGAAGAAAAGTTTGGCTGAGTATGAGACTACTCAAGAAGAGCTGTTAAAAAATGGTACAATTAGAGGACAGAACACACAGAGAAACATAAGCTTTTCTACTGTTCCAGAGAAACTGGAAGGAACACATTGTATTATGTTTATGAAAGCACAAATAAGTAACTGGACTGGTATTCCGCAGCAGGATTTGTTAACTGAAAAGGGACACATTGTATGTGTAATGATATGAGGTATTACTGCTAGCCATGCAAGGAGAAGTAGGTTAGTGGATGTATAGCTTATGCCAGCACATCTAGTTGGAATTTTGTAAAAAAATATATGTCATTTATATACCAAACTGATTTGTACATATGCTTGTGCTGATAATGTATTTCTGAGGTTCGCGTGTGTTAAAATGTATCAACAGTGTGCCTTGCTGGAAGGAAAAGAAATGTACATGTATTATTGCAACCAAATTAAATGTGTACATTGTTACAGCATATACTTGAAGGGAAGAGGTTAATCCACCTGACTTTGAAAAATATTTTTGAAATTAAATTACTTTATAGGTTAAGCCATAAAGATGTTATCCCACAGTTTTGAAGAGAGCCAAAGACATAATGTCTGTACTTGAAAATAGGTTGTACCTCCTGTAGGAAGAGTGGAATGGATTTATGTTTTTTTTACTTCCAGCAGCTGCACCACATCTGACCAAAGCTCTGTCTGTGTGCATGATAACACATAGGTGCTAAAATCCTGTCAGCTTCTATTGATGGGGATAGTGTGGGAAACAGAGTCAAATGACCAGATGTGATGTCATTGTGTAATCAACTCTGAAATAATATTTAGATATTAGTAAGAGATTGTGCTCAGTATTCTGTCTGTCTTAGTTCTGGAAACAAGGAACACTCATCCATCTTGCATTGGTCTATTCAGTAATTAGGAACAATAATTCTTTTAGTCAGTCAGGAATAGATAGTGAGACTAGCTAAATACTGCTTTTCTATAACTGTATGAAACTTTCCATCTGTGTTATTTTCAGCATCTTCTGTGGCTGAAACTCTGGTGTTTACTGTAAATAGATATTCAGTAATTTCTTGTTATTTTATTATTTATTATTAAATACATTTAAACTTTTCATGGTGGTTGGTCCTTTAGTATGTGCATATATTTATTTGGTGATAACTGTGGCCACTCCTGAAAGCCTCGCTGTTTGTTCAACATTATCATTTGTATTAATATTAATTTCACTCAGTATAATTGGATACCATTGTAACAGCCTTAAAGTAGCTGGCAGGGTTTCTGGTGGCAGTGATAACTACCTTATTTTCTGGGCAAAAGAGGGTGCAGCAGATGAATCTGTGCCAGCCTTTCCCAGGTGTGTGTGTGTGTGTGTGTGTGTGTGTGTGTGTGTGTGTGTGTGTGTGTGTGTGTGTGTGTGTGTGTGTGTGTGTGTGTGTGTGTGTGAAAATTGAATCTCAAAAGAGTATGTGTGAGTGTGTCTGTACATGTGTGTGTGTGTGTGTGTGTGTGTGTGTGTGTGTGTGTGTGTGTGTGTGTGTGCGTGTTTGTCAGCTGCTTGGAACAGGGATGCAAAGCACTGGTTTAACAGAGAGGGTGTGGGAAGACTTAGCCTGAAACCCTGGCTAAGGACTCAACTCTAAGCTGTGCGATTGGGGAGCCTTATTGGGGGATCTGGACAAATATAGTGAGTACTGAGCCCCTGGACTGAGTATGTCCCTGGGTGCTCCTAAGGGAAATTGTGCTTGATGCAGAGAGGTCTGCATCTGAAAATACTGAGTGTATCCCATTTGTATTCTAAGTGAACACCCCAGTGTGAGTGGTGAAGATTCAGGCTCCTTGATTACTGTCCCAGAGTGGGGAAGTCACAGTGTGCATGCTTCAAACCTGGTCATGAGAAAGCAGCCAAGACCCATATTAGTAAAGATGCAGGCATACCAGCAGAAAGATTTGCTCCTGACAAAACTTATTGAAGAAGGGCAAAATATTAAAAGTTGGAAACAGCAGGGTGTTTGTAGAAAATGACTATTCACTATACACAGGCAGAAGAAAAGCAAATTTATCCTAGCAATCAGGGAATGTTGAGAGGCAGGTGTGAGATTTAAGCTGCTGTATCCCGCTGTTTTCAGAATATTTTTCTTGGAGGATCAAAGTCATTTTTTGATGCAGAACAGGCTAAGGGGGAAATCCAACAGTTTGTCCAACAAATAGTGAACTATCAGACAGAATTTACTCTGCTTTTCATTCTTCTGATTTTAATACTCATAGACAGACTTTACCAGTGAAACCTTTTCCATTGTTCCTAAGGAAAATGATTGAGACTGAAAAAAGCACAGGAATTGACTAGTAGAATTGGGAGTACCTTGGACTTGAACCAGAGCCTGGGATTTGGAGATGGAGATGAAGATGAATGGGAAGAAGACCAGCAATGCTGAAATTAGTGAATAAATGTCAGACTGTAAAGCAACAGTCAGATTTATGAACTATAGCTTTACAAGAAGAAGTGGTTGGGGAAAGACTGGATTTTTGTCGACTTTGTTAAACTTGTTGGGTGACTGACAGGCATATAATACATGTCAGGCATATTTTATCAACCAGAGGAGAAGTTGTGACCAGTAATTAATAAAGAGTTGAAGAATTTTATCTGGTAAGGGAAGAGGACAAGAGTTAAGTGGGAAAAGTTGATCCTTCTAAAAGAACAAGGTGAGTTAAGATTACCTGATTTGAAGGGATTTTTACAGCTACACAGTTAAGACTGATATACACAACTCAACCAGAAAGATGTAATTTAAAGAAGTGTTGATTAAGTGGGGATTCAAAAAAATAAGGGGAGAGTGGGATTTTGGATGCATATCCTTAAGGAGAATAAGAACAGCTATAATGAATATTATTGACCAATAACTTGCCTTCCAATAATGTTTTGATGCAGACAGAGTTTATAGTCATTTAGACGAAAACTCAATTATGGCAGTAGAACAAAAGGGCAATAAAAGAAAGTCATATGAAATGAAGCATCATTTGTTGTTAAATAAAGTCATAGTGGAAAACTATACAAAGGGGAAGAATCTTAAGTATGGCATGGATTGACTACGAAAAAGCATTTGATATTATCCCACATTCATGGATAAAAGAATGCTTAAAATGTATAAGGTATACCCTACACTGATTGACTACATTACAGTGACCATGAAACAGTGGCAGACCACTTCACAGTTAAGCCAGAATAAAGGGCAAATTATTATCTCAAGGATAAAAATTCAAAAGGGGATATTCCAGGGTGACTCTTTGTCACCGCTGCTATTCTGCCTTGCCCTTAACCCATTAGGCTGTCTACTTAACAGCTTAGGCCATGGCTGTAATTTGGCTCCTAGAAAACAACAAAGTGTAAAACTTCTCATCTTCTCTTTGTCATTGATTTAAAACTGTATAGCTCATCAGATAAGGAACTGAAAGCACAACTGCAAGTTGTCAAAACTTTTTCAGATGATGTAAGAATGTCATTTGGTTTTGATGTGCAAAAGCAACCTATAAAGCAGGAAAACTGCAGCACCAGAAAAACATCAGTTTGAGACAAGAATATAAAAGAACTTGAGCAAAAGGGAGTGTATAAATACTTGGGAATTTATGAAGGATCAGCAATAAAACATGAACAAATGCAAATAAAACCCAATAAAGAATACTTTAGAAGACTGAAAACGGTGTTGACATCTAGTGAAAAAAATCCAAGCTATAAACCAATTTGCTCTTCCTGTCCTAACTTACAGTTTTGGAGTGATTGACTGGTCCCAACATGTGTTGGATAGATTAGATAGGAAAACAAGAAGAATGCTTCATGTTTATCAAATGATTTTAAAAATCAGTGCATACCAAGATTATATATTCCCTGTTCTGAAGAAAGGATGGGCCTCCTTAAAATTGGTTACATGCATAGATCTGCAGTAGTGACTCTACACACATATCTGCTGACCTCACAAAACCCAAATGTAGTGAAAGTTTTGAAACGTGAGAATAAATCTAAGGTGACTTCTCTGCTTAATCTAGCAGAAGCATATCGGCGTCAAGCAGGAATGGTAATCAAACCAGAAGTTGATAAAATTCAGGCAGCAACCGAATGCACCAAAAAACAAAAGAAAGAATATAATGTGAAGGACCAGATGAGAAGGCAAGAAATTGGAAAATGCATAAATATAGTTGCAAGTATAGAAAACTTCTGGAAGAACCTCATGTTGATCAGGAAAAAATGCAGGAATGGTTAAGGAGAGGCAAATTCAAACCAAGAGATGAAAGGTTATTATTGGCGGACCAAGATAGTAGGCTATGTACATCCTGGTTTAGAAAGTCCATTGAACATGTGGGAGAAACAGACAAATGTAGGTTTTGTAAAACTGAATTGGAAACTGTCACACACCTGGTTGCTGGTTGTGACATACTAATGGCAGAAGAACTATGTACTGAAAGGCATAATAATGTGGCAAGATTGTGGATTGTGCAAACATTATGGTACTGAAGTGGCTGAAAAACACTGGAAACATGAGCCACAAAGCATCATAGAAAATGATGAAGTTTATATCACATGGGATCACCCAAGACCAACAGTCCAAAAGATAGATGCTAGAAAACAGGATATAGTGGTCCATGAAGACAGAAGTAGCATTGATCATTGAAATTGCCACACTCAGTGACTACAGTATCTTACTTACAGCCAAATACAAAGTCATAAAATATCAGGATCTACAGGCAGAAAGAAGAGCAATAGGTCTTTTGTACAATTGTATTTAGATACATTACCCCAATACATGTTACTCCATACGAATTGCAGAAAGAGTCATTGCTGGGCACATTGCGGGTGCTGCGAAGAGCAGTTTTGGCTGACATCAAAGATTAAAACAATACTAATTTCATGAACTTTAGTTGTACTTTGACTTAGGAATTGAGGTCCATTCCCATCATGGTATTAGAAACCCAAAAGATATGGAGAAATTAAAAACAGGAGAAAAAATATTATATTCATACAGTAGCAGAAATAATTCTAAGAACTAAGCCAGCATAAGAATGGAGAAAGGAGGTTTTGCCAATAGGAATGACTGCAGTTAAGGGTACAAAGTATAGACAAGATGGTGCTCAAATTTACTGTAGAAAACTGGCAGAGGAAACAAGGTATTGGGAGCAAATAATTAGATAAGGAAGAGTGATAGAGTGGGGAGTGGCTAAGAAGACATTTTGCTGCAGGCAAAAACTACCTTCCCTATGAGGGGTTGTTATCAGATTACAGGCAAAGAGAAAGGATGAGGAATCCTAAGTGAAAGACCAGCTCTGGTAGTTTTTAGTTGAATCTAGAACAGACGCTGCTGTTAAAATGGATAATTAGTAGGTTATATAAAATGTTGCACAATTACTTTCAATCAGTCAATCAGTGGAGTGTAGAAAAAATTGGGAAAAGAGACTGGATAAGCACTTCATAAGAAAACAGTGGGATGACATTTGTATGGCTCCCAAATATGTGATGGAACATTTTTGCTTGGAAGTGTTTGCATTGGTATTTTTATATCCCAAGCAGACACCAAAGAAGTTTTCATCAGGTAGATGCCAAATGTTGGAGGTGTGATGAAGAAGAAAGAGTTAACTGAGAACATATGTTTTGGGAGTGTAATGAGTTGGCAGACATTAAAAATTCCCTGCAGAGTACTCAATCAGAAATAGTGGGTGAGAAAATGCATGTAACTAAGGAATTTTCTTGAGCTGGGTTACAGGATCTGAATTGCCTAGGCATTAGACCATGTTAAGTTTAATTCTGGCGGCTGACAAAAAAGCAATTACTAGAAAAAGGAAATCAAAATCTAAGTAACTGTATTGGAAGTAGTGAATATTGGAACAGAAATAAAAGAACTCTAATTGGAAATTGTGGGAATAAAGCATGCAGAATAATGCATTGAAGGATGAGTTAAGTTTAAGGGAAGGTAGGACTTGATCAATTTATATGATGTTGTATTGATGATAATTGTATAAAAGAATATATATGATGTATAATGTTTTTAACTGTGTATGTGTTAACATGGTTTGTTTTCTTTTATAAAATATCTGTTTACTTATGATGTAGGCGATAATTAAATGAAGGAGTTAAAAAAAAACACAAGACCTTACAGAAGATGTAATGGTGGCCTTTTAGAGAATGTGGCTACACAGCACACATCTGACAAAAAATGGAATGAAAGAAAAATTGGATAGTGTTCCAAGTGGTATAGACCTAAAACGAAAAATTTAGGAATTTTCTGAGACATCTCATTCCAGTTCTGAGTATAGTAACAGAGCTGAAACAAGCAACACTAGTTTTCTGGCTAAAATTAATGTTGGTGCTGTGATGGTAGAAGAAGTTAGATTTAATAAAAGTTTGGTCTCTTTAAAGACGGTGAAAGAAGTGCAGAAGGATGCAGATAAACTTTTTAGTTAAAACTGGAGAATTGCAAACGCTACCATCAAATGGTACCTTAGCTAAATACAGACTGCAAATAATAAAACTAAACAGTTTCAGAATATAAATCTAAAGCAGACTATCACAGTATTGAGTTGGCAGAAATGGAAAGAGTTGTGTATGGATTTCAAGAAAGTCATGAAAGATTAATGTCTGACTTTGTGGAATTGAAAAGCTGTCCAAGTAGAATAGACCAGGAAATTGTTGCTTTGTGCAGCAAGCTCTTTGAACTACCTGGACAAGATGGAATAATAAAACAAAAAAGTAAGCTTGACAGTCCAGGCAAGTTGATGCATAAAGTATAAGTAAATAGGTGATTGTGTTAAAAGAATTGATATAGCTGTATCTGATTATCAACAAAGCTGGTATTCCGTAAAGAAAGAGAAAGAAAAATTTTAAAAAATATGGAAAGGATGAAAGATTTACAGAAACTGTTTCAGGAGTTACAGAGAAACAAACAAAGATAAGTCAAAAGGAAAAGGTAGGAGACAATCACAATAAATTCAGAAAAAAAGGGCAAAGTGAACTTTTGCTTAAACATTAAAGACAAAAGATTATGTCAGGCACAGATTCAAGACAAGATTGCATGAGGAAACAGTGTTGGCTGTTCTTCATTTAGAAATTAAAGGCACTGCTCAAAGAAGCAGATAATAAAACTATGAAGTCCATACAAACTTTTGTCTGTGATGGTAAAGTGATCAATGAGATCACTCCCTTAAAGCAAAAGCAGGACTCTTTGGCCCAATGTATGCAGCAAGAGAAGTCTGAAGTGGGAGACAGACTCAAACAAGATACATAATTATATGAAGTACTTAAAAAGCAGTTGGAACTGCTACAAAATGAATGTGAAGAGACACAAAGGTGTAAGAAAAAGGAATTAGATGCTCTCTGCATATACAGGAGCAGAAAGCAAAACATGTAAAAATGAATGGATTCTTTGTTAATATGCTGCAAAAAGAGAAAAGAAAACTGGTTTAAAATGAACAGTATGATTTTATTTGTGAACTAGCATCCGAGTGTAAGATTTTACAAGCTGAATAGAAGGTTCAGAGAAAGGTTTATGAAATAGCTACAGAGATTAAAACTATTTTACAGAAAAAGCAAGTAGCAAACTAAAGTAATATGAACAAAACATTGCATCTCATGCTCTGTAAATACAGCACAATGAAAAAGAGAAAAACATCAGTAACAGGATCGAAACAGAATATTCAAAGAACATCAAATCTACTTAATGAAATGATTCATTCTGAGAAGCAAATACAGGTGTATCAGTTCAGTTACAAAAAGGGTAACAATAATAAGAAATCTAAGTATAACTGCTTTGCCTCAAAAGATTTACACTAGAAAGTAATGCTCTTAGGGAGGAAGAATAAATAGGTAACAGTGCAAGTCTCAGAATGGCGACACTGACTGTATGAAAGTAGCGCCTTACATATGTTAAGTCTGAGACTACTGTGTCTCAGTGTATTCCTTTTTCTTTGAGATGTTGTGATCTCAAAGATAGTGTACAAAAGTAACAGAAGTATGGAGTTGTTGCTCCCAGACTGAGTGGTACAGGGAGCTTGCTCCATGCAAAACCTATCTCTAAAGGAGAACTTAGATTGGTGGTGTTTAAATTGGCATTCATATAGTTTCACTACTCTCTCTCTCTTTTCAGTCCTTTCACAGTATTTGCCAAGTTAAAAACAGTAGTGGCAGTCCTAATTAAAATAACCAATTTTCAAACATTTGCTTTTTTCCACTGTTCTGCTGCTTTACTATTGCCACTATGCATTGTAATAAAATGTCAGTAACTGTAAACTAATCCAAAGTCTTTCTGTACCCAGGATGGTACATGCTGTGCTGTAAACTTTGCCAGAACGCTAATGTAACTTGTGATGCAGCAGGGCTGTATAAATGTACTGGATCTCAGTTTGCAAAATGGCTATGGGAGTACTTCAAGATTTCATATGTTTATGAAAAATAAATCCTAAACCAGAAATCACTTTCTCAAACAAAGACTATAAAACTACCTGGCAGAAAAACAGCACTAAGGAAAAGGAATTCAGGAGAAGCAGTAGATTCAGAAGAGGTCACAGCAGATATGATCAAGATGTTAAGTTTCTTAAGGATGAAATGGCACCAGATGGTACTCATAGTAGTATGGATACAAAGATGTATCCCAGCTGACTGGAGAATAAGCAGTCTAGTGTGAGTGTACATAAACAAAGGGGACATTCATAACTGCCGAAGTGTAGAGGTGCTAAACTCCTGTTGTGCAGTATGAAAGTGCTGGAGAGTATGATTGATTAATGAATGTATAGAGTACCACTGCAGTTCAGTGAAAGTAAGATGGTAAATGGGCAATTTGAATTCAGGTCAGGGTGCAACACAACCAATCCAATGTTTGCTGTGAAATTGATAATTAAGAAGAAGAATAGCTATTTGAAAAGAGTTCATCTGTGTATTCCAAGACTTGGAGAAAGCATATTAAATGATCTCAAGAAACTTGATTTAGGCAGTCTTTGATGGTTCAAAGTCCTGGAAACCTTGTTTGAATTAGAGCAGACTATGTACAAGGACCCAGTGATGCAAGTACAGACAATGCTTCTGCTTAGAAAGGGGCTCCCATCGATGTTCACATTGGTGATGGAGTACATTAGAAGACATGCTGAAGGGTAAATATCAACAAAGCTGCTGCCTGAAAATTGGCATTACAACCAGAGTCTGAAAAGGAACTTCAGCAAGTGACAGGGGAATGGATTGCAAAAATTAAGATGCAAATGATGAAACTGAGTACAGACAAGACAACAAAAGCGGAAGTCAGAAGAACCTGAAAAATGAGACAGAAGGGAAAACAGTGGAGCAGGTTAACATCTTCAAGTATCTGGGAGGGATGGTTGAAGAGAAAGGCTGAAAGAGGAGGTCAAAGCTAGAAGCAGAAGGGATGCAGCCAGCTGCCACAGAGTGTCAGAAGAATGCCAAAGAATCTGAAGAGCAAGGTGTGCAAAACAGAAGTACAACCAGCACTGCTGTATGGTACAAAACCCTAGATGAAGGCAGAGTTATTGGAAAATTAGAGGTAAGGGAGATGAAGTGCTTAAGCTCAGTGGTAGAATGCACACTGTGGGATAGACAAAGAGAGGACATATGAGGAGAAGCTAAAGTAGATTGAATTGCAGAAAATGTCAAAGTGAACAGATTACAGTGATTCAGACACATGTCTAGGAAAGTAGAAGACAATTTGGTGAAGATGATTTGGGAGAGGCAGGAAGAAGGCAAGAGGAAGTGAGGAGATCCAGTAAAGAGGTGAACAGATTGTGTGAGAGAAGACCTGTAACAGTCAGGCAAGTCTGTCAAAGAAAGTAGGAAAATGACATTGAATGGAAGGAGATTGTGACAGCTGATGCAACACCCTGCTCACATGTAAAAATGGGAGTAAGGCAGTTGATAAACATGGTGATGTTTAGCTCAGGTATGGACTGGCTTCTCTCCAAAGATATTAAAGGAGGAAAGGGAGGTTGTTATGGAATATTTAGTTCACTTTTCAGTGAACTTTCATAACATATTACTCTGGCCAGAGTGCAAAGTTCTGGCCACATCGTGCCATTTTATAAGGTGGTGATGCAGGAAACTGCGGATTAATAATGTTATCTTTATTTGGGAAGGTAATACAAAAGTTGTTGAAGTGGATGGTACATTTTCTCTAATAATGTTTAATACATCCATGCCAGCAATTCCACTGGAGGTACCACAGGCATTTGAGTAAATGGGGTTGTTTGTATTTGAAAGAGGAGTTTGTGCCTCCTGGAAAACTAGTTAGCAAATTAAGTAATCTGGCAATGGGCCCTAAACTGATAACATGTGTCCATCTGTGGTTCAGGGGAAGGGACCTCCTGACATTCTTCTCATCATGGAATAGACACTTGTTATCCTTAGCACTTGTCCTGCTCCTTTAGTTATAACATCATACAGTAGTCACAGTGTTTACACAATAAGTTATGGCAGTACAGACCTTAAGTTTCAGTGAGCTGACACTTAATCTAACAATATTTTGAAAATGCTTTTAATATTTTTTTTAATTTTGAGTATAAAAAGAGAGTTACATGAGAATTAGGAACCACAGCAGGGCACGCATAAAACTGAATTGTTTGTTACTCGTCACATTTCAGTAAACTCCTTATTGTTTTTTAATGGTACACATAAATTTAGTTGCACATCTCTTAGCTCTGTTAGGGCAAGAACTATATACAAGGAGTATAATAGGGAACACCTACTGCTGCTGACTATTACCTAATCTGGTGTCTGTGCAGACAGAAGATTAACTCATTTCTACCAGGCTGTCACACACTGAGTTATACACAATATATACATTATAGTCATATTACCAAATAGCGGTTAGCATTGCTGCCTCACAGCAAGAGGTTCTCTGGTTCGATCCTCGGCTGGGGTGCCATCTGTGTGGAGTCTGCATGTCCTCCCTGTGGTCGCGTGAGTTTCCTCCGGGTGCTCCGGTTTCCTCCCACATCCAAAGACATACTGTAGGTGGATTGGACACTCTAAATTGGCCCTAGGTGTGAGTGCATGCATGTGTGTGCCTTCTGTGGAAGGTTGGGTGCCGGGCTGGCAACTCGACACTGTAAAACTCCACTGCCAATCATGAGCGGACAGGTGATCCGCTGTGGTGACCCCTAACCCAGAAAAGCTGAAAGAAGAAGAAGAAGTCATATTACCAAATACCAAAATCATCATATAGTATATACTCTATAGATGTTTATACTTCCATTTATCACAAATGTCACACAGTATATACTTATAGTCAGTTGTATTAACATATTTGCAGAATGGGGTGCATCTGAATATATTAACTGATGAGTGAATTTTATTTTGCTTTTAGTACTGCAGTTTATATAATCATGTTATAGGAACTTTGTGTTCCTTCTTGTGGATTTTGCTAAGATTTCTGTGGATTCTCCAATTTCCTCTCATATCCCAAAGACATACTGTAGTTGAACTGGCATTCTGCCAAATTGCCTGTAGGTGCATGCTAAGTATTAGCGAATGATGGCCTGCATCCTGTGATTAGTGGGCACCCTGTTCTAGATTAGTTCCTCTACCTTGTACTTGGTAAATGCTTGGATTAAAATCACAACCGAGATGAATATTGCCTATTCAACTATTTATCTGCTTTCTTTTTTGCACAGCATGGCACATTGGCAGGCATCATAATGCATACTAATTGCAGTAAAGTGACTACTTTGCAATTTATTTCCTCTCATTTGTTTCCTAGTAACGTCAGTATCTATACCTTTATAGTAAAGTTCACAGTCAGTTGTCAGCTGTCATTTTTGTTTTAAATTTCCACCCATCTGCTACTACTCTTTTTTTAAATTTGCTTGTGACGATGTGAGGTATTGCCAGCGATGCCAGGAGAAGTAGGGCAGTGGATGTATAACATATGCCAGCATAGCTAGCTGGAGTTTTGTAAAGAATTATATGCCATTTGTATATCAAACTGATTTGTACAGGTGCTTGTGTTGAAAATATATTTGTAAAGTTGCTTGTGTTAAAAATGCACCAACAGTGGTTCCTGCTGGACAGAAAAAGAAGTATACTTCTATGTCAGACTGTAAGCCAACTATTGAAATGAATACGTTGTAACAGAGGATACTAGAAGAGATGAGGTTAACCTCAGTCCAGCTAACTGTGAAAAATAGTTTGAAATTAAATTACTTGGTATAAGCCATAAAGATTGTAACTCACAGGTCTCAATACAGCCAGAGACAAAAAGTCTGTACTAGGAAGACTTCTGTATTGTCTTTAGCAATGAACTAATTGCTACTCTGGAAGGGTGGAAGTATGAAATTGTTTTATGACTGCTAGAAGTTGCAACAGATCTTAGCAAAGCTCTCTGTGTGTTTATTATTGACACAAATGTGCTAGATTCTGGTTTATTTGGTAGTAATGGGGGTAGTATGGGAACCAGAAGTCAGATGACCAGATATGTATGATGTCATTCTGTAATCCAGGACTAAAATTATGTTTTAATACTAGATGAAACTGAAGTCTCAGAGCAGTCTGTTTTTGAAACCTGACTTAGAAGGATCACTCACTTCATCTTGCCTTGCTTTAGTAAGTAACCAGGGAATATTAATTCTTTAGATCAGTCAAAAAATATAGTGAGATTAGTTAAGGACTGTTTTCTGTATCTGTGTGAATCAATTCAAATGTGTTATGTTAATATTTCCTGTGAATGAAACTTTGGTGTCTATTATAAATAGATGTTTAGTATTTTCATGTTCTTTTATTGTTTATTATTAAATTTATTTAAACTTTTCATGTTCTTTTATTATTTATTATTACATTTATTTAAACTTTTCATTGTGGCTGGTCCTTTAGAGAATATTTTAACCTTTGAGAGGACTTATATTTATTTGGTGACAGTGAGGCCACTCCAGAAAGCTTTACTGAATTGGTCAAATGCTAACATTTGTATTAGTATTACTTTCACTCAGTATAATTGGGTACCCTTGTAAATGCCTTAGGATAGCTGGTATTGTAGTGCCTGGTGGCATTAACTATCTTATAGTCTGAACAAGGGGCATAGCTTGTAAATATGTACTATCCTTTCCCAGGTGTGTGTGTGTGTGTGTGTGTGTGTGTGTGTGTGTGTGTGTGTGTGTGTGTGTGTGTGTGTGTGTGTTTGTGTGAAAATCAAATCTCAAAGAGTGTGTGTGTCAGCTATTTGGAGCAGAGACACAGAGCACTCATTTCACAGAGACAATGGTGGAGGACTTGGCTTGGAACACTCGGCTGAGGACTCAACTGTACAGCTGTGCCAGTGGGAGTCTTACTGGGGTCTTGGAGAGAGAGAGAGGGAAACCCAGCCCTGGACTGAGTGTGTTCCCTGTGTGCTCTTAAGGGAAACTGTGCTTGATGTAGAGTACTGCATTTGGAAATACTGTGTGTATCTATTTTTTCCAAGTGAATGTCCCTCACTGGTGTCAGTGGTGAGGGTTCAGGCTCCTTGATTACTGGCCCAGAGGAGGGATGTCACATCACTATCTGCTAGCACAGATACAAAAAGAAAATTAATATCAGTTATTAAAGTCAGCATATAATAAAAGGGGGTTATGCTACTGAGTTGATCTGTTTGCAACACTGACTGTGTACAGACAGATTTTAAATTCTTCATTTCCTTTTATATCAATCCTGTCAGTGCAGGAAGTGTTTGGGCTGGGACTTTCAGAGTTTTCCAAATAAGAAACTCGACCAAGAACGTTGAACCACAGTTTAACAAAATGACCAGCAAATGTAATACAAACAGCAAAGCTTTCTGGCTTGGCTCTTCTTCAGTGCAATAAAACATCAACATCTGAATTCATTTAAACACCTATTAGGTCACATGACCACAACCCATTATGTGACTGAATTACATTCACTAAAAAGTTATTTTTTTCACCCCATTACTAAACAAAAATATACATTTAATTTGTATGTAACGACTGAAAATATAGTATACATTGCTACATGTATTCAGTGTCAGGCCTTCTATGTGGGGAAATCCACAAGAAAACTAAAAGACTGAATTATAGAACATCAGTCAGATATGCCTAGAGATATACTTACGAATGCATTGGCTAAACATAAAATGGACGTGAGTTCAAACCATGACTTTAAATATAGAGTAATGGATATAGTTATAAAAAATGTTAGAGGGGGTAACATATGTAATGATGTGGATGTGAAGGAATATGAATGGATACTTAGATTAGCTGCAGATAAATATCCAGGATTAAATGCTGCTATAAGTTTAAATCCAATACTGGTGAAGAGACAAATGCACTATTAGTGAATGTAATTCAGTCACATTATGGGTTGTTCTCATGTGACCTAATAGGCATTTAAATGAATTGAGATTTTTGATGTTTTATTGCACTGAAGAAGGGCCAAGCCAGAAAGCTTTGTTGTTTGTATTACCATTGCTGGTCATTTTATTAAACTGTGGTTCAACGTTCTTGGTCGAGTTTTTTATTTGGATTGTTTGTTTGTTACTTTTGATCAAGTCGACTTCTGCTTTGCTTTTTTCTGGGATCATTCAGAGTTTTCTCATACATATTTTTCTGAATAAGGATCATCAAAGTAAACTCTCATTGGAGTATGAGTTGCTCCAGGACCTACTTCATGAAGCTGTCTTCTATTGTACTATAGTATGTTATAATTTGGCACTTCTGTCATTAATCTTTTTGGCTTCCAACTCTTTTGTTCAACAGTTCCTAGGTGCCAGCTTCTCGTCTCTTGGTCTGAAGCTCTCACATGCTGTCTAGGGTAGAATGGTAAATACTGTCTGCATCTGTTAAGATTGCAACAAGTCTTCATGGTTGCAGACCTTGACTCAGGGCAAAGCCAGTTTTACTTTGCTTGGACTAAAGCAACTTGGCAAAAGAATAGTGGCAGAGTTAACAAACAGCAGCTTTGCAGGTGATGGTAGTAGTTATCAAAGGGAGTTCCTGTACATTTTTGTGATGCCTCCACATTTCAAGGTTTTCTTGATAACTGAATTGATGTGTTGTACATGATTCCCTGTTCCAAAACTTGTAACTGTGAATCGCAGAATTAAGAAAAAAGCATGAAAATATAGGAGAAAAGCGAATGTGTGATATTCCGTATTCTCCTTTAAAATGTTTTTTCCTTGGGGAAAGCTCTCACATACCCCCTGCTACTTAGATAAACTAGCTTCAGGATCAACATATGTCAGAGAAGTGGGAATGCTCTGAGAAACAGCTCTCTCATGGTTACTTTATATAAGTCCACCTTAATACACATTCAGTCTGTCTAGTCCAGGATTTGCAAAAATGAGTCTCAGAATTATGAGCCATTACCTTTTGATTAAGGGGGTACACTCATCCAATGCTTGATTCACACATCTGCAATACATTTTTTAAACTGTATCAAGAGCATATATGGAGTTCATACTCAGGGCTTACAACCAGGGATGTGTAAGAACTACATTGTCTCTGCATTTGCTTGGCAGGTTAAAGATTCAGTTGTTTCATCAATAACTGTATATTTGGAATATATGGCCCCATTTAGCAAACATCGGAGGCCATTTAGTTTAAAAAAGATCATAGGTATTATATTGCCATGGTTCTGATGATACCTTATGCGGATCCAAAGTTTCTCTTGTCAGCAACTTGATTTCCTGCACATATACTGCAGGACCTGTACATTCTTTCAGTGTCATCATTAATATTTTTCCAGTAAACTCTTTCTTTCAGAAGTCATTGTGACTTTTTAGTGCAGTTATGGTCTTCACGGAGCTGATTCAAAATATCTTCAGTTATTTTCGCAGGAATGAGCATTTGTCTATCTTTAAATGACACTTCTACTCTCCTAGATAATTTATCACTGAAAAAATTATTCTGTCATCCCTGGTCATCCTT
>NC_056739.1:1146754602-1146927102 GCF_019279795.1 Protopterus annectens
CAAAGCTGCACCCATTGATTTGTCCACTTACAACTAGTGGGGTACCATCACTAAGTCTATATCTATTTTTCTCAAAACCCCCTTAAAATTCACTAACAATGGAAGCTGACAGTTTGATATTGAATTGCACAGATTTTATTGAAAAGATCAGTTTAGTGTCCATTCGAAAAAAAAAAATGTTAGTTAACACTGATATAAAGTTTTTGTATAATGTGCAGTACACCTGCAACATATTGGCCATAAGTAATATCCTTCAGCAGAGAGCTGTACTCCCAGTTTCAGACTGACTCTGTATTGAAATTGTAAGCAAGCAGTGTAAATTACACTTAGCTCATTTCTTTTCTGACCTGTATCCCTCTTCTCCCACTTACCTCGTTTCTTTTCTGACCTGTATCCCTCTTCTCCCACTTACCTCATTTCTTTTCTGACCTGTATCCCTCTTCTCCCACTTACCTCATTTCTTTTCTGACCTGTATCCCTCTTCTCCCACTTACCTGCTTCTCTTTCTGACCTGTATCCCTCTTCTCCCACTTACCTCGTTTCTTTTCTGACCTGTATCCCTCTTCTCCCACTTACCTCATTTCTTTTCTGACCTGTATCCCTCTTCTCCCACTTACCTCATTTCTTTTCTGACCTGTATCCCTCTTCTCCCACTTACCTCGTTTCTTTTCTGACCTGTATCCCTCTTCTCCCACTTACCTCATTTCTTTTCTGACCTGTATCCCTCTTCTCCCACTTACCTCATTTCTTTTCTGACCTGTATCCCTCTTCTCCCACTTACCTCGTTTCTTTTCTGACCTCTTTCCCTCTTCTCCCACTTACCTCGTTTCTTTTCTGACCTGTATCCCTCTTCTCCCACTTACCTCCTTTCTTTTCTGACCTGTATCCCTCTTCTCCCACTTACCTCGTTTCTTTTCTGACCTGTATCCCTCTTCTCCCACTTACCTCGTTTCTTTTCTGACCTGTATCCCTCTTCTCCCACTTACCTCGTTTCTTTTCTGACCTGTATCCCTCTTCTCCCACTTACCTCATTTCTTTTCTGACCTGTATCCCTCTTCTCCCACTTACCTCATTTCTTTTCTGACCTCTTTCCCTCTTCTCCCACTTACCTCGTTTCTTTTCTGACCTGTATCCCTCTTCTCCCACTTACCTCGTTTCTTTTCTGACCTGTATCCCTCTTCTCCCACTTACCTTGTTTCTTTTCTGACTTGTATCCCTCTTCTCCCACTTACCTCGTTTCTTTTCTGACCTGTATCCCTCTTCTCCCACTTACCTCGTTTCTTTTCTGACCTGTATCCCTCTTCTCCCACTTACCTCATTTTTTTTCTGACCTGTATCCCTCTTCTCCCACTTACCTTGTTTCTTTTCTGACCTGTTTCCCTCTTCTCCCACTTACCTCGTTTCTTTTCTGACCTGTATCCCTCTTCTCCCACTTACCTCGTTTATTTTCTGACCTGTATCCCTCTTCTCCCACTTACCTCGTTTCTTTTCTGACCTGTATCCCTCTTCTCCCACTTACCTCGTTTCTTTTCTGACCTGTATCCCTCTTCTCCCACTTACCTCGTTTCTTTTCTGACCTGTATCCCTCTTCTCCCACTTACCTCGTTTCTTTTCTGACCTGTATCCCTCTTCTCCCACTTATCTCATTTCTTTTCTGACCTGTATCACTCTTCTCCCACTTACCTCTTTTCTTTTCTGACCTGTATCCCTCTTCTCCCACTTACCTCATTTCTTTTCTGACCTGTATCCCTCTTCTCCCACTTACCTCATTTCTTTTCTGACCTGTATCCCTCTTCTCCCACTTACCTCGTTTCTTTTCCGACCTGTATCCCTCTTGTCCCACTTACCTCGTTTCTTTTCTGACCTGTATCCCTCTTCTCCCACTTACCTCGTTTCTTTTCTGACCTGTATCCCTCTTGTCCCACTTACCTCATTTCTTTTCTGACCTGTATCCCTCTTCTCCCACTTACCTCGTTTCTTTTCTGACCTGTATCCCTCTTCTCCCACTTACCTCGTTTCTTTTCTGACCTGTATCCCTCTTCTCCCACTTACCTCATTTCTTTTCTGACCTGTATCCCTCTTCTCCCACTTACCTCATTTCTTTTCTGACCTGTATCCCTCTTCTCCCACTTACCTTGTTTCTTTTCTGACCTGTTTCCCTCTTCTCCCACTTACCTCGTTTCTTTTCTGACCTGTATCCCTCTTCTCCCACTTACCTCGTTTCTTTTCTGACCTGTATCTCTCTTCTCCCACGTACCTCATTTCTTTTCTGACCTGTATCCCTCTTCTCCCACTTACCTTGTTTCTTTTCTGACCTGTATCCCTCTTCTCCCGCTTACCTCGTTTCTTTTCTGACCTGTATCCCTCTTCTCCCACTTACCTCGTTTCTTTTCTGACCTGTATCCCTCTTCTCCCACTTACCTCGTTTCTTTTCTGACCTGTATCCCTCTTCTCCCACTTACCTCATTTCTTTTCTGACCTGTATCCCTCTTCTCCCACTTACCTCGTTTCTTTTCTGACCTGTATCCCTCTTCTCCCACTTACCTCGTTTCTTTTCTGACCTGTATCCCTCTTCTCCCACTTACCTCGTTTCTTTTCTGACCTGTATCCCTCTTCTCCCATTTACCTCATTTCTTTTCTGACCTGTATCCCTCTTCTCCCACTTACCTCGTTTCTTTTCTGACCTGTATCCCTCTTCTCCCACTTACCTCGTTTCTTTTCTGACCTGTATCCCTCTTCTCCCACTTACCTCGTTTCTTTTCTGACCTGTATCCCTCTTCTCCCACTTACCTCGTTTCTTTTCTGACCTGTATCCCTCTTCTCCCACTTACCTCGTTTCTTTTCTGACCTGTATCCCTCTTCTCCCATTTACCTCATTTCTTTTCTGACCTGTATCCCTCTTCTCCCACTTACCTCGTTTCTTTTCTGACCTGTTTCCCTCTTCTCCCACTTACCTCGTTTCTTTTCTGACCTGTATCCCTCTTCTCCCACTTACCTCGTTTCTTTTCTGACCTGTATCCCTCTTCTCCCACTTACCTCCTTTCTTTTCTGACCTGTATCCCTCTTCTCCCACTTACCTCGTTTCTTTTCTGACCTGTATCCCTCTTCTCCCACTTACCTCGTTTCTTTTCTGACCTGTTTCCCCTCTTCTCCCACTTACCTCATTTCTTTTCTGACCTGTATCCCTCTTCTCCCACTTACCTCGTTTCTTTTCTGACCTGTGTCCCTCTTCTCCCACTTACCTCGTTTCTTTTCTGACCTGTATCCCTCTTCTCCCTTGACTTCTTTACATTCTTCCATTCCTTCTTGTTTTGCTCCACAGTAGCTGTATAAAGAAGGAAAGATTATTGTAGTAGTGTTAAAGAACAAAGGTTTGGGGGTCACGATAAAAATGTTTTCAGTACATTTAAGGTTTATATTGAGCCTTTTTTATGAATTATACATACAAAGAGTATTAGTTGTATGAAGACAAGGGTAGACAAAGCTACAAGGTCTGCTGCACTTTTGAGCCACAAAGAAGTATTATTATGTGGAAATTATAGTAGGCAAATAGAAAAATTTTCTTAAAGATGTATTAGAATCAAACACTGCAGTAGGTTTACTATGAGAAGCATTAGAAAAACTGAAACAGCTGTTGGATTTTGTAAAAACATCTTTATTTTGGCTAAATTGTAAAACTGGCAGATTAGATGATTTAAGTGTCTCTTAGCAGTTGTCAAAGTCATTTTTTCTATATTCACACCTTGTTTTTCATAGTTAATAATAAAACATAGTTACAAGTTAAGGAGGAAGGAGAAGTTGACTAGATCTTGGACTTGGGACTAGCTGTCCGGTATCTGTTGTTTCAAGAGTGCACTCTGATTGCAGGAAAAGTGATTGTATTACACCAAGTATCTTGTGAGTAAATATCTCTAGATTACAAGTGTTTGGTCTGCATGTTGTAAGCTGTTTCAGGTGACACAAAGAAGAAAAAATAATCACTTTACCGACTCAGAAATGAAGTGTTCATTTCTTATTTTCCTATTTCTGTCACAATGTTATTGATAATTTTTGCTATGTAAACATATTCGTTCTCAGCTATACAACTTTTCTTTTTTAACCTTACTAAATTGTATAGAGGTCTTCTTCCTCAGCTCCATTGCAGAGAAGCACAGTCTAGCGGGACATACCTGATTAACAGACAGAAAGAACAAATGCCAAAGTGCATGGTTGTCTGGAAATAAATGAATTAGTAACACTGCAAATGCAAATTATGATTTTAATTCAGTTTGCTGAAAGTTAATTTCTTTGTAGAAAATAGTTTCTGCAGTGGGGATTGCTGCTTACCCCTAAGGTGCAGCAACTTCCACAGCTCATAATCTGACCGGAGAAAGGGATGGTGGGTTGTGTATTATGAAAAAAGTACATTTTCAGGCTGAACTAATTTTCTATCACTTCTTCCAGCTGAAAGTCTTCTTGATGATTTTTTCTGTGAGCAATAGCTAGGGACTTAGGTGGTACTCTCGCTTGTCCTTCTCTTGAAAAGAGGCTTAACCATCACATGCCATCTCCTCTTAGTTTCGGATGAAGCAGGTCAGCTCAAATGCAAACATTTCTTCTCGAAACAGTTAGCCCCATCCACAGCTATGTGACTACTATGGCCAAACAAGTAACAAAGTGATAACAAAGTGATACTGGGAAGTCCAGCAACCCACTACTTTGAAGGGAGGGGTGGAATACTTAGTCTTCTCTTCTTTGCACTCTTAAAAGACAGGCCAATATGGTAGAAGTGATTTTCAGGAAATAGCTAACAGTACATCAATGCTCTACAGGCATGTTTGTTTTACATGTTTTTCAAATGCTGAAACCTAACTGGGTTATATATTATTTATGGTTTGTTAACTTCATTTAAGCACTAGTAGTAGGACATATTGTTTCATGATGTACACAGGTGATATTGAGTGCACCAGGACTAGAAATGGGTTATGTGCATAGTCAACCAGGAGCAGGTGGGTGAGGCAAGTTGTTGCCAGTTATACCTAGTCAGGTGACACAGAGGATAGGATAACATAAGCATAACGTTTGCAAATGTCTAAGCCATTTGAGGACTAAAGCCTTACTGTTCACATGTTTACAGCCACAATGAAATGTCAGTGATTTATATACAAGTGAGTGAAAGTAAACCTTAATTTCTTTTCTTTTCTTTATTTATTTTCTTTGCATAGTAGTTGCATTCTTCCGGTCATTTGTAATGAACCTAGTTAATTCTTGATCTGTTTTCAGGGGAAATATGGTAGTCATAACAGAGGCCCCATTCAGGTCTCCATAACTGGTCTCAGTGTTCAGTAATGACATAGGTGTACAAGTTTCCTTCCCTTCTTGTCTTATACATCTACTTCAGACCCTGAATAGTGATGGGTTTTTGAGTGGTCACTTTTCCAACCCCCATGGAAAAAGATCAACATAGCACCATGTGGGTAGCACCCCTCCTCTTTTCCTTCCCCAGATAGACAAACGTAATGAAGAGAGCAAGTCTGTGTCTACTCAAAGTTTTCTACACTATTCTATTCAGTCCTCTGGGTATCCTGAGTCCATTCCAGAATCTGGGCCATAGGCTGATAACTTCCCTTTGTTAAAAATGTCTGCCTGCATGTCCTATGATTCACAGATAGTCCAAGTTTATCGAGTGTTATGACCATCCACAGCTTGCCACTAGTCTCCCTCAGGCCATTTTCCTTTCCCCAAGAAGATCATACTAGTTAATCGTAGAGTAAAATTAAATTTGGAAATTCAGAGTAAATTGTGGATTTTTATACAGTCATCTAGTTTATATGTAAATAAAGACAGTGAATATAAGTGGTCAACATGCAGGTGACGTTTATTCCAGAGTTTTGGGAGGCAGTGGGTTATAAACCTGTCCCTCCACCTTGTTTTATTTATCTTTTTTTGAAGATTTATGTTCCTGGTTATAGTATTTTTAGAAATGTTGAAATTGTAGAGAAACAGAAAGCCTGGGGCAATAATGACATGGCAAGCGAGAAAAAGGTCTCCCTTTAAAAGTCTATAATACACCAAATAAAAGGATAGTGCTTCCAGCTTCTCTTGGTTGCTCAGGAAATTTAGGGTTGTGATCTTTTTGGTTAGTAATCATTGTGGTCTTTCTAATTGTTTTATATGTTTAGTGAGATACATCCCAAAAGGGAGGCATTGTACTTGATAATTGGATCAATCAATGCTGCATGTAAGGGAATGGTTACCTCTTTAAATCTTGATAATATTCCTTTGGCAATTTATTGAACTAAGTGAAATGATTTTTGACAGATATTGTTATATGATAGTCAAAAGAGAAAGAGCTATCAGCTGAATTACCTTGGACCCCTACAGTATTTTCATTTTTGGTGGTGAAGCCAGAACCAGAAGGCATAATTTAATCCACCAAAATTTTAGTCAGGGTTTTCAGCTGAAAGCTTTCATTACTGTCAAATTTTCACCAACTCACCTATAAATAGCACCACACTGATCAAAAAGGTAGGTATGGCCTAACATTACCAAAAATTACAAAGATAACTGGATCAGCATTGAAACCTTCCATAATAAGGTAGTGGAATGCAAAAGTAGATTGGAATGCAACATTTATGAGATCATGTATACCTCTTAACTGTCCCTAATTTTACCTCATATTTTTTCCTGGTCCTCATAAAATGTTTGATTTTCTGTAAATCGCTGAGAATTACAGTCTGTCAAAATGCCAGGTGGTACAGTTTCATACTTATCATTATTTAGAAAATGTGTGTTGTTGTTAAACCTATTGATTTGAAGTTGTTGTTTTCATTTAGTCTTCAACCTGTGAGTTTGGATCTGATATCAGATCTGATTTGGCCAAATACTACAACTCTAGGATAAAAAAAACATCTGAGCTCCTCACCTACCCTAATGCCCTGCTGTCCCTTCATCCCTCAGATCTCATTTGCCGCATTTGCGAACTGCATTGGGATAGCAATTATCTGAGCTCCTTTTGGGTTTGTGAGTCAATTTTTCTAAAAATTTTCTTTAAAATATCTTTCTAGTTGTGATAGTTATTCTCTCCTAGCCTATATCTGCTTATCTGAGTGGTTCCATTTCCCTTTATTGTCATTGATCAAATTTGGATTGATCCAAGGGGAGGTCCTATAGGACTTTATTTAAAAAGGAAAGAGTTGCTATGGAAACTCAGATTAAATGCATGTTCTTGGCCTGGTTTGAATGAAATTAGTTCAATTTATTGTTTGCTAAAATTAAGAGCCTTAGAAAGATAGGAATACTTAATCTGAAATAGAACATTTTTTTCTGTGAAGTGTTCATCAAACTCTTCTTTTATTTTATTTATAAATTACTGTAATTTATTTTTCAACTAAGGTAGGTTTGTGTTTTAACTTAACTTTTTCTATTATAGCAATGTGTTAAACAAGTTTTAAATGTACAATATGTTTTATTACTTTACATATTTTTTATTACTTTTCACACTTTTTTAGTTTATAAAATGCGAAGGAAGCTTCAGAACTTTAGCAAAGGAGTTCATATTATTACATTCACTTAAAGAACTGCTGGTTGACTAGTGCTTGGCTGTTAATGAGTACTAATTAATCAATTAATTTAGGTGATTTGATAAACTGCATTTAAGGTAAAGCCATTTTGAAATTGTCATCTGATGAAGTCCATTTGATTTTAATGGATGATAGTGCTTATCATTAAAGTTTGTAGTGAACCTTCTCACGTCTCTTCAGATTTTTGTTTTTTTTAAATTTCATACTTATTATTATTTAGAAAATGTGCATTGATGTTAAACCTATTGATTTGAAGTTGTTTTCATTTGGTCTTCAACCTGTGGGTTCGGATCTGTTATCAAATATGACTTGACCAAATACTGCAGCTCTAGGATCCCAAAAAATCTGAGCTCCTCACCTACCCATAATGCCCTGCTCTCAGTTCATCCCTCAGATCTCGTTTGCCACATTTTTTAACAGCGTTGGGATAGCGATTATCTGAGCTCCTTTTGGGTTTGTGAGTTGATTTTTCTAAAAATTTTCCTTAAAATATCTTTCTAGTTGTGATAGTTATTCTCCCCTATCCTATATCTGCTTAACCGAGCGGGTCCATTTCCCTTTGCGGTTCATTCTTTCTCTATTTTTATTTTCCCTTTCCATAAGAAAAAAAAACTAATCTTTCCATCTATTTTTTAGCTACTGTATTTAAAGTCTTTTCTGTATTTAAAACTTTTTCCATTGGTATACCTTGTTGCCTTTACTATGTCTGATAAGCCAGCAGGGTTTAAAAAGTGTGCTATGTGTGGGCATAAAATCCGTCTGTCCGATGTCCACACAGAGTGCATTGTTTGCTTAGGGACCTCTCACATTGACTCCTGTTGTTCTATATGTGTTGGTTTCAATTAGCACATGCTGATTGACAGGAGAAATAAACTGATCCTTAAGGGTCTTCTGCCTTCTTCCTCCTCTTTTGGTTATCTGTCCACTTTTGTGGTTCAAACCCCCCCAAGAGGCACAAAGAAAAGGAATGGTCCTCTGGCAAAAGTTCTTCCTTGCCCTGTGAGCCTTCTCACAAGTTCACTTCAGATCCTAAGTTCTCGGATTTGCGTGAGTGAGGAACTGGTCTGGATCTGGATCCCTTGGTTTTCTTCAGAGCCGGTTACCTCCAAACCAAAGTTGCCACTGCTTCATTCCCCTAGACCAGCCTCCATGCTTCCTTCTGTTACTTCCGGAGCCTTTCTGAAGCTGAGATTGACAGAATGTTGATGAAATTTCTCAAGGCAGAAATTCAACTGAGGGTTTTGCCCACCCCATCCCCTGTTGTATCTGGTAGCCTCTAGCCTGCTTTTGTCTCTATCCTCCTCTGATCCAACCTTCAGCTTTGGAGTTATTGGATCCAAGGATCCCAAGAGCCGACACATCAGAACTAACATGTATGGTTACCTTGACTCTGGTTGCCCTGATTACTTTGGCCCTGACAATTTTGGATCAGTGTGACTCTCTGAGCCATAGCGCAGATGTCAGGTCTGAGGGTTTGTTGTCAGCCGCAAAGCTTTTGGAGTTGTCTCTTCCCCTCAGAGCCTCTGCGCTTGATATTTTGGCTCCGACTCTCCCCTCAGATCCAAGAGTGTCAGTAATTCATAGGGTTTCTCTGCCAACAACTTCAGCTCTGGAAAGGGGTCCCTCGGATTCCCATTTGCCCTCAGCATTCGAGGTGGTGGAGAGGGTTCTCTCCAACCCTAGGAGAGACTCAACTATCCTTCCCTCAGAGACTCGTGCCTCCTCAGGAGGGGTTGTGCAAGAGTCAACCTTTCTGTCTCCTCCTGGTCAGCCTGCTGAGAAGAGCTTCCAGACTTCTTCCCAGTTGGAACACCTTGAGTCTTCCAATACCTCCCAGGAGCACATCACCGAGGAGGCTTCTTGTAAGCATATATGCAAAACAAGACGTGGATTCTTCTCAGGAATCCCTCACTGATGACACCAATTTGGAGGAAGGGGAAGGGTCCCCAGAATCCTCATTTGGAGATATCATGGAAATCCTGTGTCAGAAAGGTGTGTGGTCCATCCAAAACCCAAACCCAGATGAGTCAGTGTTCCTGGAAGCCTTTGGGTCAGGTCCATCTACATCTTGGGTGTTCCCCCTGCAGACCCTCTTATTGATATCATCTCCTGCAGGGCATGGAAGGAGCCAGACACAGTGGAACCCATCCCCAAATGCCAAGACAAGATCCTTAGAATACCTTCCAATAGGCCACATTGGACTAAGGCTATCCCTGTCAATGCTATGATGCTTGCAGCAGCTATCAAGGAGGAGCTGGCTCAGGAAAGCCCCTCTGTTCACATCCAAGCAGGGAGTCTCAGGTGGTGGACAGATTCAGGAAGTGGGTGCATGCTTCAGCTACCTTCGCTTTGTGGGTGCTGAACTATTTTGCATGTGACCAGACTTCAGAGAGACCTGGTAAAGGAGATGTCCTTCAAGGATGCATCTGCAGTCCTAACATATGGGTTGTCCTGCCTCAGGCAGCCCTTCGGTCGGCCGGATTCCAAAGTCTGGGTCTGGCCTCGGCTGATGTCGCACTTCACCTGACGTCATAGCTGCTGTGAATTGGGTATAAAGGCAACAGCCGATGCCATTTTCCTCAGTCTTTCTTGCCGCGCGGTGCCCGAAGCAGAAGCTGTTCGCAAGTGCCGGTCGGTCAGATCCAGAGATTACTACTACCGAAGACTTCTAAAAAGCTAAGTACCCCGTTGGGGACTCTTTCTTGCCTCAGCCGATGTCAGAAAAAGTAAATAACTGTTTAACTTGTGGGAAACAAATACCTCATAAGGATTTCCACTCTTACTGCCTTCCTTGCTTAGGCCCAGGCCACGACGTAGCAGCTTGTATAGCCTGTGCTTCCTTCAACCGACGGACACTTAGACGTCGGTCGGAGTTTGCAGAGGAGTTTTTCGGCCCCGCTTTTGCTTACAAAATGCCGTCGGAGACTCCGACTACACAATTAGCTAAAAAGCGTAAGGAAAAGGACCGACACTCGTGGTCCGCGGTTTCGGCCGAAACCACGGTTAAGCCAACCGCGAGTGTCTCGGTTTCGGCTGAAACCGAGTCCACGGTTCTTCCTTCGGCCGAAAGCATGCCTCCTATAGCCGAGGCCTCACACAGCATGGCTGAATCTGCTACTGAAATTCCACCTGCTGTTGCAGGTTCCCAGGATTTATCAGATACTATTCCTTTAGACATATCTACTCCTGCACGTGGAGCTGCTAGGCCCCCTGCATCTATGTCTATCAAGGCTTTTCCAGGGCTAAAGCAGCTAAATCTTCTAAGGCCTTGCCTGCTAAAACCCCCTCACACAGGCCTACCTCTAGTTCCCAAATGCTCAGCCTGGCAGAGGATCTCATTTCTTTGATCAGGGGATCCCAACCTCACCCTGACAGGGCCTCTCATCCCCCTCCAGAGAAGAGGCCTAGAGCAGAGCCCCTGAGCCAGTTTCAACAGATTATTCCTCGGATGATTCAGAAAACTCAAATCCTCCAGAAGGCCCTTATTCTCCATATGAGGACTCTGATGCAGAAGACTCCATTCCTTCTGCCTCTCCTCCTGAGGAATTTTCTTTTGGGGAAACCTTGCATGCTATGAGAGAGCAATTTCAATGGCAGGGCCAGGATTTTTCAGATTCAAGGAAAAGGCTAAGGACCTTTTTACATTTACCACAGCATAGGCCTTTAGCCATTCCTCCAGTATTAACAGTTGTGGATGATGCATTTAATGATGCTTGTACTGCCCCTGACTCTCTTCCCCCGGCCCCTGCTAAGCCCGACAGATATTACAGGGTCCCGGACACACACTTTCACTTGTATAAGGCTCCTATTGCAGATCCTGAAACTATTTCACAGGGCCCCAAAGCTGTAGCAGCTGCCTCTGCCAAAAACCCCCTCCCCTCTGAAAGAGAATCTAGAGCTTTAGAGGAATGGGGTAAAAAAGTTTATACTTCTGCTACTCTTTTGGCTAGGGCCTTAAACTGTCAATTCCACATGATTCAGTATCAGGAATTTTTGTTAGATCAGCTAAATAAAAAACTGTCCTCTCCTGAACCTATAGACCGTAAGTCCCTTCAGGATTTGGTACATAACACTCAGCAGGTCAGTAATCATTCCTTAAAATGTGGCTATGATGCACTGGGGGCTTCCTTTAGATCAGCTATGACTGGTACAGTGATCAGAAGGCAGGCATGGTTAAAAGAGCAATCCTTACCAGACCATGTAAAGTCAAAGCTCCTAGATGCTCCCATGGAGAAACAAAGTTTGTTTGGCTCCCCTGCACAGCAAGTGCTAAAGAAGGTGGAAGAAAAAGCAAAATCTGTCCAAAGAGTCAAGGATTTCTTACAGGTCCAGCCTCCGAGGTTTAGTAGAAATTGGCCTTCGAAGAATTGGTCCTTTCCAGACACCTCCAGAGCACAGAGAGGCAGAAATAGGCGCCCAAGAGGCAGAGGTCAATCCAGAGGTGCCTACAGGGGATGTCAGTGGCAGCCTAACAACCAGAGAAGTACTGCCACAGATCCAGCTGCTACCACTTCCACAGGACAGTCACAATGACTTGGCTCTGATACCGCCTACCAGGGAACAACTGGAAGCACCCTTAGGCGGAAAGCTAGCCTTATTTTCAGTAAACTGGCATTACATTACAGGAGACAAATGGATTTTACAGACAATAGACAAAGGCTACAGGTTTCACTTCCATACTCTACCAAAAAAGAGGGGAATGCCAAACCTACCACCAAACCAAAAAACAAACGCTCTAGGACAAATCAACCACTTACTAAGGATGAGAGCTATAGAAAAGGTACCGCCTATGGAACAAGGACAAGGATTTTACTCCAGACTTTTCCTGGTACCAAGGAAAGAAAACCAATGGAGACCTATTCTCGACCTGTCCGCTCTGAACACATATCTCATTGTTCCAAAATTCTAAATGCTGACCCTACAGCAACTTCTTCCCATGCTGGGCAAGGAGTCTTGGCTGGTGACTCTAGATCTCAAGGAGGCATACCTGCACGTCCCTATACGACCAGATTGCAGAAGATACCTCAGATTTCTTGCAGGATCAGAGCATTATCAATTCTCAGCATTGCCCTTTGGCTTATCTACTGCGCCCAGAGTATTCACGAAATGCCTGGCATCAGTAATTGCTCATTGCAGACTTCAGGGAATTCTGATTTATCCATACCTGGACGACTGCCTAATACAAGCGGACAGCAAGACCAAATTAACAAAAGATTTGGAAAAGGTTATACAACTACTACAAGCCCTGGGATACACAGTCAACATGAAAAAATCAAGGCTGGTGCCATCCCAAAGGATAACATTCTTGGGTGCAGAACTGGACACTTCAAATCAAATGGCATTTCTCACAGCAGAAAAGCAAAAGCAACTACCACTCTATTTCATGGCATTAACAACACAGAACCAGCTTACAGCAAGGAAAGTCTTGCAAGCCCTGGGTTACATGGCATCCTGCATAATATTGATTCCACATGCCAGACTACATATGAGGAAGTTGCAATGGTACCTAAGGAATTTATGGTCTCAACACAAGCACAGTCTAGAAACCCTAATTCCATGCCTGAAGCAAGAATTCCTGTGGTGGGCTCAGGCCTGTCAGTTGAACAGAGGGCTGCCTTTCCACAAGCCTCACCCAAGCCAGACTATCACCACGGATGCCTCAGACCTCGGTTGGGGGGCACACATGGTGGACAAGTGTATACAAGGCCTATGGACACAAGACCAGCTGAACCTACACATAAATCAAAAAGAGATGCTGGCAGTGAAACAGGCAATTCAGACATTCAGACCGTTTCTTCAACAGGGTCATTTGCTGATAAGGACGGACAACACCACAGTCATGTGGTATATCAACAAACAAGGGGGCACACACTCATATCCTCTATGCCGGATGGCAATGGACCTGTGAAATGTGGCCCTGAAACTCAACATTCAGCTCCAGGCCATATTTGTGCCAGGAAAAGAAAATATACTAGCAGACACCTTAAGCAGAACTACCACAGATGCCCACGAATGGATGCTGCATCCAGACATCTTCAAATCCGTTACAAAGAAATGGGGACTACCAGAAATAGACCTGTTCGCATCCCCACACAACCACCAATTGAGGAAATTCTGCACAAGGACATACCACCCACTTGCTTGGAAGGTGGACTCCCTCTCCTTCAGTTGGGAAAATCTGACAGCATATGCATTCCCACCTCTTCCTCTGATGCACAAAGTGCTACTGAAGATCAAAGAAGATCACCCAAAGATCATCCTGATAGCTCCAGACTGGCCGAGGCAGCATTGGTATCCCGCTACTGAGGAGTATGTCTCGGACGCACGCATGGCCTCTACCTCTACTTCCTTTACTGCTAACACAGAACAACTTCAAGATCCTACATCCAAACTTGAAAACACTGCAGCTAGCTGCTTGGAATATTACATAAAACAAAATAACCCAGTTTTATCTCAGAGGGTTAAAGACATTATCCTGGAGGCTCGCAGACCCTCCACAAGGAAGACTTATTCAGCCAAATGGAAAAGATACCTCATTTGGAGTGCAGCAAAAGGGGAAAATGTATCATTAACAAACATAGCTAACATCCTGGATTATTTAGCAGAACTTCTCCACAATGGCCTGTCTTACTCCTCCATTAAGATTCATGCATCAGCAATCTCAGCAGAATACAACACGGATCCTCCAGTCTTCTCTCATCCTCTACTCAGGCAGTTTCTGAGAGGAATTAAAAATGTAAAGCCTCCAAGGAAGCCACCTTTACCTACATGGGACCTTAACTTTGTGCTGGAAAAGTTAACACTTCCCCCCTTCGAACCAGCAGCAACAGCAGAATTACAGTTCTTATATTGGAAAACTGCTTTCCTGCTTGCAATCACTTCAGCAAGAAGGGTTTCTGAATTACAGGCATTAATGGCAGTGCAGCCCTTCCTTATCTTCCATCAGGATAGAGTGTCCTTGAGAACTAACCCTACTTTTTTGCCAAAGGTGGTCTCCAGGGTATCATTGAACCAAGCAATCCACCTACCAACATTCTTCCCCGACCCACAGAACAGGGGGGAAAGACTACTACATACCTTGGATGTGCACAGGCAATTGCACTACTATCTGGACAGAACCAAGAACAATAGAAAAACTGACCAGCTTCTGGTAGCATATGCATCAGGAATGGAAGGAAAAGCAATTTCAAAACAGACAATCTCAAAATGGATAGGAAATTGCATTAGATTTTGTTACTCTTTTCATGGAAAGACAACTCCAAGAAACATCAGACCTCACTCCACAAGGGCTACAGCCACTACTACAGCTTTCTTACGAGGAGTGGCTACCAAAGACATTTTAGAAGCTGCTACTTGGAGCTCCATGCATACATTTGCCAAGTATTATAATCTACCTTTATACTCCAGATCCCAAGCAGGTTTTGCAACTGCTGTTTTGCAAGGGATCTTAACTACACCATAATCATCTTAGTGCCTCCTCCCCCAGTTTGGCTATGGTATTCTACCCATATGTTAGGACTGCAGATGCATCCTTGAAGGACATAGTACAGTTTTGTACCTACCATAAATGTAGATGTCCGAGAGGTATGCATCTGCAGTCAGGATTACCCACCCTCCTTCCCTCTGTGGTACTCCTAGGGTATTTGCCCATCTTGTAGCTAGCTGGGGGGAATCTATTATGGTGTATTTGTTTGTATATATGTATATACATGTTTATTTTTGTTTGCTCTCTACTGTTTGGAATCATTTGCATTTATCCAAATTTAGCCTTCCTAGAGGGCACCTGGCATCTGGGGCAAGAAACACTGAGGAAAATGGCGTCGGCTGATGCCTTTATACCCAATTCACAGCAGCTATGATGTCGGGTGAAGTGCGACATCAGCCGAGGCCAGACCCAGACTTTGGAATCCGGCCGACCGAAGGGCTGCCTGAGGCAGGACAACCCATATGTTAGGACTGCAGATGCATACCTCTCGGACATCTACATTTATGGTAGGTACAAAACTGTACTTTCTCTAGTTCTGCCCCAGGGTCCATGTCTGCAGAGGAACAGAAACCCTTTTCCTCCAGAATGGCCACCTTCCTTTCTATAGTGAATACATCCACGAAGCTGATCCTGCATGTGGCAGAGGGTAACTCATGGGTGGCCACTTCAGGCATTGCTATAAGGCGCCACACCTGGATGCAGCTCTGTGATTTCACAGAACCCTTTAAGGCATCTTTTACTAATGCTCCCTTTGACGGATCATCTTTGTTACATCCCACAGTTAGAGACATGTTCTCCCAGAGCAAGAAGGATGGGAAGATCTTGTCTACCATCGGAATTTGTTTTGCCACCCCTCAACTGTCCTTTTCCAGAAACCAACATGGTGGCAGGAAGTTGTGGTTTTGAAAATTTCAAGGTCCTTTCCAGGAATCACCAGGAGAATTTTCCTCCAGAGGCATAGGTGGAAACGGTGCTAATGGCAGATGCCACCCTCATAGCAGAAGGGGTCCCATGAACCAGGGGTCTCATGATAACTTCTCAGACAGGCCCAATCAGCGATCCTGAAGGATTGGCCAACTGCTTGGCTATGGAGGCAGTCAGGTGACATCTTTCTCTACATCCAACAGCCTGGGAAGCCATCACAAATGACCTTTGGGTGTTGAACATAATATCTAGAGGCTATGTTTTTCCCTTTTTCCAAAATCCCTCTCCAAAGAAGTCCCTCCCCTATGTTCTATCCAGTCAGAGAGAGGCTGCAGTATTAGAAATTTCAAAGCTGCTTGCAAAATGAGTCCTCCAGACTGTCCCCCAAGACCAGTTCAGTTCAGCCATCTATTCAAGATTGTTTTTAGTACCCAAGAAAATGGAGGACCTCAGACTTATTCTGGATTTGACACATCTGAACAACTCCATTGCCAATTCAAAGTTCAGAATGGACACAATTCAGTCCATTCTGCCCTTTCTGCAGAAGGACAACTGGATGTGCTCAGTAGATCTTCAGGACATATTCTATCACATCAAAATGAATGGGCACTTCAGAAGGTTTCTCTGCTTCCGGCTGGGAGCCAATCACTACCAGTTCAGAGTACTCCCCTTTGGTCTCACCACAGCCCCTGGGTTTTCACCAAATGTATGGTAGGAGTGGCAGCTCACCTGAGACTGCAAGGATTCTTTGTGTTTCCCTATCTGGGTGATTGGCTCCTCACTGCTCCCACCAGGCATCAACTCCTTCAAGCTAGGAACTACTTACTTCAACTAGCCTCAACCTTGAGCATCTCCATCAACTTAAAGAAATCACATCTACAACTGGTACAGGTGGTAGACTTCATTGGAGCCCATCTGGACACAATTCATTGCCTAGCTCTTCTTCCCCGGAGAGGATCTCCACCCTCAGACTCCATGTCATATAGATTCTAGATATTACAATGCCTCCAGCATGTGTTGCTCTAAGAGCATTGGGCTCCATGGCTGCCACCATTACTCTTGTTCCTATAGCTCATTGCCACATGAGTTCTTCAATGGACACTAATAGTTCAATGGTCCCACCTTTCTTATCCCCCAAATTATCCAATCAGACTTTCTCGAGTATGCAAATAATCTCTTTTCTGGTGGCTTTAATTACAGGTTCTAGCGCAAGGTCATCCCTTTATCCTTTCTTCCCCAAAGGCCACAGTGACCACAGATGCCTCCCAGCTCAGGTGCGAGGGCATTTTCTGGGTCAGACAGTCCAAGGCACCTGCCCCCCCTTAATGACCAATTTGCTTATAAATGCCCTGGAGATGAGAGCAGTGCTCCTAGCATTGCAAGTCCTTCATACCTCTCTTCCCTCAGGAACCCTTTCATTTCAGACAGACAACATGTCCATTGTTTGGTACATCAACAAGCAGGGAGGAACTAAGTGTTATCCCTTATGTCGAGAGACCATGAGGTTGTGGCAATGGGCGATCTCCTTTAACTGCTTTCTAGTGGCAACACACATTCCTGGGAAGTCAAATATTCTTGCGAACAGGCTCAGCAGGACCATTCTGATGCCTCATGATCTTCCAAAAATGAGGCCAGCATTGCTGTGATCTCTTTACATCTCTTTCCAACACCAAATGCAGTGGGTTTTTGCCCTGATCCCTCCTCAGAGACACTCATCAAGAGATGCTCTAGTCCATGCTTGGCTGCTGGTCTACTTTATGCTTACCCCCTCTTTCTCTCATTCCCACATTTCTTTAGAGAGCTCAGAGGTTGAAGAGCAAAGTTATCCTCATTGCTCCCTTTTGGTTTCGACAAGTATGGATGTTCTTCGTGTTTCACTGTTGCAGTCATTACATTTGGGGTAATCTGCTGGCAGGTTGCCCTCAGTCGGCCTGATTAACAAAGTCTTGGGTCCTGCATCGGTTGCTGTCCCTTCTTCTATGACGTCAGGTTGTCAGGGGAATAAAACATGTAGCTGACACCATTACATCAGTCTTTCTTGCCACGTGATGCCCGAAGCAGAAGCAGTTTGCAAGTGCCGGTCGGCCGACTCCTGAAATTTTCATTTTTGAGTTTCAGAACCAAAGTCTTCAACTAAAAGCTAAGTACTCCACTGGGGAAACTTTTTCTTGCTCCTTACCAATGTCAGTAAAAGTTAATAATTGCATTACTTGTGGGAAGCAAATACCTCATAAGGATTTTCATTTGTACTGTATTCCTTGCCTACGCCCTGACCACAATGTGCCTTGCTGTCGGTTTTGTGCTAAATTTAGTCAATGCACGATTAAACGTCAGTATATTTTTGCTTCTAAATATTTTGGTTCAAGATTTATCTATCCAGAAATGTCATCAGTTAGCAATCTGACTACTGGAATACCTAAAAAAACGCAAAGAAAAAGACAGAGACAGACCGTCAAGGTCCAAAACCGACGACGCTTTTTCTAAGCCATTCGCCAGTTCACCAGTACTCAGTGAGGCACTTTTGCAGCCCCTGATACCCGCTACTTTTGATTCACAGGCCCCTACTGAAACCCATTCTAAGTCTGGTATGCCACGAGATGCTTTAAGTATTGAACCCTCGGATGTCTCTACCTTAGATGGGTCCAGAGCCACTGTGCAGGCACCGACTTCTGAGGGTGTTTTCAGGCCTAAAGATTTGTATATTAAATTGACGCCATCTTCAAAACTAAGGCCAAAATCTACTTCTGTCTAAAAGAACGACGCTTGGGCCACGTGTACAGGCCCCAATGCCTAAAATTCAAATGATCAAAATGGCTGAAGATTTAATTACCTTGATCAGGGGTAGCCATCCACCTCCTGCTAAGAGGCCTAGGCAAGGCACTGATTATAAATCACCAGATCAGGTTTCTATTTCTTCTGATTCTTCTTCTGAACAGGATTTATCTATACCTACTTATGAGGACTCTGATGCAGAAGATTCCATCCTTCTGCTTCTCCCCCTGAGGATTTCTCTTTTGGAGAAACTTTGCATACCTTAAGGGAACACTTCCACTGGGAAAGTCAGGATTTCTCTGAATCTAAAAAGAGACTTAGGGATTTTCTTCTTCTTCCTCAGCATAGGCCTTAGGCTATACCTCCTGTTCTAGACATTGTTGTTGATGTTTTTTCTGAGTCCAGTATGACTCCTGATTCTCTGCCTTCAGCTCCTAGTAAGCCAGACAGATACTACAGGGTTCCTGACCTCCACAAATTCCTTTTCAAAAACCCTATTGCTGATCCTGAAACCATTTCTCAGGGTCCCAAGGGCATTAAGGCCTTTACTGCTAAAAATCCAACCCCTTCTGACAGAGATTCCAGGGTGCTGGATAGATGGGGTGAGAAGGATTACACTTCTGCAACCTTGGCAATCAGGGTTTTAACAGGGCTTTAAACTGTCAATTTCATATGCTTAAATATCAACAGCATGTCATGGGTCTATTTAAACAGAAAATGATGTTGATCTCTGACTGTGTGTAAAATAAAGAGTTGCAGGATTTATTACATTCAGCTGAACAAGTTGGAAAAAATACTTTGCAATGTGGTTTTGATTCTTTGGAGGTGTCTTGCAGGGCTGCTGTAACTGGATCTGTGATAAGAAGGCATGCTTGGCTCAAAGAGCAAAATCTGCCTGACCATGTTAAAGCAAAATTGTTGGATGCTCCTTTACAACAGGGCAGTCTTTTTGGTAATAAGGCTGAAGAAGTTTTAAAAAAGATGGAAGATAAAGCTAAATCTATGCAAACTGTGAACAATTTCTTATAAGTGCAGCCACCCAGATTTAGTAGGCACTGGCCTACTAAGAACTGGTCCTTTCCAGTTTCCTCGAGAGCCGCTCAAGCCAAATCCAGACATTCCAAAGGCTCCAGGTTTCAGTCACAAGGAACTTTTAGAACAAAACAATGGGGTGCCTCCACCTCTAAACCTGGAAGCAACAAGGCACCTCCCTATGGTAAACAGTCTCAATGACTTTCCTCTACAATCACCAAGCACTTACCTTTTGGCTGCCCCTTTGAGGGGAAAACTGGCACTTCATGCATGAAACTGGCAACTGATTATCCAGCACAAATGGGTTTTAAATATAGTATCCCAGAGATACAGATTTCATTTCCACACGTTGCCAATCCCAAACAGCTGGCTAGATCTGCCTCCAGATCAGTGGGCAGAGACCCAGATACAAGTTCTGTCCCTCATGAATATGGGGGCTATTCAACCAGTACCAGAAGAGGAAAAGGGGCAAGGTTTCTATTCAAGACTTTTCCTGGTACCCAGAAAAGACAAATCTTGGCATCCAATTCTGGACTTATCCATTCTAAATACATTTCTGGACATTCCAAAATTCAAGATGCTGACTCTTCAACAGTTACTACCTATGCTAGGCAAAGATGCCTAGTTGGTAACTCTAGACTTAAAAGAGGCTTACCTGCATATCCCAATAAGGGAATCTTGCAGACGATACCTCTGCTTCAAAGCAGGTTACTTGCATTACCGGCTCTCTGCACTGCCCTTTGGCTTATCTACTGTACCCAGGGTCTTCACAAAGCACCTGGCACCAGTAATTGCATTTTGCAGGCAAAGAAGTATTCAGATTTATCCATACCTGGACAATTGTCTAATTCAGGCAGAAAACAAGGACACTCTTCTAAAGCATCTGGCATTTGTAAAAAGGTTTCTAACTTGTCTAGGGTACACCATAAACGAAAAGAAATCACAACTGGTTCCCCACTCAAAAAATTACATTCTTGGGTTGCAAGCTTGAATACAACTGCCAGATGACTTACCTTATGCCAGAAAAGCAAATTCAATTGATGACTTACTTCAAACAGGTGGCCACAAAAACCCAGCTATCTGCAAGACAAATTCTGCAGGCCTTAGGGTTCATGGCCTCCTGCATTCTTCTAATTCCATATGCAAGACTGCATATGAGGAAACTTCAGTGGTACCTAAAAAGTTTATGGAGTCAACATTGTCACAGTCTGGAAACAATGATTCCTATTATACCTTGCATGCAACTAGAGTTACTATGGTGGGCAGAGGCCTGCCACCAAAACAAGGGACTGCCATTCACTCCACCCTCTGCCGCCCAAACCCTAACTACAGACGCATCAGACTATGCTTGGGGGGTACATTCATGGTGAATGGAGCCCAAAACAAATGCACCTACATATCAATCAGAAAGAGATGCTAGCTGTACAGAATGCTCTGACAGCCTTCAAGGATTACTTTCATCCAGGACAACTACTGATAAAGACAGACAACACCACAGTCATGTGGTACATAAACAAGCAGGGGGGTGCACATTCCTACCCCCTTTGCAAACTAGCCATGGCATTGTGGAACATGGCCTTGACCTACCAAATACAACTACAAGCTCAATTTCTGCCAGGAAAGCTAAATACTCTGGCAGACAAACTAAGCATAAATCTTATGGACCCACACGAATGGAAACTGGAACCACAAGTTTTCAACATGTTGACATGCAAATGGGGGAGTACAGACATAGATCTTTTTGCCTCACCCCAGAACTATCAGTTGGACAAATTCTGCAGAAGAATTCATCACAAAAAAGATTGGAAAGTGGATGCTGTATCATTCAGCTGGAAAAACCTATCAGTCTATGCTTTTCCTCCTCTGTCTCTGCTCTCCAAAGTTCTACTAAAAGTCAGACAGGACAAACCAAAAATGATTCTTATTGCTGCAGACTGGCCTCATCAACACTGGTACCCACTCCTGCGCAATGTGTCACACCTTCCTCCATGGCACCTGCCTCAGTCACCTTACCTATTGTCTCAGCAGAGCTACCAAATTCTGCACACTCAACTCCAAACTTTGAATCTGGCAGCATTGCTAATCAACTAATTTCACCCTTGACATCTCTCAGCAAACCTGTGATGGATGTCATTTTGGAGGCTAGAAGGCCTAGGACTAGAAAATCTTATGTTGATAAATGGAAAAGATTGTGTCTGGAACCAATCACAAGGAATAAGCACAGCAATGCCCAATATTCCTCAGATTCTGCAATACTTAACTGAGATGCTTCACAAGGGCCTATCTTTTTCTTCCTTAAAAATCCATGCCTCTGCCATTTCAGCTCATTACAACACAGAACATCCCCTCTTCTCTCATCCTCTGCTAAAGCAGTATCTCAGAGGGGCCAAAAATTTAAGACCTCCCAGGAGAGCATCAACTCCTGCATGGGACCTCAATTTTGTTTTTGAAAAACTCACTCTCCCTCCTTTTGAGCCAGCTGCTACTGCAGACCTAAAATTTCTCTCTTGGAGAACAGCTTTCCTTTTAGCAGTCACTTCAGCTAGAAGGATTTCAGAATTACAGGCTGTTATGGCAGTGGAGACTTTCATTATTTTTTATACGGACAGGGTGGCTCTCAGGACCAATCCATCCTTTATGCCTAAGGTGGTATCCAGTGTGGCTCTTAATCAGACCATTCATTCTGCCAACTTTCTTCCCCAATCCACAGAACAAGGGTGAGTGGATTCTGCACTCATTGGATGTACACAGACAACTTAGATTCTACTTAAACAGGATAAAAATCTCTAAGAAAATCTGAACAACTATTAGTGGCATTTGCTGCAGGGGCAGTGGGAAAGGCTATTTCAAAGCAGACTGTTTCCAAATGGATAAGCCATTGTATTCATTTCTGCTATATGCACCATGATAAATCTATCCCCAGGGGGATCAGATCTCATTCCACCAGGGCTGCATCTACTTCTGCAGCCTTTCTCAGAGGGGTTCCTACCAGAGACATTCTAGAAGCTGCTACCTAGAGCTCAGTTTACACGTTCATCAAACATTACCATTTACCTCTCTTCTCTAAATCCAGAGCAGGCTTTGCCACTGCTGTTCTGCAGGGCCTTATAGCTGCTCCTAATGCTGTATAAATCCATCCTCCCAACCATAGCTTTGGGATTCTACCCAAATGTAATGACTGCAGCAGTGAAACACGAAGAACATATTACAGTTGTGTACACTTACCATGAATGTAGATGTTTGAGTGTATTCACTGTTGCAGTCCTGGTTACCCTCCCTCCAGCCCCCTGTTTTTCTCTAAATATGCCTCTCTTTTCTTTTACTATGATTAAAAGCCTTTTTGGTGTATTTGCTTTTGTTTGGAGGTATATGTTTTGTATTTTTAATTATACACACACACACACATTATATATATATATATGTATATATATATATATATATATATATATATATATATATATATATATATAAATATTTTGCTCCCCATTTGGGTGGCACCGTCGGCTGCAAGTTTTTTACCCCTGACGTCATGGAAGAAGGGACAGCAACCTACGCAGGACCCAAGACTTTGTTAATCAGGCCGACTGAGGGCAACCTGCCAACAGATTACCCCAAATGTAATGACTGCAACAGTGAATACACTCAAACATCTGCATTTATGGTAAGTGTACACAACTGTACTTTTCCCTTCCTATGGCCACCCCTAGTATGTCCAAAATGGACCCTCTATCCCACTCTGGACCTTCTCTCCCATCCCTCAGGATGTCCTTACCCAGATCTATCCAGTGTAAAGTTGACCACTTGATTGCTCCTGTTCCATTGATGGCTAGGAATGCCAGGCTTTCTTCCTCAGTTAGAGAAATTTTAGTTGCAGCACGTAAAGCTTCCACCAGGAAAGTATATAACAGCAGGTGGAAGAGATTTCCTATTTGGGCTCACTGAAACCAACTGGATCCTTTTATGGCTCCCATTTCTGCTATATTAGATTTTTTTAATGCCCATTTTTCATAGCAGAGATAGGTTTTCCACTGTCAAGATGCAAATGGCAGGTATCTCCAGCTTTCATTTTGGGAAAAATTCATTACCTTTGGCCTCTTCCAAGTTGTGTAAAACTTTCCTAAAGGGCATCTTTCTTCTTTGTCCTCCCATTAAGGATCCCACTCCCCCTTGGGAGCCTACCATCGTCTTTTAAACATTGGTTGCACCTCTTTTTGAACCAGCAGCAAAGGTTGATTTGAGGTTTTTGTCATGGAAGACTGCTTTCTTAGTAGCCATCACTTCAGCTAAAAGAGTGTCTGAACTTTAGGCTTTATCTATCAAGCCACACTATTTGATCTTTTACAAAGATAGAGTTACATTGTGCTGCAGTCCTTCCTTCCTACCCAAGGTTGCTTATGAGCCTAATATTAACTAGGTAGTCAGTCTTCCAGTATTCTTCCCTAATTTCCAAAACAAAGGAGAATGCATTCTCTATATGCTGGATGTGCATATACAATAACATTTTTATTTGGATAGGACTAAACACTTCAGAAAGTCTTACCAACTTTTTGTTTCATACTCCAAGACTAATTTTGGGAAACCAATTTCCAAAGTTTTTCTGACAAATTGGATTTCAAGCTGTATTTCTCTGGTTTACTGTAGTAGAGGGATTCCTTTGCCGCTACCCATCAAAGCTCATTCCACTATGTCAGTATCCACATCCGCTGCCTTTTGGTGTAGAGTGCCCATTGATGAGATTTGCTCTGGAGCTACTTGGTCAAACTCACATACCTTCATATCTCACTACAAATTGGACATTATTTTCAGAAGCAGAGCTTTCTTTGGTTCTGCTGTGCTACAGAATATCCTTCCATAAGGGCCTCCCAAAATTTATGTAGCTGGGAACTCTGTCCCACAGGTTGAAGACTAAATGAAAACAGCAGCTTCAGATAAAGAAGTTATGTACTTATCATAATGCTCCATCTGAGTTGTTGCTTTTTCATTTGGTCTTCAACCTTCCCTCTCTCCATCCCCCCTTCCAAATTATTTCTTTCTGCAGATCTGGTGTATGTTGCTCTTTTGGTCACTCCTATGTCCGTGTTGAGCTCCTGAAGTATTCTTGTTCCATTCTATTTAGGGACATATGTTTTCTGGGTTTTATATATATATATATATATATATATATATATATATATATATATATATATATATATATATGAGTATGTTGGGAAAAAGATGCTAAGGATGAAGCTACCAGGTAACAGGAAAAGAGGAAGGCCTAAGGTAAGGTTTATGGATGTGATGAGAGAGGACATGCAGGTGGTTGGTGTGACAGAGTAAGATGCAGAAGACAGGAAGAAATGGAAACAGGTGATCTGCTGTGGCGACCCCTAACGGGAACAGCCGAAAGAAGATGATGATGATGATGATATATATATATATATATATATATATATATATATATATATATATATATATATATATATATTACATTACATACTTGCCTTGTGAGCAGCAAACTCGATCTGAGGGATGAAGGGAGCACAGGGCATTGTGGGTAGGGGAGGAGCTCAGGTTTTTCAGATCCTAGAGCTGTAGTATTTGGCTGAGTTGGATCCAATATCAGATCTGAACCCACATGTTGAAGACCAAATGAAAAAGCAACAACACAGATGGATTTTTATGGTAAGTACCCAACTTCTTTTTCTATTAACTGTTTTAAGTGAATTAGAGTAATATTTAAAAATTATCCCTGATTTTGGACATTTGTCCTGCATTATGTTTGGGCTTTGTCCAGAATTCTTGAGCAAAGAAGTCGAGCGCTGTACTGTGGAGATTCTTTTGCATTTGTGATGTCCTCTGTATCGCTTAATACATGACACTTTATTCCTTGCATCAAGCACTTGTTAACTAGCAGTAACAAAGCTTTAGAAGTAACAGGAGGCTTAGTTTTGAGATGAGCATACCTTCTTACATCTTTCTTCAGGATATCCTTTAGGTGCTGTGTTAACACAAACTTTGGACAATTTTACATGATTCTGGCCCATCAGAACATTGCATGTGTTTTACTTTGCACTAACCTGTACTTCAGAGAATAATATAATACAGTATAAACTGTTTGCCTCACTTTTGCAACCTGCTTACATGTCTATTAAAAATAAAACAGAGTAAGCATGTGTTTTGTTTATTTGTTGTTTCCCCTGAGTCACATTAGCATGTTGTAATCACTATTTTTGCCCCTGGTGATTGCTGGTCATCAGCCCTCTGTCAGACAAATGACCCATTTGTTCCCTTCAACATTGAGGGTGAGAGTTGACAGAGGGTGGTCATCATTTAGGCAGTCATCAAGGGTGGTTTGAGGTATTCTCCTTTATTCAACGCTATATCCCCATGCAGGGAAGGAAAGGTAACTTGTAATCGGTAGATGTTCTTCGTGTTTCATTGTTGCAGTCATTACATTTGGGTAATCTGCTGTTGCCCTCACTCGGCCTGATTAACAAAGTCTTGGGTCCTGCGTTGATTGCTGTCCCTTCTTCCATGACATCAGGTCATCAGGGGTATAAAACATGCAGCCGATGCCATTACATCAGTCTTTCTTGCTGTGCAGTGCCCGAAGCAGAAGCAGTTCGCAAGTGCCAGTCGGCCAACTCCTGAAATTTTCATTTTTGAGTTTCAGAACCGAAGTCTTCAACTAAAAGCTAAGTACTCCATTGGGGAAACTTTTTCTTGCTCCTTACCAATGTCAGTAAAAGTTAATAATTGCATTACTTGTGGGAAGCAATTACCTCATAAGGATTTTCATTTGTACTGTATTCCTTGCCTAGGCCCTGACCACAACGTACCTTGCTGTCGGTTTTGTGCTTTATTTAATCAGCGCACTATCTGTCGTTGGTACATTTTTGTCTCTAAATATTTCGGTTCTCAGTTCAATTATCTAGAAATGTCATCGGTTAGCCATCCGACTTCCAGTATTCTGAAAAAACGCAAAGATAAAGACAGAGACAGGCCGCCAAGGTCCAAAACTGCTGATGACGCTTCTCCTAAGCCACTCAGCAGTTCGCCAGTACTCAGTGAGACGCTTTCGCAGCCCCTGATACCCCCTACTTCTGATTCGCAGGCCTCTACTGAGACCCATTCGGAGTCCAGTATGCCACGAGATGCTTCACCTATGGAACCCGCGGATGTCTCTACCTTGGATGGTTCTGGAGCCACTGTGCAGGCACCAGCTTCTGAGGGTGTATTCAGGCCTACAGACTTGCATGTTAAATCAACACCGCCTTCATTACTAAGGCCTAAATCTCGATCCATGTTTAAAAAAATGAAGCCCAGGCCACATGTTCAGGCCCCTATGCCTAAAAAACAAATGATAAAAATGGCTGAAGATCTAATTACTCTAATCAGGGGTAGTCAAAGCCCCAAGAGGCCTAGGGCTGAGCTTGTTTATGAATCTTCTGATCAGGATTCTTTTTCTTCTGACTCTTCTAATGACCTGGATTTGTTGATACCTACTTATGAGAATTCTGATGCAGAAGATTCCATTCCCTCTGCTTCCCCTCCTAAGGATTTTTCTTTTGGGGAAACTTTACATACTTTAAGGGAACATTTCCACTGGGAAAGCCAGGAATCTTCTGATTCAAAAAAGAGGCTTAGGGATTTCCTTCTTCTACCTCAGCATAGGCCTTTGGCTATACCTCCTGTACTAGACATTGTGATGATGTGTTCTCGGAATCCAGTATGGCCCCTGATTCCCTGCCTCTGGCTCCTAGTAAACCTGACAGATAATACAGGGTTCCTGAGTCCCACAAGTTCCTTTTCAAAAATCCTGTTGCAGATCCAGAAACTATTTCTCAGGGGCCCAAGGGCATTAAGGCTTCTACTGCTAAAAATCCTACCCCTTCTGATAGAGACTCCAGGGCGCTGGATAGATGGGGGTAAAAAGGTTTATACTTCTGCAACCTTGGCAATCAGAGCTTTAAACTGCCAATTTCATATGTTAAAATATCAATAGCATATTATTGGACTGCTTAAACAGAAAATTATGTTGATCCCTGACTGTGTGGAAAATAAAGAATTACAGGATTTAATGCATTTTGCTGAACAAGTTGGAAAACATACTTTGCAATGTGGTTTTGATTCTTTAGAGACCTCCTGCAGGGCTGCTGTTACTGGGTCTGTGCTTAGAAGGCATGCTTAGCTTAAGGAGCAATCTTTGCCTGATCATGTTAAAGCTAAATTGTTGGATGCTCCTTAAAATCAGGACCGCCTGTTTGGCAATAAGGCTGAAGAAGTTCTAAAAAAGATGGAAGATAAAGCTATATCTATGCAAACTGTTAAAGATTTTTTACAAGTTCAGCCTGCTAGATTTAGTAGGCACTGGCCCTCTAAGAATTGGTCCTTTCCATCCCCTTCCAGGTCTTCTCAAGCCAAACCCAGACACAGCAAAAGCCCCAGGTTTCAGTCCCATGGGGCGCACAGGAATATGCAGTGGGGGCCTCCACTTCCAAATCTGGGAATAACAAGACACCCCCCTATGGTAAACAGTCTGAATGACTTCCTTTTAGAATTACCAAGAACTTATCTTTTAACCGCCCCTTTGGGGGGAAAGATTGCTCTTCATGCAAAGAACTGGGAGCTCATTACCCAGGACAAATGGGTTTTAAATATAGTGTCCCAGGGATACAGATTTCATTTCCACACATTGCCAACACCAAACGGGTGGCCAAACCTGCCCCCAAATCAGTGGGCAGAGGCTCAACAACAAGTACTTTCCCTCTTAAGCATGGGGGCTATTCAATTGGTACCAGAAGAGGAAAAGGGACAAGGTTTCTATTCCAGGTTTTTTCTGGTACCTAGAAAAGACAAATCATGGCGTCCAATCCTGGACCTGTCTACTCTAAACACATTTCTGGAGATTCCAAAATTCAAGATGTTGACTCTTCACCAGTTACTTCCTATGCTAGCCAAAGATGCCTGGTTGGCAACTCTAGATTTTAAAGAAGCATACCTGCACATCCCAATCAGGGAATCTTGCAGAAGATACCTACGCTTCAAAGCAGGCTACTTGCATTATCAGTTCTCTGCACTGCCCTTTGGCTTGTCTACTGCGCCCAGGGTATTCACAAGGTGCCTGGCTCCAGTTATTGCATTTTGCAGGCAAAGAAATATTCAAATATATCCATACCTGGACGATTGTCTAATTCAGGCAGAAAACCAGGGCATACTTCTAAACCATCTGGCGTTCGTAAAAAGGGTTCTAACTTGTCTGGGGTACACCATAAATGAAAAGAAATCACAACTGGTACCCTGTCAACAGATTACATTCCTGGGTGCAAGCTTGAATACAACTGCCCGGATGGCTTTCCTCATGCCAGAGAAGCAAATCCATTTGGTAACATACTTCAAACATGTGGCCACAAAAACCCTGCTATCTGCAAGACAAATACTGCAAGCCCTGGGGTTCATGGCCACCTGCATTCTTCTAATTCCATATGCAAGACTGTATATGAGGAAACTTCAGTGGTATCTAAAATGTCTATGGAGTCAACATTGTCACAGCCTAGAAACAATGATTCCTATCATACCTTGCCTACACCTGGAGTTCCTATGGTGGGCAGAGGCCTGCCACCAAAACAAGGGACTATCATTCACGCTACCCCCTGCCACCCAAACCCTAACTACAGATGCATCAGGCTATGCATGGGGGGCTCTCCTGGCAGGGAAGTGCATTCAGGGCAAATGGAACCCAAATCAAATGCACCTATATATCAATCAAAAAGAAATGTTAGCTGTACAGAATGCTCTGATAGCCTTCAAGGACTACATTCTTCCAGGACAACTAATGGTAAAGATGGACAACACCATGGTTATGTGGTACATAAACAAGCAGGGGGGTACACATTTCTACCCCCTCTGCAGACTAGCCATGGCATTGTGGAACACAGCCTTGAGCTACCAAGTGCACCTACAAGTTCAATTCCTGCCAGGAAAATTTAATACACTGGCAGACGGACTAAGCAGAAACCTCATGGACCCACATGAGTGGAAACTGGAACCACAGATTTTCAACATGTTGACAAGTGAATGGGGGAGCCCAGACATAGATCTATTTGCCTCCCCCCAGAACTACCAGTTGGACAAGTTTTGCACAAGGACTCCTCACAAACAAGCCTGGAAAGTGGATGCTCTATCCTTCAGCTGGAAAAACCTATCAGTCTACACCTTTCCCCCTCTGCCTCTGCTCTCCAAAGTTCTACTAAAAGTCAAACAGGACAAACCAAGGATGCTTTTAATTGCTCCATACTGGCTGCGCCAACACTGGTACCCCCTCCCGTGCAGTGTGTTGCAAATATCTCCATGGCACCTGTCTCAGACCCCTTCCCTGCTGTCTCAGCAGGAGAATCAAATTCTGCACCCTCAGCTTCCAGCATTGAACCTTGCAGCCTGGCTAATCACTTAAATTCACCCTTTTCATCTCTCAGCAAACCTGTGATGGATGTCATCTTAGAGGTGAGAAGACCTAGTACTAGAAAACCTTATGCTGACAAATGGAAAAGATTCTGTGCCTGGAACCAATCTTTAGGGATGAGCACAGCAGCACCTAATCTACCTCAGATTTTGCAATACATAACTGAGATGCTTCACAAGGGCCTGTCTTTTTCCTCCATTAAAATCCACGCCTCAGCTATTTCAGCTCACTATAACACAGAACCACTCCTCTTCTGTCATCCTCTACTCAAGTAGTATCTCAGAGGGGCAAAAAACTTGAGACCACCCAGGAGAGCTCCTACTCCTGCTGGGACCTTAACTTTGTTTTGGAGAAGCTCACTCCACCTCCTTTCAAGCCAGCTGCTACTGCAGACTTAAAATTTCTTTCTTGGAAAACAGCCTTCCTTTTAGCAATCACTTCAGCTAGAAGGATATCTGAATTACAGGCCCTTATGGCATTGGAGCCTTTCTTCATCTTTCATGTGGACAGGGTGTCTCTCAGGACCAATCCTTCCTTCATGCCCAAGGTGGTATCCAGTGTGTCTCATAATCAGTCCATCCATTTGCCAACCTTCTTTCCCAATCCACAGAACAAAGGGGAACGGATTCTGCATTCCTTGGATGTGCACAGACAACTTAGATTCTATTTGGACAGGACTAAATCTCGAAGAAAATCTGAACAATTGCTGGAAGCATTTGCTGCAGGGGCAGAGGGGAAGGCTATTTCAAAACAAACCATTTCTAAATGGATAAGCCATTGCATTCATTTCTGCTATAAGCACCATGGAAAACCTATCCCCCAGGGGATCAGATCTCAGTCTGCCAGGGCTGCATCTACTTCTGCAGCCTTTCTCAGAGGTATTCCTACCAGGGATATCCTAGAAGCTGCTACCTGGAGTTCAGTTCATACTTTCACCAAGCATTATCATTTACCAATTTTCTCTAAATCCAGAGCTGGCTTTACCACTGCTGTCTTGCAGGGCTTATAGCTGGCCCTAATGCTGTATAACTCCTTCTCCCAACCATAGCTTTGGGAATCTACCCAAATGTAATGACTGCAACAGTGAAACATGAAGAACATAGTACAGTTGTGTACACTTACCATAAATGTGGATGTTCGAGTGTATTCACTGTTGCAGTCCTGGTTACCCTCCTTCCAGCCCCCTAGTTTTTTCTGGCTATACCTCTACTTTCCTTTACTATGCTTAAAAGCCTTTTTGGTGTATTTGCTTTTGGTCGGCGGTATACTTTTGTGTTTTTGTGTTTATTTGCTCCCCATTAGGGGGCACCTGACATCTGGGGCAAGAAAAGCTGATGTAATGGAGTCGGCTGCATGTTTTATACCCATGATGACCTGACATCATGGAAGAAGGGACAGCAACTGACGCAGGACCCAAGACTTTGTTAATCAGGCCGACTGAGGGCAACCTGGCAGCAGATTACCCAAATGTAATGACTGCAACAGTGAATACACTTGAACATCTATATTTATGGTAAGTGTACACAACTGTACTTTCCACACTGCCGATTCCTTCATTTCCACAAGGGATATTACCAGAAAGCAGCTCTGCTCAACAGCTTTAAAGCAAATAAAGTGGTTTTCCTGGTATATACTGGGGAACTCTACATGTCCTCATTTGTTCTTAAACATTTGCAGCCTGCTCCCCCTGAGAGAGGTGAGCAGGCCAAGCCCCTTCACTCTTCTGCCTCACTGTCTTTTCTCTTTATATTTGTAATTAGCGTCCGTAGCTATAATCTGTTGTCTTGTTTAGATTTTACAGAGCCACTCAGCCAGCTTACTTTGCATCAGCATTTTTCTCTCAGCAAATGTAAACATAAGAAAGATTGTCAGATCATACTGAATTTATTTTTGTTGCAAATGCAATGATTTGTGCTCAATGGTGTGTTGTCAGAAATGGTTATTCCTTCATCGTGGTTGCATCCATGGGACAGGTTTCATTGGTACCCTACAGTAATGGTGCTATGACAGAACGTTGATAGGACACAGATAACTGTCATGAAGTGTATTCACAGTAGGACCACTTTATCACTTTTTCATGAAACAGATCTTTTGTCTCCATTTGTGAAGAACTTTTTCATGTGTCAGGCATATAAATAATATTTCTGCCTGAACTGTAATTGGTAACAGATATCCAAAACATTTTGTTCATGCATACTTCTTCAAACTTTTACCTGAAAAAAAACTCCTGGGAATTCCATGTTAGGATTTAGAAAACCTAATATCAAATCCTTCAACTAACTCAACTTTCCTTTTCACATTTTCTTGTCTTCCCTCCACACACACAGCTCTGTGATGCAGTGTCATGCATAACAGTACATACTAGTGCCTCTGTCTAGTAAATTTTGGATGTCTTTATAAAACAGATTTATTTTTGTGAATGCACAAATGTGGTAGCATGTATACGTGAGAGAATCATGCACCAATGAATACCTCTCAACCTCTTAGAGCAAAAAAAATCACAAAGCCTAAAACGATGGGGGTACAAATAGGGACAGATTTTAAATATCGCTCTTACAAACTTAGAAAGTTGATAGAATAATAGGTTTTGCATTAGCATGAATTTTCTGAAGGATGTGGAGTCTTAAACTCAAATGTTTGTCATTATTTAATGAATTCAGTCCTCACCTATTTGCCAGAAAAGTACAGATTTTAGAAGGAACACACCAAAAATATGAGGCACAAATCTGGACATTCTGTGAAAATCTGTACAGTTGAGAGGTATTTATGACTAAAATTTAACTGCCTCTCTTTACATAGAGTGGGTATGTGTGCTTATGCGTATGACAGACATGCTGACTGCAGTTAGTGTGAATAATGCATGCTTGCTTTTGTATGAAGTTGCATGAATTTCTGCTGGGTTCTTTGTCCAATATACTTGTTTTTTTTTCTGTATAGTAGCTGTACTTTATTGTATGATTTGTTTGTCCATAGAGCAAGGTATATATTTATATACTAGTTTATTGTGTTACTTCTGTGTCCTTATAGGTCATTTGTGTGCAGACATGAATATGTGACATACATTTCTTTGTGCTCAGTTCGTTGACTTGTTTTAAGTTAGTTACACTTTCTCACATACGCTGTAATGTAGGCTTCCAGGCATGTCTCCTTTAAGAATAGTTCCTTCTTACACTAGTGGGTGTGACTTTGTCAGTAAAGATCCATGCCGAGTGTTGTGCAGTATCCTGCTTTTCAGCAGTAGTTTTCACTTCCTGATACAGGGCTTGCTTGGAGTCTTTCTGATAAACACGTTATTAACTTCTGACCTTTGTGATCTAACAAAGTTGCTTTCTTCCTAATGATCGTGACCTGAAATTGAGAAACTCCTCAGTTTACCTTGTTACTTCATTTGTTGTAAGAATAACACGATCAGAAATTCTTTTTAAGACAGTCTACACGCATTTAACTGTTGAACTATGTTTTATACCAAAGGCTCCTTTGCATTTAAGGTCCATCTCAGTTTCCAGGTGTCACACACCTGTGTTCACACAGCTGCCTCCTTACAATTAGTAAGTGTGGACTTGAGAAGGTAGGTCAGCTTTATGGTGCAGAATTTGAAATGATTAACCTGGTACTTGAACTGACATTCATAAACTGCTTCTTGGAGTCTCACTGGAGTTAATTAGTTCAGCACATTTTAATCATCTTGTCCGGGAGAGTTCAGGTAGCTTGTTTTTCCTGATTTGAAAGTCTGAAGGCTGGGTGCAGTTGTGGATCGGTCAAAGGGCAAGCCAGGTACCACAGATCCTGTGTCATTCTACAACATGGTTATCAGAAACTGTAACATAATGCCTGGCAAGATACGTAGGGAGAATAGGGCCCAGAAACAGCACTTTGCATTAGTTGTGCTGCTCATTTCAACTTGCCCAGCACCTTAGTGCCATCTTCGGCAAACCTTACTGCCATCTACAGCAACTTTTGTGTAGTCCACAGCGTTCTACAGTGGTCAAATGGGGACCTTCCACAGCAGGTTCGATCCAGATTCCCTGCCAGAATTTTATGTGTCCAGTAACTGTGAACGTAATGATAAACAGGTGAGTCTTGGCTGGTACCTTTTTTGTATTAATATATGGAGAGGAAAGCTGACTTAGCATTTCCACTGAGTAAAATGTGCTGCTGCTAATAATGTCAGTAAAACTACAGAGTAGCAAGATTTCATGGCTAGATTCTTAAAAAAACAAATTCACTGGTCCAAGTCTGTGTTGATATCATATTCTATGTTTACATCAGAGCATAGCTCTCAACTGTCCAGAATTTTGCTGAATGACCATGATTTTGACTCGTATGTTTGTGCTGTCCCTTGTAAAAATGTTGATTTTCTGGTAAATCACTGTGGATTATGTTCAATTAATATTTAGAGGGCCCTACTTTTTTGATTCAGAAAATGCATGTTGATGTAAAACCTGTTTCTCTATTAACTTTTTAATTGAGATACAGTAATATTTAAAAACTATCACTGATTTTGGCCGTTTGTCTCTCCATTACTTTTGGGTTTGTCCTAAATTCTTTAAAAAAAGAAGTTGAGAGGTGTGGATATTTTTGTGAGGTGGATGTATGGTATACAATTGTGATAATGGAGAATTTTCAGTTTTGTGTGTATTATGCATGCATTTATGGAACAGTGTGTGTTTATAATTGCTCCACAGTGGTTTGCCTTAATATTCGTCATTTGTTTTGCACTGAACAAACAAACAAATACCTGCCTCTGTCTGGTGAAATGCAAATGAGTACAATTTCTAGATGCAGGAAATGGTTTGGGAAGCAGTAGCAGGAGAGAAATTTCTGGATACAGAAATATTTTGGGTGGTAGTACCTGGAGAGATAAAACATTGTTTAATGGTTTGGAGGCAGGTTGCTTGTCCATATTCCAGGAACACGCACCAGTATCTCCGTCTACCTCCTGGTACTACCTGTAGAGATTTGTGAGTGGGTGAACTCCAGAACTACACTTGTACAACCATCTGCCACTAACAGTTTGATGTTAAACACCCTGCAGAGAAAGGGAGTTGTAACAGAACATTTTGCTACGTCACTACCACCCCCTTTGGGTGATCAGAACCTTTCTGTTTGATGGCCAGTGCACATGTGGGCCATCGCTTATTATTAACCTTCTTCATATCAAGTTTAAGTTTGCAAGCTCATCATAATAAGTTATATCCCCAGTAACATGTCACCATTTGGTGGCTCTGGATCCGATTTATGTGTGGCACTTCCCTCCTTATGCACCCCCCCAAATGTTCAACACTTCTACACAGGCAAATAAGGTTACATATAAATCATTTACAATCAGAAAATAAAATATTGTGAAGTGATTTGGATCCGTTATTTCTATAATATAAGGTGTTGTAAAAGAGACGTTTTTCTTGCATTTTACCATGGAGGGTTAAGGCTGCAATCCGCTAATAAAAATGAATACATAAATAAATAAATAAAAATTGAAAATAAGTAAATGAACAAATGCTATTTTACATGGGCAGAAGCTGTTTGTTTAAGCTTTATTTGTTGTCCATTGGACAAAGCAAAGAAGCATGGCACACAAGGTGTCTACATTTGGAAAGTTTGTCTCTGTTAGCGTGTTTATTCATTCTATAATAGTAGTGTTCCTCGAATATGAATCAGATAATGGAGTTAGTGGCAGCCAATGGGGGTTGAATGGGATATCTACTTAAAGAGCACCAGGATCTGCCATCTTCTGGCTTCCTTATCAATGCTATTCTATTGGGTTACTGCTGGAATTTTGTTTTCTCACTGTCAAGTGAAAGATCCGTAGTTGAGAGTCTGTCTCTGCTCTGCCTAATATTTTTGTTGGTATCTCAGCATTGCATTTGCCTGTGAGCTATTACAAAAGTAGCCAGGCACTGTAGTTTTAATAACTAGCTTTTGTGTGATTGTCATCCCATTATTATGTATCAAACCTTCCTTCACTGCTGGTATGGAGGTCTGAGCAAGAGACAGCAGGGAATATAATGGACAAGAGATACTGTGAATCCCTCTAGAGAAGGATAGGGACTCTGCTGTTCATATTGGCAGTTAACTAGATGTGTGTGTGATGCAGGAGTTGTGTATTTCACAAAAACAGATGACACCAAAGGTGTGTGGTAGTCATTTATGTAATTATATAGATGTTCATCGTGCATACAGCTGCAGTCATAACAGAAGGGTTATCCTGCCGTCAGGTGGGTCCTCGGTCGGCCGAATTCCAAAGTCTAGGTCCGGCGTCGGATGTCGTCGCTTCTTCCCTGACGTCAGTGTGGCAGGGGTATAAGAGAACCAGCTGACGCCATTTTCTTTAGTCTTTCTTGCTGCGCGGTGCCCGAAGCAGAAGCAGTTCGCAAGTGCCGGTCGGCCAGCTCCTGAGATTACGAATATTTTTCAACCGAAGCCTTGTTGAAAGCTAAGTACCCCGTTGGTGAACCTTTTCTTGCCTCAGACCAATGTCAGACAAAGTTAATAATTGCATTTCTTGTGGGAAGCAAATACCGCATAAGGATTTCCATTCCCTCTGCATTCCTTGCTTAGGCCCAGACCACGACGTCTCGGCCTGTCGTTTTTGTGCTACATTCAACAGACGCAAGAAAAGGCTCAGGGATTTCCTCTTGCTCCCTCAGCACAGGCCTCTGGCTATCCCTCCTGTCTTAGACATACTAGATGATGTGTATTCAGAGGCCAGCCTCAACCCAGATTCTTCACCTCCAGCTCCAGTCAAGCCTGACGGGTATTACTGGGTTCCTGATTCACACCAATTCCTATAAAAAAGCCATGCGGCTGACCCAGAAACTATTTCACAGGGTCCCAAGGGAATTAAGGCCTCCACTACCAAAAATCCATTACCTTCGGTGAGAGATTCCAGAGCTTTAGAAAGGTGGGGAAAAAAGGTATACACCTCTGCCACTTTAACCATGAGGGCATTAAACTGTCAATTCCATATGTTAAAGTATCAACAGTTTTTGTTATCTCAGTTGAAAAGCAAAATGTCACAACCTGAACAACCAGACTTGAAGGAGTTACAGGATTTGTTGCATAGTGCAGAACAAGTGGGTAAACATACCTTGCAATGTGGTTTTGATGCTTTAGAGGCTTCATGTAGAGCTACTGTTACAGGATCAGTCATACGTAGACATGCTTGGCTCAAAGAGCAAACCTTGCCAGACCATGTCAAAGCTAAATTACTAGATGCACCTCTTCAAAAAGATGTATTGTTTGGTGTTAAAGCTGAGGAGGTATTAAAGAAAATGGAGGAAAAGGCAAAATCAATGCAAACAGTGAAAGATTTCCTACAGGTACAACCACCACGTTTCAGTAGAAATTGGCCTTCAAAAAATTGGTCCTTTCCAGCCACGGACAGACCTCAAAGAGGTAGATACAGGCGCCCGAGGGGTAGAGGGCAATCTCAAGGATCATTTAGAGGCAGACAATGGCAAGCACCTACACCAAGAGGTGGTGAGGATAGTTCACAGCCATTCAGAAAGCAGAGCCAATGACTTTCCCCTTTGCATGCCAAGCAAAGCTCTAATGGCAGCACCCTTAGGCAGAAAACTGGCATTATTTTCGAAAAATTGGCATATTGTCACAAAAGACAAATGGATCCTGGACATTATAGACAGAGGCTACAGATTCCACTTTCACACCCTTCCAAAAATGAGAGGCATGCCAAACCTGCCTCACAATCAAAGGGCAGAGGCACAAAAACAAATTTCAGCTCTCATGGACATGAAAGCTATTCAAGAGGTACCTGCACAAGAACAGGGTCAATGTTTTTACTCCAGACTACTCCTGGTACCAAGGAAGGACAAAGATTGGAGACCTATTTTGGACCTATCCATCCTAAACACATATTTACTCGTACCAAAATTCAAGATGCTCACATTACAGCAGCTTCTTCCCATGCTGGGCAAGAAGTCTTGGCTGGTACCATTGGACCTCAAGGAGGCATACCTGCATGTCCCTATCAGACAAAATTGCAGAAGATACCTCAGATTTCTTGCAGGTTCAACCCATTATCAATTCTCTGCATTGCCCTTTGGCTTATCTACTGCGCCCAGAGTGTTCACGAAATGCCTGGCATCAGTAATTGCCTTCTGCAGACTTCAAGGGATACAAATATACCCATATTTGGACGACTGCCTGATCCAAGCGGACAGCAAACACATACTTCTGAAACACCTGGCGTTTGTAATAAAGTTGTTGAACTCTCTGGAATACACAGTCAACAAAAAGAAATCAAGACTAATACCCTCTCAAACAATAATTTTCCTGGGTGCCAGCTTGAATACAAACACCCAGATGGCCTACCTCATGCCAGAGAAACAAGGGCAACTAACTCAATACTTCAGAAAACTGGCAACCTTCACCAGGCTGACTGCAAGGAAAATCCTGCAGGCTCTGGGATTCATGGCATCTTGCATCCTGCTAATCCCATGTGCAAAGCTGCATATGAGGAAACTTCAATGGTACCTAAAAAAAAAAAAAACTTATGGTCTCAACACAGCCACAGTTTGGAAACAATTATACCACTGATTCCATGTCTCCAAAAGGAATTTCTGTGGTGGGCTGAAGCATGCCAAAGAAACATAGGTCTTCCATTCTGCTTGCCTCAAGCAAATCAAATCATCACAACAGACGCCTCGGACTACGCCTGGGGGGCGAACATGACAGATCGGTGCATTCAGGGCAAATGGTCCCAAAAAGAAAAGCACCTACACATCAATCAAAAGGAAATGCTAGCAGTAATAAATGCTATTATGGCTTTCAAAGACCTACTGCACCCAGGCCAGCTATTGATAAGGACAGACAACACCACAGTGATGTGGTACATAAACAAACAGGGAGGAACCCATTCATATCCCCTGTGCAGGCTAGCCATGTCTCTTTGGAACATGGCTCTGGAATTACAAATCCAACTTCAAGCACAATTCCTGCCAGGCAAGGAAAACACACTGGCAGACAACCTAAGCAGAAATATGACAGATCCACATGAATGGAAGTTGCATCCTCAAGTTTTTACAAAGATAATTCAAGAATGGGGAAGGCCAGAGATAGATCTCTTTGCTACCCACAGAAATTACCAATTGACAAAATTCTGCTCAAGGACCTACCATCCACAAGCCTGCAAAGTGGACGCACTCTCTTTCAGTTGGACAACAATGACAGTTTATGCCTTTCCACCTCTTCCTCTGCTGCCCAAAGTTCTATTAAAAGCCAGAGCAGACAGACCAAGGATGATTCTCATTGCTCCAGACTGGCCAAGACAACACTGGTACCCACTCCTGAGGAGCCTGACACATTCCCCACCATGGATCCTGCCTCTAATGCTTCTTCTATTGACTCAGCACAACTTCAAAACTCTTCACAGTCAGCTGAAAACACTCAATCTAGCCACATGGAGGATTCCTTAAATTCACAACAGACCCTACTCTCCAAGGAGGTGCAGGATGTCATTTTGGAGGCCAGAAGGCCTTCTACTAGAAAAGCCTACTCCGCAAAATGGAAACGGTTTTGTGCCTGGAATCAGAAAAAGGGTCAGAATCCTGGAATACTGAATTTACCTAAAATATTACAGTACCTAGCTGAGATGCTAAGCAGTGGACTTTCATTCTCCTCCATCAAAATCCATGCCTCAGCCATTTCTGCAGAGTACAACACTGATCCTCCTTTATTCTCTCACCCCCTCTTAAGACAGTTCCTCAGAGGGACTAAGAATATAAAACCCCCAAGGAAGCAACCAGTACCTGCTTGGGACCTCAGTTTAATTCTAGAAAAACTGACCCTGTCTCCATTTGAGCCAGCTGCTTCAACAATCAGGCTATCCACTTACCTACCTTTTACCCTAATCCACAAAACAAAGGGGAGAGACTACTACATTCCTTGAACATTCACAGACAGCTTTGTTATTATTTGGACAGAACAAAGCCATTCAGAAAATCAGAGCAACTCTTTGTGTCCTATGCTACAGGTGCTCAAGGGAAGCCTATTTCCAAACAGACAATCGCAAAATGGATAGCCCACTGCATACGCTCTTTTGTTACTCTTTTCATGGTAAAACTGTACCTACAGGCATCAGATCTCACTCCACAAGGGCCACAGCTACCTCTGCAGCTTTCCTCAGGGGGGGTTCCTACCAAAGATATTTTGGAAGCAGCCACTTGGAGTTCTGTGCACACTTTCTCCAAGCACTATCACCTTCCACTATACTCTAAATCTAGAGCGGGCTTTGCCACTACAGACTTACAGGGCATCCTTGCTCCTCCTAGTTCCACTTAGTGCCTACCACCCCTTTTTTAGCTTTGGGATTCTACCCATCTGTTATGACTGCAGCTGTATGCACGATGAACATAGTACAGTTTTGTACCTACCATAAATGTAGATGTTTGAGTGCTAATACAGCTGCAGTCCAGGTTTCCCTCCCTCCTTCCCCTCTTGGGACAGGCATAATGGCTAACACCTCTTCATGCAACCTGATTGGGGTATTCTTTTATGGTGTATTTGCTTGCAACTACTGTTTTTTGATTATATTGCATTGCATTATTACATAAATTTATGCTTTGCCTTCCTTCTGGGGGCACCTGACATCTGGGGCATGAAAAACTGAAGAAAATGGCGTCGGCTGGTTCTTTTATACCCCTGCCGCACTGATGTCAGGGAAGAAGCGACGACATCCGACGCCGGACCTAGACTTTGGAATTCGGCCGACCGAGGACCTGCCTGATGGCAGGATAACCCTTCTGTTATGACTGCAGCTGTATTAGCACTTGAACATCTACATTTATGGTAGGTACAAAACTGCACTTTACATTGGAAACTCATGCTGGTGCCAGATTAAGGACTGGAAACATCTTGTACTTTGTGTTAGATGCAAAACTAAGGCAGTTATTGATAGAACTCACAATGAAGAACACAGTCTTGGACCTTCAAATGCAGATATGAGTGAAGAGGTCTTCTCTCCAAATAGTCTGCATAAATGATGCAGCTGCACCTCCTAGGCAGAATTGCTTACATGCACCACTAAACCCATGTTCTCTTCCATTATTTAAAGCCATTCCAGAGCCTTATCACCCTCTCTGTGCAGTAATGCTCATCATTCCCACTGAAGCTTCCAAAGCAGTCCTTCTTATTTAGTTCTGTGGCACCAAACTACTTCAGTGATGTGGTGTGTTTTGTCATATCTCCCTTTATCTTCTCACATTTTGCTTGAATATTTCTAGCTCTCTGGGTCTTTTCTCATAGTCCATAGTCTCCATTTCCTTTTACATCTCTGTAACCCATCTCTGCTCACCCTTAGCTAGTTAATTACAGGATGAAATCTTACTCTTTAGAGTTCACACAACTAACTGGCCTTTGCCAGTGCTATGTCACACTACACAACATGTTTCATCCTGGTGATATTCCTATATCACTAGCTTTAATTCACCCTTATATATTTGGTTTCTAAATTCTACAACCCCTCCCCAAGCCTTAAGTCCACCCAACTACCAGTTTTACTACTGTGTGTTACCCTTTAGTAACATATACATGCTCTTAACTGGAATAAGGGAAAAGTAGTGAGGACAAGGGTTTGCCATTTGTGGCCCAAAGTGACAAGGTCCATTTTTACCTATCTTTTTTGGAAATGCTCGTCTGGAGCATTTCTCCCCGGGCCTCCGCTGAAAACAGGATCTGTGGAACCTAGTCGGACTTTCCCGGTCAACAAATGTTAAATAAAAAAAAAAAAAAAAAAAATTTTTTATTTCCAGTAGGATTCGTGCATTGCTTGGAATACTGATTATGTGTCACACAGTTCTAGAAAAATCACCCTCTACTCACAAACTGCTGCATAGTTCTAACTCCTAACAAACTGCTGTAATCCACGTCTCTGTCATGACTAAGCCCTGAAATGGTAAAATCTGCCCCCCCACCCCCACCCAAGGATAAGAGAGTTCTCAGTTGACCAGGACCCTGCAGCTTGAACCCTTGTCAAAAGCATTGCAGCTTAGAACAAAACCTTTATGGCAAAGGGCTAGCCCTAATTTAACTGGATGGTAATTGCAACATTCATACTTTTGTCCTTCTCTGGCCACCTTAAGGATACTTTTCCTAACACTTAAATAATTCCTGAGTTCTCCATCACCAGAGTACATAACGTATGATTTTTTTTTTTTGCTTTAACTCCCAGTATACACATACTTGCTCACCTTTCAGGCTGTGTCAGATCATGTTGGAAACTGCCTGCATCACACAGAGCCTGTCTTAATGTCAGAAGGCTGACAAAGATATGTCGAAGAAATGCAGTACCAATACAAACCCCTTTGGCATTCCACTAATCAATAGTTTCTGGTTTCTGCCTTGGCAGTGCCCTTATTCCCTTACTAGTGGTCTGTGCTCTCATACAGTGGACACACTCCATCTTGTTGAGTTGGTTCCCATGCTCATTAGTTTCCTGATAATGTCTTGTGAGGCAGTTATCGTCGAGGACTTTCTGAATTCCACATTCACCACAACCAGTTGACTTACTCACTTGTGAAATTCACTCATTTAGGCTAACACGACCACTACTTTGTGGCTCCATGCATTAGCACAGCTGTTGTACAGTTTGCACATTGTAATCCCTACAACATACTCTGTTGAATTTGCTTCACAAATTTCCCTGACATAGATACAAGTCTGATCGGTCTTTTATCATCCAGTCTTGCCTTTACCGTCATTTGTGTAAAGAAACCTCCATTTCCACCTGTCACTCTAGGAAAAAACTGCAGAGCTTTATCGATACTTTACCCAGAACATTTCCCACCAAGCAGAGGTTCCTCCTTCCCTTGAGTCCCTTATCTTCTTTCTTTATCTTCTCCCTAGTCAACTTGTCTTTCTGTCTGTCCAAATCTCTGATAATTTTCCTACAAGTGCTTGTGACCTCCTTTGTATAGAGAGGTAGAAAGTTTAGTATATGTTAGTGTGGTTTTCCACTTACTTATATATATATATATTCTAACATTATTTTGGTATCCCAGTTTCAGTTTGATGGCCAGTTTGATTAAAAGATGCATTGTCTTGTAAGAGTACTTTAGTATTTGCAATAGACACTTTGCAGCTGTCACTGCCTCATCCCTGCACAGTCGTTTCTTAATCCCATGCATCCTTGAGTCCCTCTGTTGGCCTACACTGTATCACTGCCTTAGATACTTTCTTCCAGGGCTATATCACTATGTCTCTGAAATAACATTTCTTTTGTTTTGTTATAAGCCTTTCTAGTTCCAGCTGGCACACATGTCCAAGCTTCTCTCTTTTTGTATTTTATTTATTTTTATTTTATTTAACATTTGTTGACCGGGAATGTCCGACTAGGTTCCATAGAGCCTGTTTTCAGCGGAGGCCCGGGGAGAAATGCTCCAGATTTTCTTTAAACCATCTGTCCTGCTTATCCCATGATGATACACTGTTTCCATATTATATAGCACTCAATATATGCTGTTGCAATGTATGTATTCTGAGATGTATGTAAGATGATGTTGTAAGATGTTTTTATGTATGGCTGCAGTGGTGCAGCGGTTAGTGTTGTCTGCTCACAGCAAGAGGTTCTTTCGTTCGATTCTCTGCTGGAACGCCTTCTGTGTGGAGTCTGTATGTCCTCCCCACGGTTGAGTGTCATATAAAGACATGCAGGTAGGTGCATGCGTAAATGGGTGTGCCTTCTTTGAAGGTTGGGTATCGGGCTGGCAACTCGGCACTGTAAAAATCCACTGCCAATCGTAAGCAGAACGGAGTTCTGTTGTGTGGCGACCCCTAACCGGGAAAAGCCAAAAGACATTACTGTGTAAGATGTTCTTATGAAACTGAACATGTTTAATTTTGGCCACAGCACTATCAAATGGAACCAATGTTACCTGGAGAATAAAGACATTTCAAGTCCACACTAATGACCTCTTATCTTCACTTGGCACCCTAAACACCAGAGTGCCACACACTTTAATTATGGGTCCCATTCTATTTTCATTGTTTATAAATGATCTTACAGATGACCTCTCATTCCTTGATGTCATACTGTATGCAGATGATATCCCTGTGTTACAAGCCTGTAAATCCCTTCTGTTCCGCAGAACAAACAGCAGTCCTTCTTTAAGCTATGTAACCAGCTGACTTCCATCATCTACCCCTTATTAACATCTTAACAACACTGATAAATACAGCACCATTTCCCTTGTTACTGAATACAAACACCTAGGACATAACCTTGACCCTTCTCTAAAATTTTCAAATCAGAGAGAAAATAACTAAACTAGTACTATTTCAACATAAGGTCTGCTACAGAATCTCACATTTACTCTCAATTACAGCCTGCTTTTCCCTAGCCAAAAATGCTCTTCTCAATAAATTAGAATATTGTCTTTTTCTAATTACCTTTCACTCAACACAAAATTCCCAAAGATGTCAGATAACCGATAATAAAATTTGCAGATTTTCCCTCCTTGCTGACAGCGGATCTCATCACTGTAACCTCCCACAACATCTAAAATGGCTTCCAGTCACTAAAAGGTCACCTTATTTCCTAGGTACTCTTATTTACAAAACACTAAATAGTAGCTATTACATACCTTTGAGATGAAAAACTACCCATTCAAGACCAGGTTTACTCCTTAAGATGTACTCAGGAGAAAGCTAATACATTAAGCAGACCTCCATATAAAACAGCTACTGGAAAGCATGCCTTCTTCCAACTAGACCAGTCATTATGGAACTGGCTCCCACCTTAGTGAGAGATTCAAGGCCCTTTAATTGAGTTCTGAAATGCCTTCTCTGAACATTTGCAGATAGAAACTGAGTTTAACAATGTTTTAACCTCGCCATTTGCTATCAAACAGCTTATTGCCACCAGCAAGACAGTCAGTATGAAGTGCTGAATTCTAGCAACATGCTACCTTTAACATGACTGTCTTTCCTTCTTGTTATGTTAAATGTTGTCCTGCTTTTTTCTTGAAATGTTGAAATTCAAAATGCACTTTATGTATATACTGTATTGTAAACAACTTTGGTTTTACTGTTAATTACTTTGCTGCAACAATTTTCTATACATCAGTATCTGTAACAATCATAAAGATCTGCAACAAGAATATGCTTGTTGCAAGACTAAAACATTAAATTGTGCATGTGTTTTTTTTGCAAATAGAGTAGGTAGAGAAATTTGCCTTTACCACGAGTGAGTGATCTCAGAGTTAATATATATATAATTACTAGGGAGAGTGGGTGGTGTGTGTGTGTGTGGGGGGGGGGGGTTCAACTGCATAAAATTATGTTTTTGTTTGTTTTGTAAGGTAGATTCTGCTTGTGCCAAGGCTGCTTCTTGGCGCATTAGTGAAAATTTGTCAGTTATATTGTCTTCAACCTTTTCCAGTTGCTATTGTTGTAGTTGACCTTGGGTGTTTTATATTAAATGTGGTACACCCATATATATAGAGAGAGAATGGGAGAGAAAAAGAGAGAGAGAGAACTAGGGATCTACTGAAGTTAATCTAAACCTCAGTAGATTACACTAAAAACATTGACTAGAAAAGGCTGGAAAAAAAACATTTACAAGCTAATGTTGTGCATTCTCTTTTGCACAACCTTGGACAATGCAAAAGAAATCTATTGTTTTTTTGTAGTGGGGTAAGCCCCACTGCTCCCTTCCATATGCCCTGCTTATATGTACCAACTCTGAGATTGCACATTCCCTAGGGAAGGGGCATAGTTCCCAACTCCAGGGTTCTTTTTTTTTTGTGCATGTGTGCACGTGTCTGTCTTTCTGTCAACAACACGTAAGCAGTTTTGATACATTGTTTCATTATTGCATTGTTGCATGGTTCCATTTGGATATGGCTAACGTTTGAGAGTGGTCTATGTAATTCAGCAAGCTCATTATACTGGATCTCTGCGGATGTACATCTGGGCTGTTTATGGGAATCTTGTTGGAATTGTAACTTTACATTATAGACTAGGTTTGAAGATAAATGACAATGAGAGTCATGGTTTGACTTTTTTTTGGATTGTTTATTGCCTAGCTATGAAGAAGTATTAAACTTACATTGTATGTTGCTAGTTGTTTCCCTGTTTCAGGACATTTCAATTGCAGTAAATAAAAATATTTATGCAACCACAAATGGAACTGCAAGTTTCAGGTTGTGAACAGCAAACAGATTATGCAATAAACATTTTGTCTTTGTGAACTTGCTTTATGCTACAGAGAGAGTTCAATTTTTAATTTTATGTACTTAACTGTTTTTACCTGTAGAAAAGTGTCGGACAAACTATTGCCTGTTTCTGTAGATGTTATATTAATTTATGTGAATTTTATACAGAGCCATTTGCCTTTGACTAATGATACAGCCTTGTAATATCTCATATTTTATATGTCATTGCTATCAGTTGATTTACTTTTGTTATGCATTGTACTTAGGACCAAGTTATTCAATAAAATTAAAGTTGAAAATGAAAATATCCCTCTAGTAGGGTATTCGTAAGAAATGACTTATGTCAGCATACTTGAAATGACAAAGGAGAGACGAAACAAAATGAAGAAATGTTGAAGATAAATTCAATAGTTATCTTGTACATACCATTGAGTAGGGAATATATATGATTAATTCATTATGATAACCCTACAGCTGATTTAACAGCTATTAAACAGGTGTTGCTCTAGAAACTTTAAAAAAAAATTATTAACTATGGGTGGATGCTGTTCCATATCTTGCCTACATGAGAAGAGGAGGAAGTATTTTTAGTTACTGGAATAATTACATGTGTGGTACTTCCCTAGACCTCATAGATCTAAATGGGTATACCAGGATGTAAATACCAACTTCAAACAGGGGTGCACATTTTGATGCATGAAAAAGCTTGTGGACCATGTTTCCACAGCAGCAATTTCTCTGGCCATTTTTCTTCAACTGTTCCCTCCCTTATTTACATTGGTTTCCTCCTGTTTTTTTAACCCCCCACCCCACCTCCCACCGATCCTCCTGCTGCTGCCATGCGATTTTTACTCTTATGGTAAGGAATAAGATTGCAATTCTCCTGTAAAACTGCATATTCCCAAGTAAATTTTTCACTGGATTCATAGGAGATACCAGACAGTCAAATATGCCTTGCCAATACCCACCCTCAGGCCATACCACGCTTCTCAAGAAAGGCAAGGCCATTTCATTCCGGGGTGAATTTAAGGATGCCCATCCAGTTGTACAAGATGAGTTTGAAGGGTGATAGTGTATCACTCTACTTAACCTGTAGGAGAAGCTTATTCTAGAGAAAGGGGTTGTGCTGAGTGATGAACCTATCTCTTCATCATGCTCTGTTTTGTTGCTGATGGATGTCTAGTTCTCTGGTTCTAGTGTTAGCTGGGCTATTTCAGTTACTGTGATGGAGGAGGTCAAGGAGCATGCAGTATCTAATTGCACAAAAGGCAAGGCAAGACACAAGATGCTTTGAGAGTCTATAGTACACAGAACACAGTGACAGAGCTTCCAGCCTCTCTGGATAACTAAGTATCTTAAGGCAGGAGATCTCTTGGGTTAGAAACCTCTAGGGCTTTTCAACCTTTTTCATATATTGAGTGAGGCACATCCCAACGAGGTCATTATGCTCCGTAGCAGGTCTAATCATTGCATAATATAAGGGAATGATCACATCTCAAGGTCAGGATAATGTACCTTTGGCTATTAGTTTTGCCATGTAGAAGTATTTCAAGACTACCGGTGGTACATGATTGAAGGAGAAGGAACTAGCAACCCACATTCCCAGGTCTTCGACTACTTTTTCGTTTAGCAGTGGAGTGCTGTCATTTCTGTATGTGGCAGGAAGAGTATGCTTGTCAATTGCAACTACACTGCACTTTTTCACATTACTTTTCTGCCCATAGGTTTAGCTGTAGGGTAAGGTGCCCAAAACATTGTTCTATAACTGCCTTTATTAGTTTCATAAATACAGTTAACCAGCACAGGAACGATGGATTACTTACCTCCTGTATATTGTTGACTTATCTAAGGCCTTTTGATAAGGTTTCCCACAATAAACTTATTCATGAGGTAACCTTCCTCAGCCTCTTTCACTCAACCCTTTCATGGTTCATCAGTTACTTAACTAACTACCAACAAGCCATTAGATTGCTAAATGAACTCTCTCTTTCCCTTTCCTTCTCTATTGGTGTACCTACATGTTCTATTTTTGGACCCTTTCTACTTACCATATTTACAAATAGACTGAATTCTGCCACCCATCATGCTACTTTAGTTCAGTATGCAGATGATTCCTCCCTCCATCCTTATCTATTCTTCTCACCAAAACCCAACAATCCTTCCTGGACATAGGACAATACCTTAACAATTCACAATTGATTCTCAACCCTTCTAAAACAAAACTAATGCTTTTCTGCAATAGTAAAAAATCTTTAGACCCCACATCATTTACCATTTATTTGTCTAATAACACCTGTATCGAGCCAGTTGATTCCACAAAGCTTTTAGGAGTCACCATAGACAAGGACCTTAAATTTGGCAAACATTAAGGCCTTGTCATTAAGAAAGTGCATATCAAATTAGGCTCCCTCTATAGATTAAAGCCCTTCCTAACTGATTCCATTAGACACGCCATCAGTAGAACTCACCTTCGTTCCACCCTTTTGTATGCCTCACCTATTTTCACAAACCTAAGAAAATGTGACTTAACCGAACTAGAATCCTGTTACTATAAAGTAGCCAAATGTGCCACCAACCTGCCTTCATGAACCCACCATTGCACCATACTACATCAACTCAACTGTTTGGAACTTCCCCAACTATTAACCTATAACCAACTAGTAATAACTAATTCTACTGTATTCCATCCTGAATACTGCCCATTCTTCAGCAAATTAGTTCAACCCTATTCTAGTAACAGAACTTTAAGGTTTTCTAACAAATTGCTTCTGAAGGTCAGCAAGTCAAGTAACATTTACAGGGATTTTCTGTACTCGCACAAAGTGGCCAAAGCTTGGAATGACATACCTCAACACATTCTCAACACTAACAATACTCCTAAATTTAAACAATTACTAAGGGAACACCTCAAAAATGCTTGACTCTGCTCCTGCAGTAAACCTGATTACATTTCTACAAAGAGCCACTCTCTTCCATTTTCTACACCTAGTCTCATATTCCGCCTACTTTTCCCCCCTCTCATCCTCCAATGTCATACCAACACTTACTTATTAATGCCATCTCTCACTCCTTTCTTCTCCCCTAGCTCTTTTTTCCTTTTCTTTCAGCAGGTCCCAAAGGTTTACCAATGTTAAATATTGCAAATCTTTTCCTTACTTTGATATTCATTCTAGTTAAATTTATGTAGTGTATGAATTCTGTAGGGTTGGCTTCATGTAATTCATATTCCCGATGTATTTCCGCTGGTTGTATTTTGTGCCAGTACATTATTAGTACTGTTGACTTTATGTATGTTAATGTTTTTTTCTTACTGTTTACCACGTGTTCCTTAAATTGTCTTTTGTAATTGTACTACACTGAATAAAAGAAGAAAATGAGCCCAGCAGTGTCAATGTCCAACAATAACACCAAACTAGACACCGCTGTAGATACGTTCACTCATGACCAATTTTATTAACAAAAATTAAAAAAAAAAATATATACAAACAATTAGATTGAGCGCTTTCTTCCCTTCCATAGGGATTTCATCAGAATCACATTGCTTATCCCATTTCCCTCCTTATATCCCCGTTATCTGATGTCATCATCAATTAGTTAATTTAATTACATAGTGCAACTTTTAAAGAACCATTCCTTTTAGATGGACTTTTTAAAAGGCATATTTAAAATTCAAGTATTTAAAACTCGTCCCATTTCTAAAACATACTAATATATAATAAATAATGCAATAAAAATTTTAAATTATATATATGTATATATATATATATATATATATATATATATATATATATATATATGTGTGTGTTTAAATAAGCGTGCTCTAGATTTCATCTTAAAATTGTATATGAATATGACAAATAAATATATATTTATACAATAGTATAAATGCATATACAAATATATAAAATTGTGTAAAAACATAAATACCTTAAAATTCATTTTCCACATTCCATCCTCTTAATTAATTTAGGTTTTATTGAAATTATTTCATTTAACCCAGGGGGCTGACTTGCTTGTAATTGTATTTGCCATCTTAATTCTCTTTCTTCAATATAACTTCTATAGTCACCCCCCCCCCCAAGGTTTTGTGACACTTTTTCTAAAATTGCAAATCTAAACTCCTTATATGCCACACAGCTAATAGAATGCCTATATAGGGCATTATTTACATTCTTAGTGGCAATTTGGTATGTATGTTCGTAAATCCTGTCCCTCAGTCTTCTCTCTGTCTTGCCTACATAGAATGAGGGACATGACTTGCACATAGCCAAATATATAACTCCTGAACTTTTTCAAATCTAACCATGGTTTGTAAAGAATTATTGATGGTTGCTTTCTCATTTAGGTAAATATATTTACATTGCGTACAATGTCCACATTTTTAGTGCCATCTCTATTTTTATTTTTCATGCCCTTCTCAAAAGTTTTTTTTAAATTAGGGCCTACTTTATATACAAAATTTGGTTTAGTACCACCAATATTCCACAACCTTTGGTTATTCCTTAATATAACCCAGTTCTTTTTTACTATTTTCTCTACCTCATATGTATTTTTTCCATATGGAACTACCATAGCTTTCTCAAACCTATTATTCTCTCCGTCTGTTATGCTTTTACTACACTGCCTTCTTGGAGCATTGTATTTGTGGAGCTTTTCTCCCCGGGCCTTCACTGAAAATGGGCCAGCCTAGGCCTAGTCAGACACTCCTGCTAAACAAATGGAAATAAATGATAAATAAATAAAGTTGAGAAATTGCAGAGTATGAGTCCAAGTTGTGACATCATGGGCAAATAATTATATGAGGTTCATCCTTTCGAAATACTTAAATCAGTGATGTTGGTAAGACGTAAAGACGTAATGTGGTGATACTGAAGGAACGTTCAGTAAGTTTCTTCTCCTATGTGACTGGGGAAGGAAAGAGGCATACTTCCCAGCTTGTTTGTGGAAGAATTCCAGACAAAGCTAAAAGTAATGGGAGAGCAAATGCCCAAAATCAGTAACAAATTTGAAGTACTACTCTAATTTACTTGAAAAGTTAGTAGAACGACACCTTTTGCATCAACCTGATTTTTTTGTAAACATTAAAATGTGAAATTCTGACTGTAATCCTCAGTAATGTACCTTAAAATCAAAAATATTACAAGGGACAAGGCAAAAATGTGAAGCAAAATCAGGGAGATTTTCTGCAAAGTCAGTGTTATTTGAGAGATATCGATGAGAGGAGGCAATATTTGTGAGGAACAGATTAAGAATATTTTGACTTCTAATGAATTCATTCACTATTTTGCCATGGAATTTTTCTTAAAGTTCAAAAAATGTTTTTCATATCTTATGTTAGATGTATAGGTGTTCCAGTATATGGCAGGGTAGTTGACGTCTCCTAGAACCGGGGAGCTAATATATATAGGAATTTTGTCTAAAACTTTCTGAAATCTGGCATGATCATTTTAGGACATGGAAGGGGACCCATAGCATATAATAAGTTGGTAGTTTGTCTTATTCATATAACGCTGAAGTTCAAGGAACTCTTTGATTCTCTGGGAATCTGTTTATCTGAAATGTAGTCCTTCATTAATTTGGAGATACCACTGCAGTTTTTATCAGGCCTGAAGCCACAATGAGTTTAAAACCCATATATGGAGGAATGCTTTCTTTACATTAAACCAAGTCCATCTACACAAATCTAGAAGTGGTCCAGGTGCAGAAGTTCCAAAAGAGTAGGCAGTTTGTTCCTAACACTTCTGGCAATGAGGAGAGCCCCCTTAGTGGGGTCCAAGTTTGGTGAATTTGCTACATTGGAATGTTCATTAACTGCACACTGCCTAAAAAGGGCAGGAAAAGCTTTCACCAGTATGTGGAAGCACTTCAATTGGAGATTCAAGGCATCCCTGGCAAGCAAGTTGGAATATCAGCCATCTTATCCCAAGATGAAACATACCAGATTCCTCTTGGAGTAACACCAGCTGTTGAGTAAACTACTGAAGACAAATATCTTCTCTTTATACCTTGGCATCATTCTTGGTGAAGGAAGGATTCCACTCAGTATCAGAGTCTTACCGGCATCTACCGCAAGCACGGAGAGGTCAGACAAGTTTTTTTTCATGCCCTCAGGGTTTTGCACTCCAGGTCATTCACTCCGAAATGGACCACTACTATGTTGTTGTCATATATGCATTGGGAGAGGGTTTTCAGGGTAATTGTAATGTCAGTCATCCTGGTTCCCAAAGGTAGAGAGCTATAATCCTGTCCTTGTCCAGCCTTGTAAGCAGAATTTTGTATTTCTGGCAATTGAGATACCTATTAATAATGCATTTTTATTTGAATGTAGTTTAGGATTACATAATCTGGATCAAGTTAACTGATGGTGACTTAATGTTTTAGGTGTACATGGAGTAGAGAAATTAGTGAACTTAAACGAGGTCTGTTCTTTGCAGTTTTTGGAGATTTTGGCAAGGATTTTTACCGCATCACAGTATGATATTTTAATATGTACTAACTGGGAATGTGATGGAAGTTGAGGTTAAAGTGTAATAGTGTGAGGCTCACTGTATATAGTGTTTTATGAGAGGGATGCCTCAACCTGATAGTGTTTAATGCTAATTGTCAGTGAGTATAAGGTAGTACCTATACTACTTAAGGACACCAAGTGTAAATGGCTGACAGCAGAAGTGCTATAAGTGTGCTGACCTTCCATTCTCTCCAGTGCTCAAGTGTCTGCAGGCTGTGTGCACAAGGAGTGGTAAAGGAAGGCTGCTGTAAGAATACAAGAGCAAAGAATCAGTGGTATCAACTCATGGACAGCTAAAGGAGGTGTGAGGTAATAGATATCAGAGAAGAATAACAGAAGTAATAGCAGAATATCTGTTGTAACAACTGAGTGACAAACAGTGCACTGCCACTTGTAGAGTAACAAAGGCAAATCAAAGCTGCAACATACACAATTGTGAAAGCTAATGCTGCCCTGGAATGGTATAAGCAGGATAGACAGACTACCTTTTGGGACAATAAGAAGGCCTTATAAATAGGTTTGAAGGGAAGAAGGAATAAAGCACTTACTGTTTGCTATTAGGTACAGTGTCCACAGTGGTATGAGGAACACAACCCTACACATTGTCACTCAATAACTAACAAATAAACAAACCGGAACCATTCAAAAGGATGTAGGAGAGACAAAAGCAATGTGGCTAAAAGAAGTAATAATTTGCACAAATAAAATGAGTGCCTAGAGGTAGTAGGGATAGCTTTAAACAAAGGGAAAAGTAAAGGCTTAGGTGAAGACGTGCTGGTAACAACACATCCAATATCATTACACTCAACAATGGTATGCCTCAAGGGTGTGTACTTAGTCCTCTGCTATTCACCATCCTTATCCATGACTGCTCTGCAAAATTTCTCAATAACCATGTCATCAAATTCGCAGGTGATACCACTGTAGTGGGACTCATATGGGGGGGGGGGGTGATGACAAGAAGGAATACAGGAACAAAGTCAGCTCTCTGATCAAATGGTGCAAAAATAACCTGGATCTGAATGTCAACAAAACTAAAGAAATTATCATTGACTTCAGAAAAAGACCAGCCATTCACTTGCCACTTGAAATCAACGGTGAGTTGGTAGAAAGTTCCTGGGGGTACACATCTCAGAAGACCTCTCTTGGTCCGTGAACACAGGCCAGATAATTAAAAAATCTCACCAATGCCTGCACTTCCTGAGAGGGCTCAAAAGAGCAGAGCTTCCTCTGAATGCTCTATCCACATTCAATAAAGAAGCTATTAAACTTTACTGTGTGGTATGGAAACAGTACTATGGCAGAGAGGAAGAAGCTTCAAAGAGTGGTGATGATTGCAGAGAAGATAAAGGGCACAAATCGTCCAACCATGCAAGAACCTTTTACAAGAAGCATAAAGAGGGCATACAAAATACTTAAAGATATATCACATCCATTATTTAGCTGGTTTGCTAGACTTTCATCTGACAAGAGGTACCGCAGCATCCACTGTAGGACCTCCAGGCTCTTGAACAGCTTCTATCCAACAGTAATAAGGTTCATAAATTCTGACATCAACTTGGGCATCTACCTCCAAATGTGATCTCACTAGTAATATTTTACTGAAAATGATACATTATTTAATTCACTATAGTTAATATATTCTTACAGAAGTTCAATATCGTGTTCTTAACAGTGCAATAGCAATTATTTTTCATGTGAAATATTAATAAACTGCCTTTCCTTCTTTTTTTCTGTGTACGGTATTATTTATTCATATGTTTAGGTTTATATGTATGAGTAGTTTTCCCCGACTAGAAATTGGTTATAAGGAGTATTTTTTCTGTGCATTAGCAATGAGAATAGTTGTGTATATGTCATGTCTTATTCTTTTTATACTTAAATTGATTCTGTACTCTGATGGTGAGCTGATGCCCAAAATTTAATTTAGGTTGCACTTGTGTTTTCTAAATGACAATAAAGTCTTCTTTGAATCTTTGATGTAGTAAAGATTGGGGGTATATATTTTACAGTGAATTAAATGTCTTTGTTAGGTATAACATTTTGGAATAAAGATGTAAGTAGAATTTAATGGAAAAAACAGTAGAAGAAATAAAACAAACCTGTTTGTTTTGGAGAAAGTAAAAATTAACGTTCAGAAGAAAAGGCTTATTTGATAAATTTTGTGCTGATTGTAAAAATAGCATATTTAACGCGCATATTTATGTTGCCAACAGTAGTTGAAAAGGAAATATTGCAAATATTTTTTTTCATTTACATTGGGTTCTAGATTAAACCCCATCAAAAAAGAGGAGTTTTTTTATGTAAATGAAGAAGGAGGAGGTTTAGGGTTAATTAACCCAGTGGTATATGCTGCTTCACAAAATGTGTACAAAGTGTTAAAGTGAATAAATGAAAAAAATGAGAGATTAGTACTAAAATTGTATAAATATAAGTATGATAAATTTTAGGGTATGGTAAAAAAAGAGTAAAAGGAAAAAACAATATATAAATGAGGAAATAAAATGATACCAAGAAAAAATATTTTTGCAGAAAATAAAAATTGTATGGTATAAGAATGTAATAATAAAATCTTACTATGTAAAACCATGTGAAAGTCCAAAAATAAAGCTATAAAAATAAGAAGCAAATGGTGTAATCAGGAAGTAGAATATGAACATTTTTGTGGAGACTGATAATAGATACATTGCCAGTAAAAGGAAATATGCCATATGAGAAGAAAAGAGATTGAATATGTTTACAGTGTCAAGAAGAAGAAACTACAGAACATGTGTTTTTGAAATGTAAAAGATAAAAAAGTTATATCGAAATTATGTAAAGAAGATTTTTTTGAAGCTATAAAAGAAATGGATAAAATAAACATGAATATGATTAAATATGGATATTATAAGAACAGAAGTAAAGAATAGATAAAAAGCTATTTTGTGTTATATGGCTAATATGAAATAAATGAAAGTATTTTTAATGATAAATGGATTTTAGCAACAGAATTAAGTATAGTCAGATGGTGGTTATGGAAAAGGGAGTGGTGGTCTAATAGGGATGAACATTTAGTATGATTGTTTAAACAGATTTGTATATCTGTGTATTTATACATTTGTAAATATTTTATAAATAAGAGTTATTTTTGTGTATAAATAAAGAATCCCTACTCTTTGGAGGTTTTAGATGGCACCGGAGGGCTTCTACAGCAGCAAGACAGAGGCCTAAAGAAAGCAGCAGTATGGATGAGGAGAGAAAATCTATGAAGAGTTTGGAGGTGGAAAATGAGAATTTGGAGAAAACTTTGTTCCATATGGAACTTCAGAATGTAAATAACGATTCCTGTGTGGTGGATGTTACAAATGAGCAGTGTTTAGCTCTCTCCATGGTGAAGGACATAAGTCTGGTGAAGTGATGCTGATAACAGAACTGAAATCACTGCTGTCAAAGTTACTGTAGAGCAAAACACATGAACACAGTTGAGTAAAAGCAAAACACCTTTATCAAACACAGAGCTTTCGGGATAACTCCCTTCTTCAATGATTAACACAAGGTACAATTAAAATTCAATTTAAATACACCCACAACTCATCATATGACCTGCAGCCAAGGTCATATGACTAACTACATCAACATTTAAAACATTTTTATTATATATTTAACTAATTATTCGGCAATTTAATGCTTCTAACCTATACACCTCTATATCAACTTAAAACATACCTTATCTCAATACCCTCCATCCACTTTATTATCATCCAAAATTTTCTTTAATATTTAAAAAGGCATATTACTTGAATATTTATGTTCTTTCTTTGAAGACTTTCTTAAAAAACTTTTTTTTAAAAAATATATGTCACTTCAATTTACTATGTTGTAACCTTACTAATACAGGTTTTAGGGAGACTGCTGCGTTTAGACCCAGTTCGGTGTCTGCTGACAGGCGTACTATCCATTCATATTCCCTAACCTCCAGTTGATTACACATATCACCCCCTCTCAGTGTTTTAGTCAGCATGTCTATTACTCTGAACTTAAACAAATGCCCATCTCCCTGTTCCTTTATATGCTTATACAGAGCATTTGTTTCACATTGTCTTCTAATATTAGATTTGTGTTCAACTATACGGTCCTTCAGTCTCCTTGTCGTCATTCCAACATAGAAAGACGGGTTTTAAATGTTGATGTAGTTAGTCATATGACCTTGGCTGCAGGTCATATGATGAGTTGTGGGTGTATTTAAATTGAATTTTAATTGTACCTTGTGTTAATCATTGAAGAAGGGAGTTATCCCGAAAGCTCTGTGTTTGATAAAGGTGTTTTGCTTTTACTCAACTGTGTTCGTGTGTTTTGCTGATAACAGAACTGCCATCAGTAGGACTTGCAGATGATATTCTGTTGAAAATAATTGAGCAGTATGATTCAGGTAACAGTTCTGTTGTTTCATGGGGTGAGAGGGTAGATAACCTTTTCAGAAGTGCTGAAGATTGTAATGTGGAAATGAAACCTGGTGATGTGACAGCATAAAATACAGAGTTAAAACTTAGCAGCAATGACAAAAAGTAAAAGAGGAACACTGCAACAAACTGAAAAGGTGTCTGGTTTTGAGGCGGCAGATAATGCAATAAGTAAATCATATGCATCGGTGACAGTAAGCAAAAAGGACAGAAGCAACAAGTTGTAAGTAAAACTGTTTTTAAAAAGAAGAGAAGACTAATTGTGACAATAAGAACAAAAATTGGCACTAATAAACAGCTATTATCTATGTAACAATTTGGTAACTGTTATGGTCTTTTAAATCTCAAGAAATGTGGTATTTTATACATATTGGGGCAGTGTTCTGCGGTAGTGGTGCTGCGGTAGCGTTGTCGCCTCACAGCAAGACGTTGTCCCGTTCGATTTTCAGCTAGAGCGTCTTCTGTGTGGAGGCATATGTGAATGGGCATGCCTTCGTTGAAGGTTGTGTGTCGGGGCTGGTAACTTGGCATGTAAAAATCCACTACCAAGCATTAGCGGACCGGAGTTCCGCTGTGGCGACCCCTAACAGGGATAAGCCGAAAGACACAACAACGTACATATTGGGGCAGTGACAGTTTGTGACTTATTGTTTGAAACTGATAGACTGATGATGAAATTTCTAGAACCGTGTAATAAAAAAAAGGACATTTATCTATTTTCATATAGTAACTTAAGTGTTAAAAAATGTTACTTTGCAGTTTAGAACTGACAAACAAGAAGAAGATGTTAAAAATGCATGCAAGGTCTGTGTAAAACTGTTGATAATATTATGAATGTTGGAGATGGGAGTATCTTATGGAATGGAGGGTGGAGGTAAAACGTTGTTTGGAAATGTGAAAAAAGCATGGTGAAACACTTGCCAAGTCCTGCTATGATCAGTCACAAAAATAACACTCGGATCCAAAATTGATTATTTTGTATTATCAGAAGGCTTGGGAGTATCAGATAGTGATACAGTTGTGCTGTGCTTTTCAGACCATTTAGCACTGTGGATGAAGGTGATGGAATAAATGGAGTATATTAAAATACGAAAGATAATAAAAAGAATAAATGAGAAATTATGGGATGAAATTTGAGAGTGGGAATTATTGCAGTTATTGAAAGATCATATAACCATGAAGGACCTCTATAAAATCTGATCTAAATGGTGGACTGGATTTAAAAAGAAGTATATATTTTTTTCCATTGGCAAGATAATTTAAGAAAGGATGAGTGAGTGAAGTATGTGAACGTGTGTAATTAAATATGTTAGAGAATTTAGAGAATAATACAAGAGTGTATTATGATATGAAAAAAAGAAATATATAAAGGAAATGGAGAATAAATATGACATTACTGTTTAGGGAGATACAGTCTCCCTTGCAAGTAACACGTCTGCATATTTTGGTAAAATAGTAAAGGAAATATTAGTGTATTGATGGAAATTAAAATGTAAAAGGAGAAGTAAAAACAGCACAAGAATAAATTATAAGTATTGTAATACAGCATGTGCAAAATATATAAAAGAGTAAAAAGAAGGAAATAAGAGAGAATGAAAAGTAAAACATTCTGGAATGATTGAGCTAATTTGAAAAAATAATAATATTAGTGAACTGGATAAAGTACTTAGTAAAATAAATGTTGATTCAGTATCAGGCCCAGGAGATATAGGGTATGGAATGCACATTAAATTAATGGATTGGCAAAGGGAGGATTTTGTAAATGCACTGAATGAATGTTTGAAGGAAGGTTTTGTTTATGAATAGTTATGCAGTGGGGGTGTTAAATTAATGTGGGAGAAGGATGAGACTCATTACACTAAATGGAACAGATTATAATTTTTTAATGAGAATAATGCAGAGTAGAATGGAAGGGAGGATGAGGGATAAAAAAGTACCTATGGTATAAAATGAAGGGGATGCCAAGAAGTGTTACTGGTTGTGAGGGAAATTGTGGATTATGTTATAAGAAAAAGGGAGGATGTGAAACTTAAAGTTGGTGTTATTAACAAGACATGTAATGCTTTGTGGGATGTTATGGGGAAGTGTGGCATAGGTAATAGAATTAGGAGAGTGTGTATGTCAGCATAGTAAAGTAATAGGGTGAGACTGTTAGTGAATAGGTGGCTGAGTAAAGAAATATGCATGAAGTATGGTACAAGACAATGATGTCACATGAGTGGAATATTGTTTGAATTGGTAATGAATGCAATAGTGAGTGATGTAGCTTATAAAATGAAGGATGCTAGATACCTGATGCAGAAGGAAGTGGTGATTCTAGTAGTCTTGACATACACGGGTGATATAGTTCTAGTTGCTAAAAAGAAAATATGCATGAGGGAACTGCTGTTTATATAAACGGATGTTTAAAGGAAATGGGAATGGCCTTGAATAAAGATAAAAGTAAGGGTCGGGTGATGTGGTAAAAACTGTGGTTATGTATTTTTCAGTGAAATAAGTATCATTGTGAGGAATAAAATCCAGGGAAAATTATGTAGTTATGATGCAATGGGAGGGTTTGGTAAAAGAAAGCAAATAAATATGCCTTCTGTGAATGACATATAGATTAACATTTAGGAAAAAGGTTCATCTATTAATGGGAAACATAGCATTTTGTCAAATGTTTATAAGATCCCAGAAAAATATGAAAAGGAAGTTGTGCAACTGGTGTTTTCTTTTATATGGGGCTCAAGATAAAACCAAGAAAAAAGAGATGCGTTACCCATGAGTGAAGATAAAGGGGGATTGGAGTTACTAAATGTGGTTGTTTGTTCTACTTCTTTAAAAATTACATAATGTGGGAAAAGGAAGAAAATGAGAAATTAATATGGTAATATTTATATATAAGTGCAAAACATTCTGGGAGATGAGAATAAGAAAAAGATTATGTAAATGAAGAAATTTAAAATTGTCAAGAAAAAATGCTAACATAAAAATAAAATTAATGATGTAGAGACAGGATAGAAGGATGTGGTATAATAATGTGAAGAAACAATATTATGTAAATCCATGGGAAAATTTATTAAAAGAAGTGATTAAAGTGGTGTACCTCAATAGCAGAGTGTCAAGATTTCCTATGGAGACTGGTAATAAATAAATAAGTTACCAGTAAAGGGGAATGTGCCATATAAAAAGAAAAATAAAAGAGCATGTTTATTTTGTGGGAAGGAAGAAACATTTGGTCATTTTTTTTTTTGAAATGTAAAAGATTGGTGAAACTATGGAAAAAATGTGTGTGAAGAAAAATAATTTGAGAATATTAATGACATAATACATATATGAATATGATTATGTATCAATATTATAAGAACACAAAGGAAAAATAAGAATTTATTTTATGCAATTTGGATTATGTGGAATGTAAAGTTTAATGATTTTTTTAATGTGAAATTGATTTTGGCAGCTTTATTCTGAAAAATAGGTTATAGTTGTGGAAGAAGGTATGGGCATTAGTTATGAAAGAATAACACTGAGGATGTTGTAAGAAAAATGGCAAATAGGAAAAAATAGAAATGTGTAGATATATGCCAATACATATGTACATTTTGTTAATATGTAAATATGCAAATAATGTTTTTTGATGTTGTGTTAAATAAGGGACCAATACTATTTTCGATAAGCCCCATGGGGTCTTTTACATCCATCTGAGCTGCCAATGCCTAAGTTAGATGGGGCTTCAAGTTTATCATCTCATCTGAAGGACATCAGACTCTGGAGTGTAGCTCATCCCTTATGCTGCACTGCAGTGTCAGTATTGAAAAATTAATCCAACTACCTGGCTTGGGAATAGAACTCAGAGCCTTCTGATTGTCGAGCACCATGAGTGTTCCATCCTGATGGTGTTTCATTGCATAGTAAGGTGCAGTAAGCAAGCCTTACTGTGTTAAAGAATTTGATTTCACAAATAAAATATATTGTATGCCTGTATTTTTATCTTATACTATGCACAGATATGGTATGTTTGCTATTGGCCTGAATTATGACTAAAAAGGGTTCCTGGACCAGCCCATCTAATGATTTCACAAGTAAGTAAGTACGCATGTTATAAAATCCCAGGAAGTTATCATTGAACATGCATTACTGTTGAAAGAAAATGTCTTGCATTTCTCCATTTTTAAAAGCTAACAAAAATCTTTGCAATACAATGTTCTTCTTTCTACGAATATTAATATTCGCTGGATGAAAAGACTATTTGCTGTATCACTGAGGAAGTAGTGTCTTCTCGTGTTTGTGGTGGTGAGAAAAAACTTTGAAATATAATAAAATTCTTGTTGCTTCTTGACTTTTTAAAGATTTCTTTGAAGGAGGATGATTTTTATATGAAGGAAAACTGTTTGGTCCTAGGAATACAAAAGAATGTTGCATCTATCTTAGCTTTGTGAAGTTTGACCGTGTTTTAAAAGCAAATGATTATGATATGAAAGAAGCATGTACTCTTGTGTGATTCTCTGAATATTGCCAGACTGAAAAAAAAAGTCATCATAGATCTGTGAAACGTTGTTCATGTGCTTTTTCCAAAGCACATAATAATCGAACAGTAAGAGCATGGAACTACATTTAAAAGGCTATGAGTAACATGACTATGAATAAGTCCCTGCTTACAAGATATAAAAGTAGGTATTTTCAGTTAAAACATGAATGCAGTGAATGATAAGTCTAAGGGAACTTTTTAAGTCTTTGTACAGAAGTATGCTTCCTAAAGACATGTTAATGGATTCCAAAACAGACACCTGGCGAAAAGGGGAATGCAAACGAAAAACCATCAACTTCAAGTCTGGAATCATTAGCAGTCATATGACACATGACCAAACCAAACATGATAACCAATCTGTTACTAATAGCTCTTTATGGTATTCAGGACTCATGTTGTATAGTACAAGGTGCATGAGCATTAAAACCATGCGGAATGGACCTAAAGTCACTGGTAGCTATTTTAAACTCTGTAAATATTGTCAAGTCTGTGTGATTCCTAATAACCACTCTTCAGAATTCTGCACCTGCTAGAGATATTGCACTCTGTCTAACCCTAGGCAATAGAAATGCATTTAGTCTAATCCCTAGGAGATCAGAGCATAATACAGTGGAATAAGGAGCCTAATCCAGGTAATGCTTCTGAGGAAGTAACATAATGATCAAACAACAGCTATTGCTTGGTTGTTCAGTGACAGCTGCCTGTGGAGAAGCACTCCTGAGTAGTACACTGTACAAACAAACTTCCGTTTTCTCCTTTTATAAATATGACATGAGTGGTGCAAAGACCTCCTTAGCATCTAAATGTGATGCCCTTTGTACAGATTGGTTATCTGAATAGCAGAAGTACATTTTCAAAGAAAGTGGTAGTGCTGTAAGCATGTTAAAATAAACTTGTGTTTCAGTGATCATTTCACAATAAAGAGAAAGAAGATAAAGTAAAAACTGTACTCTGGAAGCCAATTCAAGTTGCTTTAAATTGTGGTTGATAATATGTGTCAACACTTCTGACTCTGAAGGTAATGGTTTAATTTCTTCTTCTTTTGGCTTTTCCCAGTTAGGGGTCGCCAGAGTGGATCATCTGTCCGCTCATGATTGGCAGTGGAGTTTTACGGTGTTGAGTGGCCAGCCCGGCACCCAACCTTCGATGGAAGGCACACACACACACACACACACACACACACACACACGCAAACTCACGCCTTTGAGTGCATATTTTCAGCATGCCTTGAGAAGGAGTGGCAAACTAGAGTTTACAGAAAAATCTGAAGTAAACCACAGCAGTGCCAATGAACTTTTATGTTTAGAAATGTAAAAGGGGAAGATGAACAGAGGTTTCCCTACATCTTAAGAAAAGTAGCAGAGAAGGACAGGAGATATGAGGAACTGCTAGAGTGGGATAGTACACATAATCAAATGGAAGAAGCATTGGATTAATAGAGGAGCAGAGGCACACAACAAAGAAGCACACCTTGTGAAATATGAGGATCATTTCACATAACATAAGGAAACCAGACCAGGACTAGGATAGTATAGTAATGCATGGTGAACAGAGAGGTGAAGGGAATCTGGTAAAAGCATCTGAACTCAGGAAATGCATATTTTCCATTCCATTTAGGAAGAGATTGATACTTAATGTCACTAGAAGGAGCAACATAAATGCATATGAGAGGAAAGTGCAAGCCTGTCCATTTACGAAAATAATCTGCCTCACAGCATTATGGCGCTAGGTTTGATCCTGACCTCAAGTCATCTTCTGTATGATGTTAATGTTTCCCCATCTGTGTATGGGTTTTCTTTGAATAGTCTGGTTTTCTTCCACTTCCAACAAACTTCCCCTGTTAACTGATTACTTTGGATTGTCAACATTTGTTTGTAGCAAACATACACACGCACATTATTTGTTTGTAGCAAACATACACACACACACTCACACACACACACACACACACACACACACACACACACACACACACACACACACACACACACACACAGAGCTAACAATTCTAGTGCTGCATCTTGTATCGTTCACCAGTCATGCTCCCCCCTCAACTTAAAGTTGAGGAGAAAAAAAAAGAGGTCCTGAAGTCCTCAAAGATGAAAAGCAAAGCTCTTTGTCTTTCATTCTCTTTTAAACTATAGCAGTACTGCTTGCTAGTTTCTAAGCAAATGTCTACAGTTTAAACCAAACATGAAATGCTAAAGTGCTTCTCTCCTGGTCTCAAATGCAATACAAGCATTAAGTACTAAATGCCATTAATATACTGTAGATTATTTGGCATCTATTATCCATGCTCCCTAACATTTTGTGCCTGAGATGGCTGTCCCTTTACCCCAGCTATGCCTATGTGTGTGTGTGTGTACATATGTATTTGATCAGCCGGTGGATGGCCGACTGGAAAATGTTCGAAAGCAGTGCTGCAGATTCTCATAATTGCGAACGCAGTTGTTGCAAACCATTGGAAATATTTGTGTTCTTTAAAAAAATTTTTCTTCCTGGTTGAATGCCACTCTTGGTGTTTCATATAGAAGGGGAGAAATATTCATAACTTCTTAGTGAAGGGTAGATTTTGTATGCCATCTATTAATGTACCACATAGTTTACATCTTACAGGGACTATCTGTTGTAATAAGTGTAAAGCTTGTAAATTTATAGTTAAGAGTTTTCCAAATATTAATAATATTTCATTTCAAACTTGGAACCATTTTTCCTGTGACACTCAAGGTGTTGTGTATGCTCTTAAATGCCCCTGCAATTTATTTTATATTGGGGAAACAAAGAGGGCATTTAAAGTGAGATTATTGGAGCATGCAAGGGATATTTATAATCAGAAATTAGAAAGTTCTATTGCAGCACATTTTCAACAGTTTCATAAGAGCAGTAATGAAGGGTTACAAGGCACTATTTTAGAAAAAATAAGTGTGTCATTATATGATATAAGCAATATTAAAAAACTGCTTCTGATTAAGGAAGCAGTATACATTCTTAACTTTGATACTCTGCACCCACATGGGTTGAATGAAGAGTTAAATTGGAGATTGTTTATTTAATTGCTTAATTGTTTTATTGCCATGTTTTTTAGTATTTAGGCAAGTTCTTTTATGATGTTTCTTTACTCCTTGAAGGCTTTTTTAGCCGAGACGTCAAAGAGAGATATTCTTGTGCTTTATTGTGCAATAAATTTGCTGTGGAATCTGTGGCTGGTCGTATTTTATCTGTTTTCATTTGTGGTGATACAATATTGTCTTTATGACCACAGACCCACATTACAACTTGCCTCATATTCTTCGTGAGACCATTGGTGATGGGTCTCAATTATCTTTTGACAATTTTCTCAACTCTGCTCCAGACCGTAATTTGCAGGTGAATCATGGGGCTGTGAATGGTTCCGTATCTACTACTACATGGGATAAATGGGAGAAGGACAGAAATAAATGCTGCCAGAATCCATTTGACACTGTTGGAAGAAAGTGACTTACGTCTATATCAGAAGAAAGTAAGTCTCTTTTTGACCATTTAGAGAAGTGTATTTGGAAAGAGACATCTACTTTCTTTAATATGTCTAGACTACAAAAATATATAGATCTAGACATTACACCGAGGGGGTTGAGAGTATTCAAAGACCCATTTCTGCCCTTGGATCTACAAAATGCTGCTGATGTGCAATTTCACAAACGCTGGGTAGCAGCAGCACACAGGTGTATGCTGGAATGGGTGAATGTCTTGTTAGATCGTGACAAGGTAAATCAACAGGAATTGAAGGACCAGATTAAAAAAGTGTGTAACACTACCTCTTCAGGGACATATGCTCATGTACTTCATGTCTTTTTATATGACATTAATTCAAAATTAAAGAACTATGAAATAGAACTGGTGGATAGGAAGAAACGCAAACTATTTCGAGATCTATAAGAACGGAAAGACGTTTATCTCTAGAGCCAATCGGAAGAAAGCTCGCCATCATGTGAGGTTTCAAAGGCATAAAGATGGTTCTCATTCATATAATTCCTCATTTTCAGAGGGACATTTTACATCAGGGGATGAAGAGCTAGATATTCAAGATGAGTATCCTGTTTTACTACCTGCACAACAACCAGAACATTTTCAACAAACTTTCGTCATGTTAACAACAGCTATAGGGGAGAGAAACAGGGTACAAAATGGACTCGTGAACAACAAAGGGACTTCTATCCCCAGAGGGGATATAAAAGAGGTAAAAGATAATTTCTTATCCTCTGAGGACAGTTATGTTATTAATGTATCGGGACATGATTTCACTGATAGTGAAATGGCTGTTTTGAACCGAGGTTTAAAGTTTATTCCTACTGTATTTTCTAGAAATCATGATATTAAGTGTGATGTATTTAAATTCAGTAGGAAGTTACATTTAAAGTACTTTTTAGAGATTCTCATACAGAAGTTGATTTAATTAACTGTGATGATAGTATGAATACTTCGTGTGAGAGGTTTTATACTTGTGACTCTGATAGCTTGCCTAATGCCTATTGTAGATTGGATACACATAATGTTTGTATAAATAGCTATTTTTTTACCACCCTTTTTGAATGAAGAAGTAGCCCATTGTTTTAATATGTTAAACTATGTGATTGAGGATGTGCTTTCTGACTTTAATAGGAACAGACATCTAGTTAATTGTAATTTAACTGTTATGAAATGGAAAGCTCTTCAAAATTTAAGTAAAATGAGGGAAATTGTTTTCAAACCTTCTGATAAGGGAAATAAGTTTGTTGAGATACTACATAAAGGTAATGGACTTGGATATTTTTTGGATGCAGATGTAAAAAAGAAATTTAAACTGGATGGATGTAAAATGGCCCATTTTTATTGCCTCCCCAAGATACATAAAAATTTAATTAAGCCTCCGGGGAGGTCTATAGTTTCAGGTTGTGAGTATTTTACTCACAAATTGGGTTCATTTTTGCATAGTTATCTTGCACCTGTAGTTTACATCTTGCCATCCTACATTTGTGATGTATTTGACTTTTTGCCTAAATAAATGATGTTAAGTGGAATGATAATATGTACTTTTTCATTATTGATGTTAAAAGCCTCTATACGAATATTAGCCATAATTTTGGCTTAGAAGCCTTAAGATTTTTTTTGGGTAATTCACCAGTACCAGAATAAATAGTTGAATTGGTATATTTTTGCCTTACTCACAATTTTTTTTTAATTTAACAACGACCTTTATAGGCAGAGAAAAAGGCACAGCAATGGGGGCTGCATTTGCCCCCATGTATGCCAATATGTGATTGGGTCTTTTTGAGGGTGAATATATTTATAGAAATAATTTTTTTTGTGATCGTGTCATGAGGTATTTCAGCTACATTGATGATTTAATTTTATAGCTGAAGGTGGTTTAGAACTGGTATCTCATTTTGTTGAAATGTTGCATAATGATAGCTTTGGTTTGCAATTTGATGGTCTTAAGTTAGGTACATGTATTCCCTTTCTGGATGTGGTTATTAGTATTAAATACGGTACTGAATTATCCACTACTGTACTTAGAAAATTTGTTAATGGTACACAGTATGTACATGGTGATAGTTGCCATCCTTCTCATACTATTGAAGCACTCCCCTATGGTGAGATGCTTAGGATTTCCAGATTGTGTAATAATATTTGTGATTTCAGACGAGAATTAGGAATAACTGTAGATATGTTTCGTAATACAGGCTATAGCAAAAGTTTACTTGAAAAGAGTTGGAATAAATTGTGTAATATTTCAACTATAGGACATTGCATTAATGAAGGATATTATTTGGCCCCTTTTAGATCTAGTGATAGAAATGACAAGGACCTGATTTATTTTGTTACAACTTTTGGATGCTTCAGTAATATAGTTATAGAGCAGGTAAAATGCCATTGGAAATATTTGTGTTCTTTAAATAATGTTTCTTCCTGGTTGAATGCCACTCTTGGTGTTTCATATAGAAGGGGGAGAAATATTCATAACTTCTTAGTGAAGGGTAGATTTTGTATGCCATCTATTAATGTACCACATCGTTTACATCTTACAGGGATTATCTGCTGTAATAAGTGTAAAGCTTGTAAATTTATAGTTGAGTTTTCCAAATATTAATAATATTTCATTTCAAACTTGGAACAATTTTTCCTGTGACACTCAAGGCATTGTGTATGCTCTTAAATGCCCCTGCAATTTATTTTATATTGGGGAAACAAGGAGGGCATTTAAAGTGAGATTATTGGAGTATGCAAGGGATATTTATAATCAGAAATTAGAAAGTTGTATTGCAGCACATTTTCAACAGTTTCATAAGAGCAGTAATGAAGGGTTACAAGGCACTATTTTAGAAAAAAATAAATGTGTCATTATATGATATAAGTAATCTTAAAAAAAATGCTTCTGATTAAAGAAGCAGTATATATTCTTAACTTTGATACTCTGCACCCACATGGGTTGAATGAAGAGTTAAATTGGAGATTGTTCATTTAATTGCTTAATTGTTTTATTGCCATGTTTTTTAGTATTTAGGTAAGTTCTTTTATGATGTTTCTTTACTCCTTGAAGGTTTTTTTAGCCAAGACGTCAGAGAGATATTCTTGTGCTTTATTGTGCAATAAATTTGCTGTGGAATCTGTGGCAGGTTGTATTTTATCTGTTTTCGTTTGTGGTGATATGGCTTCATCATGGATGTTGGATCCAGTTCCGGATCTCATTTCTCATCCCTCAGGAATTCCCCATCCAGACCTGGACAGTCTGAAGCTCACTGCTTGGTTGCTCCAGTTCCCATGATTATCAGGAATCCTGGTTTATCTTCTCCCATCAAACGAATTCCGGTGGAGGCTCACAAGTCTTCTACCAGGAAGGTGTACTATAGCAAGTGGAAATGTTTTTCTATATGGGCTTCGCAGCATGCATTGGATCCCTTTACTGCTCCAGTTTCTACAGTGTTGGAATTCTTATTGGAGAGTTTTCAACAACATGCCAGTTTGTCCACAGTCAAAGTTCAACTGGCTGCAATTTCTAACTATCAATGGGGGAGTATATGGCTTCCTTGGCATTTTCAAAGCTTTGTAAGACTTTCCTTAAAGATAGTTTTCTTCTGAGACCCCTGGTTAAGGATCCTATGCCACTCTGGGATCTTACATTATTGCTTTAGGCTTTAGTGTTGCCCCTTCTTTGAACCTGCAGCTTCAGTGGATCTGCAGGTTTCTGTCCTGGAGGACTGCACTCTTAGTTGCCATTACATCTGCCAGGAGAGTGTCGGAACTTCAAGTCTTATCGATCAAAGTCCGTTATATGATTTTTCATAAGGACAGGGTGTCTTTGTGCACTAATCCATCTTTTCTTCCCAAAGTAGCTTCAGAGGCCAACATTACTCAGATGATTAATCTCCCAGTCTTCTTTCAAAATCTTAAAAATAAGGGAGAATATAAATTGCACTTGTTGGATGTACACTGACAGTTAAGTTTCTATTCACACAGGACAAAAGCATTTTGTAAGTCTGACCAGCTTTTCGTTTCCTACTCCAAACCCTTTTTAGGGAAACCAATCTCCAAAGTTACTATTGCCCATTGAATTTCCCAATGTATCATTTGGGCATATTTTGTCAAGTGAAAGCACATTCTACCAGATCTATGGCCACTTCTGCGGCTTTTTGGCCCAGAGGTTCATTGGACAATATTTGTTCTGCAGGTACTTGGTCGTCATCTCATACCTTCATTCCACATTATAAGTTGGACATCATATCCATGAACAGGGCATCCTATGGCTCCGCTGTGCTCTGGAATATCCTTCCATGAGGGCCTCCCAGGTGTTTAGTAGCTGGGGACTCTGTCCCACAGGTTGAAGATCAAATGAAGACAACTACTTCAGATAAAGAAGTTATATACTCACCATAACATTCCGTCTGAGTAGTTGTCTTCATTTGTCTTCAACCATCCCTCCCTCCTTCCACTGGGCTTGTCTGAGCTGTTTGGTGACTATATAAGCATAGAAGGTGGGCACTTTTAGGGTGCCCTTGTGTCCTTCTCTTTGTTCAGGAATTTTTTTCTGCTTGTGACAAGGTCCTGTTAGGTCAGGTTTGAGTAATTGATTGGGGAGCAAACTCAAGCTGAAGGAAAGAAGGAGACAGGGGCATTATAGGTAAGGGGAGGAGCTTTGAGCTCAGATCAGATGCTGGATATGAGGCCGAGTCAGATCCGATACAGATCCTTGAACCCACAGTTTGAAGACAAATGAAGAAGAACTACTTAGATGGAATGATATGGTGAGTACATAACTTCTTTTTTCATTAAATTGGACTTTGTGTGCCACATTTTCTGTAAGTTTGACTTTGTTTCATCTTCCTCCGTAATCAACATCACCATTTTATTGTTACTATGGAGTTTGCATGCAAACAGCATTTTCAACCACTTTCCCTTAATGTTCCTCATTCGTTAGTGAACACCAGTTCTGCCATCTTTACTTGTTGCAGGCCAGTGCCACTAGGCAGATGGGAGTTGCCAACTTCTGGGATGGCCATGTTTGCTACAGTTCACATTTGGTCAAAATCACGCTTTGGCTGGCAGAGGTCACCGCAAGTCAATTTAAGTCAAGATACATGGGTAATGCTGGGCTGAGATGGACAGTTAAATTTTTAAATGAAGAGACTGTATGCTTGTTATATGGAGACACACAATTATTGTTGTAAAGGATTAATTTAAAGTTAGCAGTGGTGTATTGCTCTGGGATAAAACAGTAACAAAAACTGAGATGACTTGTAGACTATATAATGTTCGTTCTGTACCTTGTTGTTTTCCCAGGCAGATGCTAATATAGACTTTAATTGGGTCAGTCCAGTGTTCTAGTTAACAAAAAAAGAAAGTAAACATAAAAATAAAAGTAAGAATAAAACTGCATTCCTTGCTTTATATATAGTAAAGAGGATGACTAGCTAGATAGGGATCTAAGGACCAAACCTTGGGAACACCAGAGCTTGAAGTGTCAGGGGAAGACAAAATACAGCTACTTTGACTTGAAAACATTTATTTGAGGATAGGATTTAAACCAGAACACAAGTCTAACAGAAGCCAGTGAGACTAGAAGAAGGTTTGGTTCACCATGTTGAAAGATTTGGAAAAGATTCTCAAAATGAGTGCCAGTAACCAGAGACTGTTGTCTATAATAATGATAATAGAGACAATTTAGACAAAATATGCTGCTTGTATACTGTTACACAGGGTAAACATGTACTTGATATTTGTTCACTGAGTCACAAATTTATAGATAGTGAATTGTTTTCTTGTAGTTTTAGACAAAAAAATGGAGTAGGGATACTACTGATCATCAAAGAGCCTGCACTCTGCTTCTCAGGAAGCAGTTTACGATTAGAGGTGCTGCTTTGCTCTTGGTGAGAAGAGAAACAAAAAAAACACTTATTCCTAGCTGCATGCAGCTATGGTCAGATCAGCACTAGTACAAGTCAAGTAGTTGGCAATAGGTGAAATAATAGTGCTTCTCTATCGTGGCAAACCTTGCTTACTTTTTGCAGTTTGTATTGCAGTATATTTGACTTGCCATTACTGTGTATGTATCTGAGCACTGTTGTTACATTGAAATTTTGCTGTATTATCCTAGTGTACATTGCTCACCTACTTCCTCAGCACTCACATGTAATGCAGATCTGCTGTACATAACTGACTCAAGAGGCACCAGGAAAGGCTAACCCTATAAGGCCCACTAAGTCTGCTTCCACACAGCGGGAATGTGTAGGTGTAAATGACTCTCTGTCTGTGCAAATAGTCTCCACACTTACCAGAATGGACAAGAACAGGGTGATCATAAGCTGCTTGTCCAGTGCCAGGATCCATGATGTCACAAGGCTACAGAAATATGATTACAACCTAGTGGTGGCCCCTTTGTGAGTGAATGACTAAGATTTTCCACCCAGTGGGACATGCAGAAGACATGAAGGGACTTGCTAATTATGTGTGCTGAAAAGACTCTGTCCTTGAGTAGTATTTTGCTTTCACCCAGAAAGATACCTAAACAAGTACAAGATAATTGGCTTTACTGATTGGCAAAGTAGCATTGCCATTCTAAGGGGTTCAGTACGTATTGGCCTGGGACGAGATAGTAGATCATGGCTTCCTGTTTAAACCTCTCATATTGGGGCGTCCACATACTAGCTAAAGCGTTTGGTTCCCCCTTAATGCCTTTTTCAGGCAGAGTCTCCTTAAAACATAACAATTTCAAACTTGGGCAACATCAAGGTGGCACTACTCAGTGCTAGGAATCTAAATATAAAGATGCTAGAACCTGAGGCCATCCTGCAGCTCAGACAAATTCATATCTATGTAATTACTGAGACTTGCATTCAGTGAAATACCAACACTCCCTGTATGCTACAGTTTAGTGCCTGTCACATCTACAGACCCTAGGAGAACTATAGGAGAGTATTTGTGTTTGTCAGGAACACCATCACCTCACATCAAATTATACATGACCCATACTTGGAGGTCTTAGAGAGCCAGCTCACCCTTTAATTTAATTTATTTTTTGTCTCCATGGACTTCATCTTTATCAACCTGGCCCTCAGTGCCCTAAGTCTATGCTTTGTCTACCAGTTATTCTCCTAACCCCCCCCCCCCCCGGTTTACTCTGGCATTGAGTGGGCTAGTTGTGGATCCTAAGGGCACACTGGGGCCTCAGCTTGTCTGTGCTTCTGTCCTTGGGGGGGGGGGTTATGTCCTACCCACTCCCCATGCTCATTGTGTTCGTGGGCAACTACCCTCTTTGGACCACTGCTTCCCTTAAGAATCGTTTCAGCAAGTGTCTTTCCACCCAGGAAGGATGCGCCCATCTTTTCCCTGCAGCTCTTTCAGTTGCACAAGCTACTAATTTAAACTGGTTCGGTTGGGCTATATTTTGGGCTTTATCCCTCTATACCACTGGAGCAGAGAGAACCAAATCACCCTTACCAAAACCAATTATTGCTAGTCACAGATTCCATTGCATATTCCTCATGGATCATGGAAATTTCCTTAACATTATAGTAAAATTGAATATAAAACCAAGTAGCTTCTTGCTAGTAGACCTCAATTACTTAAGCATTGACTGGCACACTTACAGTATACTTTTAAATTGGATATGTCAAGTGTTTCTTAAACTTTAGTTAATACCAATGCACTGGTGCAAATTGTAAATTACCCTCTAGAAGCTCTAATATACTTGCCTTGATCCTTACTAAATCTAATTCATATCTATATGCCACTCTTCTTGTCCTTGGTTAAAGGTGACCAGAAATCTGTCAACTTCTCCGTCACCAAATGAGGCCATATTTAGGCACTTATCCAGGGCAAATTTACTTTAACTTGTAGACTTGATCTAAATTCCCAACAATCCCTTGCAGATAGACCCAACTGAAAACCTGGCTCATTTACCTCTAACTCTACCTAAACCCTGTATAGAGAAGTCAGTACCTGTCTAGTCTAAGTATAATGATAAAGCAAAGAATAAACCTCTCTCATAGCACTCTCATGTTAATAAAGTGAACAGAAAAAAGAACATAGCAAAACATTGTAAAAAAATCCCCATTTTCTATACCTCCAGATGGCACAAAAACATATAAGCAAGCAAGTTAAGTGCAATATAAAAAATGGAACGTGAGATATAAACTTATGGTCACTACAGCTCCAAAGGAAACTACAAATGTTTCATAGGCTGTGTCAGGAAATTAAGGATTAATGTCCAACAATTTACTGAGCTCATCCATAATGTCAAAATTCTGAGCCCAAGTATATATCCAGTATCTTAGAAGACAAATTTAGTGGTATCTTTATCTCATCCTATAAACACAACTGCCGTCATTATGCCTGAAAATCTAGTTCTTTCTGAAGTCACCTTGAAACAAGCCTTAGAATCACTGTCAGTGTCTAAAAATAATACACCCATAGGACCAGACAATATACCAGGCTTCACTGTCATCAGTGCCAGTCAGGTGTACTGATCTAAGCAGTTATAAGAGACCTGTATACTGACAGAAGCACTCGTAAGAGACCTGGGCACTCAGTTGTACTGGCAGAAGCAGTCATAAGAGACCTGGGTACTGAGGTGCAATGGCAGAACACTCATAAGAGACACAAGTACTTGGGTGTACTGACAGAAGGAGTTATAAGAGACCTGGGTACTTATGTGGACAGCTCTGTCTCTTTTGATCACTATGCTTCCACCGTAGTCAGGAAGTCTTTCTGTCTAGCCATGTTAATGTCCGAGGGAATATTTTCAAAATCCAAGAAAGTCATTACATCACTATAGTCCTCTTCTTATCAGACCCATCAACAAATACCATGCCCTCTTTGGTATGTACACATCCAAGGAAATTGCTCAACTGGAAAAGCCCCAAGGATTTCTAACAAAGAAGACTAAAGACTTTAATTTCTTCAGGTATTCTGGTGCATTAACAAAACTCTCCCTATACTCAGTAGACTACAACTGCTCCAGAGTGACCTCATTTTCTCTTTCTAAGCCATTTGACCTACTATTTCTTCACAAAACCAGTGGTTCTGTAAATGCCTGCACTAGGGATCTAAAGTACACAAATAAACGAGGAACACTGGAGGGATGGGTTCCCAACTCGACAAACTCCCAGTGTGTGGAATGTTACCACTATAGGTGAAACAAAGTGCTACCCTTGCTGTCTTTAAGGCTAGTCTTGATAATTTGATGAGTAGATGGAAATTTGCCCCCCACATCAGGTATGGCTCTGCTCGACTTGGGAGAGGAGTTCTATTAAGTAATCAAAAAGGGTGGCAAGAACCTTCAAGTGTGTCTACTTAACGGAGTATATGTGGAGGCATCATATGGTCCCCAAAGAGCATATGTGGAGGCATCATGTGGTCCTCAAAGAGCATATGTGGAGGTATTGCATGGTTCCCAAATCACTTGCTTAGTAACGTTCCTATGATCTTATGTCTGCAGTTGAAAGTAGAGTGAGGAGAGGATGATTTGTGGAAGTAGAAGACTGATAGCAGATTTCCAGATAGTTACTGGATAAAAAATATAGCAGAGACATGAATTTATAAAGTCTTCATAAACCTTAAGGAATTATGGGAAGATGTCATTACTTCCTGGTTTTCATCATTGCTGCCTCTTTATGTTTTGTATCCAGATGTTTGTATTAAACTTGTTCTTCTATACTCCATGTGACCTGATATGGCCAATATCTGCTATCGTCCTTGAGGAAAAGGTCTGCATGAATCATGCTTTTGGGGTGAATTGTAGCAAGACTGAAAGTCACATGCCAAGGGGCAAGTTATCAGAACAATGCATGGCAATAAGCCTGTCATGTTAGCTTGGTAGAACGTTTCTGTGGCTAAATCCTATGCAACTACATGGTCCTGGAAACAGGAAGTAAAGAAAAATTAAGTTATTGACATTGTCTTTATTACTGTAACTCGACTACTTATTAAATTTGCCGAATCATTTTGTAGGCTGATTGGAATACTAACTGGTAATGATTTTATCATGCATTTGTGGTCCTCCTCATCAAAAGTGCTGAGTCCTATAAATATAGGAGATGCATTAAGTAATACAGGATTTCTTTATCTTTTCCTGCCACTGAGTTGCAGTAAAATGCATTACCTTCTGTTACAACTGGTACGTACTTTTCTGTATGTATTTAATGATAACAGGACAGAAATGAGGCGGTCTTGCAAGGTAAAGCTGTAGAAATTAAGTCCAAGATAGAAGTAGATGATACATTTTTCTTGTGAACTTGGAGAAGAGTAAAAGCCACTTTCCTGGCATGCAGGTATAGTAAACAGTGGCTAACTGTGCTCATCTGTCGAAACCAGAGGGACAGCTTGTGTTTTGTGTATATGTGGGGGGTGGGGTTGTGAATAGCAGAAAGAAGGCAGGCCTAGACAAAACTATGAGTGTAGGTGTACACTGGGGAGTATATATGGAAATTTACATTTTATATTTCTGCATTTGTGTCACCAAATAGAGATCACTCTCATTCCTTAATTCCAGTAACAGGTCTTTATCATAGGATCATGGGAGATATCATAGGATCATGGGAGATTACTAAGCTATCGACCTGGAGGTCATTTTAAGCCTAGCCATTTCATTCCAATGTAATACCATAAAAATGCTAGTCAGTACCCAAGATTGCATTTAGTGATGACTGCCCATGTCTAGGAGGGTTGTGGTCGCTATCCCCAGTAAGAATTTACAGAGCCCCATCCACTCATCCAAGTTCCTCTTGAACAGTGTCATAGAGATCCTCTGTTTTACATGAATTGGTAGCCTGTTCCAAAGACATGGCAGTTGCTGGGAGATAAATCTGCCCCTCCAGCATTTCCTATTTAAGTTGCAGGCCATATTTAGGTCCCTGGAACAGGTAGCCCTAGTCCCGTTTGATTTACAGATGTGCAGCTAGTTCATTATGTTTGGGACTTGGATTACTCTGTAAGCTAGGCATAAGTCTCCCCTAAGAAGTCTGTATGATACAGAGTATACTGACAGGGACTTTAGTCGGTCTGTGTAAGGCTCATGCTGGAGCCCCTTGATCTTCTTTGTTAGAAACCTCTGAGGTCTCTCTAATTGATGCAGATGCTTAGTACGGTACCTGCCAAATGGGGGGTTATACTCAAGTATGGGCTGGATAAGTGCCGAATATAGTGGGGGTTATAACTTCCTTTGCTCTCAAGGTGATACCTTTACTAATCAAGTGTGCTATGTAGAAAGATTTTCTTATCACAGTAGATAGACACATGGTGGTTGAAGTTAAGGTCACAGTCAACTTGTGATTCCAGGTCCCTTACCACTTTATGGTATTGACCCTCCTGGAGTATATTGATATCATTTGGGGATTCAGTGATTGCACCTAGTTTGCAGTCATCTGTAAACTTGGTCAGCCACAACCCCTTAGTTTTGACCTGAACTTCTGAGAAGTATATAGCAAACAGTAGGGGGCCCAGCACTGACGCCTGTGGCCCCCCACTGCTAGCAGGTCTGCTGGTTGATGTGGAGCTACCCACTTTGATAAAGGGGTTTACATTTCAGTATACTAACTTTATCGGTAATCTGAATGTGGGATTGTGTCAAAAACCTTTGCCAAGTTGAGGTATGCTGTGTGCACAGATTTGCCCTCGTCAATGGCCTTGGTCACAGTTTCAAAGAAATCCACCAGATTTAACAGGCAGGATATGTTTTTCATGAAGCCAAATTGGGTAGGATCCAGGATTTGGAGGTCGCCTATGTCTTTATTTATGAGGTTCATAATGATACATTCCATGGCCTTACAGATGAAACTGGTCAGGCTTATGGGTCTGTAATTCCCCGTGTCTGTTGCTAGGCCACCTTTGTGGAGGGAATAACTGATGTCCTTCTTTTCCAGTGTTGTAGCATTCACTTTGGTGTGGGATTTTCCATCTCAGGTGATCTGACATTGGCTCCTATACAAAAGCTTTTTGCCAGGCTGCTGTAGGTGTGTGGGACGTCACATATAGGGCCATAAACCAGGGTCCTTAAATGTGACATCGGCACGCACAGACCCCAGAACTTTTCATCCGCAGATGTCGTCACTTTGATCGTTCAGTTCCTACTTATGATTACTTCAGAAATATAAGTACCCCATTGGGGTTTTTTTTTTTCTTTATCATTTCTTGTGCTTGGTTTGCTGTAGTTTTTGGCCGATGTCAGCTAAAAAAGGCAAATGTAATTGCGGTCAGCAGATACCGCACAAAGATTCTCATGATAAGTGCGTGTTTCAAAATGCAGAAATAAAGTCCTCGACTCTGGATGAAGTAACCAGCGATAATAAAGAAGAAGAAATAAGTAAAATAAAACTCGCTGGGTACACACGGCACTAAACTCTTTATTTAGAAAAAAAAATGTGAGCACTTTCGCAGAGTCCTCTCTGCTTCATTAGACAAATTATAGCAGTTAAAACTTCATTTAAATAGCGATGCATCATGGTGTCAACCAATCAATTCCATGTTAAAATCAATACACCAAATAATAATACTTAAGGTATAAAAATATACATATATAAATATATATATATAAAAAAAACATATAAAAACACATAGAAGCTGTATAGAATGTGGGGTACATTTCTAAAATGTTCTAGTTAAAATATTAAAAGCTATATAAAAAAGCATAAAAATACTAAATAACTAGAGCATCAGTGCTTCAAGGCCCGTTTCTAAGAAATGGTTTTAAAGAAACCTTAGAGTTTAGGCCAGATGGTCTGTCTGCTTGGAACTTAATAATCCATTCATGTTCCAAAGCTTCAGTAGTGTTAGTAATATTTCCACCTCTTTTATTTCTATGGACAATATGGAGAACCAGGAACTTAAAAGTGTGTGTGTTCCCTTCTTGCATCACATGCATTGCTAATGCATTGCTTTCTTTTTGGTTTCTGATATCTCTCATATGTTCTGAAATTCTGTCCTTCAATAATCGATTCATTTTACCTATATTATAGGCAGGACACTTCGTGCAGTAACTAAAGTATACTATATTTGCAGTGTGACAGTCAGCACAGAAGTTTGTATCAATGGAGAAACCTCTGATAGGGTGTTTATACTGTCCCCCACCAAAAATGAATGGGCACGCTGTGCATCTCCTGCAGGCAAACGTGCCCATCCTATCAGACTTTACATACTTTGGCTCATCTATTTTTTTGTAGCATGATTGTCTTTTAAGGGCCTTATTATGTTTAAAGGAGAAGGATGGTGTTTCTCCTATTATTCCATCAAGTTCTTTCACACTCGATAGGATATCCCAGTTGTTTCTGACTATGTCACAAACTATATTAATGTTACTCGCAAAAGTCAGTGGTACTCGCAGCATATTATTCTCTACATTTATTGCTGTGCCTGAAGTTATTATAATATTCACATTTTCCATGGGTAAAACATTTGCATGTTTTCTTCTAGCATTATAATAAGGTTGGCATTTCCCTTCCCTTTCTTTCATTACTAAATCAATCTGCCTCTCAATATCTTTCATTTTGTATCCCCTTTCACTAAATTCATGCTTAAGAAGAGTCAGTGCTTCACATAAAGTTGCATCATCATTGTGTAGCCGCATACAACAAACTATCTGTCCTTTCAAAACAATCGCTTTTGTAAAACCAGGATGCATACTACTGTTATGTAAACATTATTTTTCCTGATAGACTTCCTATACAATGAAGTAGAAATTAGATCAGGGGTGTCTCTTTTAACTTTCACATCTAAGAAGTCAATCTCTTTGTCAGAATACTTAAAGGTAAATTGTAAGAATGGAATAATAGTGTTAATATACTCCAAGAATTGTTTAAGATGAAACTCATCATCATGCCACAGCAAAAAAATATCATCCACAAAGTTTATACCAAATAATAGATTTAGCAAAAACATTTCCTATGAGGATGTTATCAGTTTCTCACTGCACCAGAGATAGGTTGGCGTAGCGTTTATACCAAATAATAGATTTAGCAAAAACATTTCCTATGAGGATGTTATCAGTTTCCCACTGCATCAGAGATAGGTTGGCGTAGCTATTTGCACAAGCTGTGCCCATAGCCATGCCAACTTTCTGTATGAAATAACTATCTCCAAACATAAATATGTTGTTTTCTAGGACTATCTCCAATAATGCACAAATTAGTCTCATCTTATTGCCTTCAGTACCTCTCCTGACAAGTAATTCTCTAAGATTTTCTATCCCCCTTATATGGGGGATCACTGTGAACAATGACTCTATATCAAGTGTCACTAGCCAACATGGGATGATCTAGCACTTCAAGGTGTATACTTAAGTCATTTAAAAATTCCTTAGTATCTAATAAAACAGCTGTACATTCATTTAAAATAGGATGCAAGTTTTTTTCAATATAAATTGATAGTGGCTCAGTCGCCCATCCACGGCTAGATACTATAGGCCTCATAGGTGGGTTCATTAAATCTTTATGGATTTTAGGCAAACCATAAATTATTGGCACTACTGGAAAATCTGTTTTAAAGTACATTCTATACAGCTTCTATGTGTTTTTTATATGTTTTATACATATATATATATATATATATATATATATATATATATATATATATATATGTGTGTATATGTGTATATATATATATATATATATATATATATATATATATATATATGGTACCCTATCAGAAGCCTGAAACACTATAAGCTTGAAAATCAAAATCCTGAAACCAAAAGCCTGAAAATTCAAAATCCAGAAAAACCCAAAATCCTGAAACTCAAAGTCCTGAAAACGCAAATAATGCTAATATGTCACTATAAAGACACTAATATCTACCAACTGACCCTGACCCTAACCCTAACCCTAAGGTCCGTCACTATCGCACACTCACCTGACCCGCGCCCTAACCCTAACTCACTTAAACCGCCCTAACCCCAATATTTGTCACTACTGCATACATGCCTAACCTGCACCCTAACCCTAACTCACTTAAACCGCCCCTAACCCTAACATAAAACCAACCGCACACTGACCTGAACCCAACGCATGACCTAACACCACAGGGCTAACAATAGCAAAGCCACAATGACGTCAGTATGTCCATTTTGTGTTTTCAGGATTTTGGGTTTTCGGGATTTTGAATTTTCATGCTTTTGGTTTCAGGATTTTGATTTTCAAGCTTATAGTGTTTCAGGCTTCTGATAGGGAACCATATATATATATATATATATGTATATTTTTATACCGAAGTATTATTATTTGATGTATTGATTTTAACATAGAACTGATTGGTTGACACCATGATACATCACTATTTAAATGAAGGTTTAACTGCTATAATTTGTCTGATGAAGCAGAGAGGACTCTGCGAAAGCGCTCACATTTTTTTTTTCTAAATAAAGAGTCACGTGCCGTGTGTATCCAGCGAGTTTTATTTTACTTAAGTGTGTGTTTCATCTGGGTAAGGAACACGACCATACATTGTGTTCCATTTGTAAGCCCTTCATTCCCAAGATGCTTCACAGTCATTTGGCCACATTAAATTTATATCTTGAGAACCAGAGTCAGTCTTAAATGCCTAGCCCTTAGGACGGACCCGTAGTAGGTCGACCAATCCAAACTGCCCAGGAAGAAGTCCAAAGTTTCCAGGCCTGTTCCTACTGCCACTCCACTATCGGACGTCCCACCGGCTTCCGATATAGGGGCCAAGGAATGCCCGCTTTCTCCATTAGCTTTGATGGTTCCTGCTGAGGAAGCCATTTCTGCAGCCATGGAATGCACATCTGCGGAGACTATTCAGCCGTCGGCCCCAACCGACATTGAGGGGGAACCTCTTGTTGGACAACCGACCAAGTCCTCTCCTACTGCAGGCCAGGTTTCAATCCCTAGGCCATCCCCGAAGCCTACTCCTTCCAAGAAAAAACAGAAGACAAAACATATCACTCCTGCTTCTGAAGCACAGCCAGATTGGCAGTCTTTCACAAACTCTGTTATGCAGGCCTTCATGGCCCTTAGGCTCACAGGTTCTACTCTTTTCACCATCCCCTGCCTCTTCCCCCAACATCCAACTACTCAAGAGAGAGAAGAACAGCAATATCAATATGATTCTTCCTTGGAGGAATCAGTCTCTTATGTGTCTCATATTGCTTCCCCTGTTGACTTCTATTCCCCAGATGAAGACTCCATTGAAGGGGATGCCCCACCTGAAGATTTAACTTTTGGGAAAACTATAACTAAAATGAGGGAGTACTTCAAGTGGGACACTACCCTGATGTCTGACACCCAGAAGATGTATTTTGAACGTCTGCAAGTTGAATCTCCCTCTCCTTCAGCTATACCTCCTGTGCTCCCAGCCTTCCTGGATGCCTTTAACTCTGTCTGTAAGAAACCAGACTCACAGCACCAAGCCCCTAAAAGACCAGACAGGTTTTATAAGGTGCCTGATGACCAAGAATTCCTGGTTAAGGCTTCACTAGCAGATCCATCTGTCATTGTTGTGGCTCCTGACAGACAATCTAGACAAATACCTTCTGCCAGTCTTCTACCAACAGATAAAGACAGTAAAACCATGGATATACTGGGCAGGAAAGTGTATACCTCTTCCACCTTGGCTTTCAGAGCCATTAATTACCAAACACACTTGGTAAAATATGCTCTGGACCTAGTGTTTCAGGCCTCTACCTGCTAGCCTCTGCACCTGACTGTCCTACTAAGTCTGACATTGCATCAAAACAGTCCCTAGCCACCCAAGTGGCCAGACACTCCATCAGGTGTAGTTATTATGCAACAGAAGCCTTGGACAGGTCTGCAGCTTCTGCATCTGCCCTACGCAGATATTTCTGGCTGTGCCTTCAACCCCTTCCAGAGGATTTCAAATCCAAAATCATGGATGCTCCTCTGGAGCACAATCTACTTTTTGGCAAGAATTCAGCTGAGCTCTTCAAAAACTTGCAAGAGAAGAGCAAAGAGCTGCAAGACATCAAACATTTGCTGGTGTCCCCCTTCTATAAGTACTACAGGAATTATCCTGCTAAGACTTCTTTATCAGGAGAATGCCTTCCACTTCTCATCCCTCCTCATCCAGACCGAGAAGAGGATCTAGGAGACAGCCTTACTCCAGACCAACCAACAACCAACCACCCTTCAAACAGCCCTTTCCCAACAGAGGGGGACCCCCTCCTTGGTGTGACTGCCTTGCCTACCTCCTCTTGTCTGCCCGCCTACCCCACTGCCTCCCCATTTGGAAAACCATCACCTCAGACCAATGGGTCCTTTCCATTATTCAAAGAGGATACTTCCTATCTTGGAAGGAAAAACCAAGGCCAAAATACATTCCCTTCCCACCAAAAAAACAGCTCAACCTATATTCCCACATATTCTGCAGGAGCTTATCTCCCTAGGAACTACAGAACCAGTACCTGTGGGCCAGGAAGGAAAATTATTCTATTCTCGTCTATTCCTAGTCCCAAAAAATGATTGTCCTTGGAGACCCATACTAAACCTAGCCTACCTAAATTGGTTCCTGAAAGTTCCATCCTTCTGGATGCTCTCTCTGCAAACCCTCCTGCCCCTGATACCACCCCAAGCTTTCATGGTCACTTTGGACTTAAAGAAAGCCTATCTCCACATTCCTATCCTGTCCTCTCACATAACATTCCTGAGATTTACTGGCATTTCCTCACACTTTCAATTTACAACCTTGCCCTTTGGCTTATCTACTTCTCCAAGAGTGTTCACAAAATGTCTGGCTCCTGCCATTACATTTTGTGGAACCAAGGGCATCCAAATATTCCTTTATCTGGATGACATCCTGCTCCTATCAGAATCAAAAACTTTGCTCCTAAGTCACCTAAAATTCACAATGACCATCCCGCACAACTTGGGGTTCACCCTAAACCTTCCACAATCATCTCTGCACCCACAGCAGGACAAAGTTTTCCTGGGATGCAGGATCAGATCAGATTTGATAAGATCCTTCCTCCCACAGGATAAAGTGCAGTCTCTCTCCAGTCACTTCCAAGATCTTATGGGGGTATCACACCTTTCTGTAAAGCAGTTCCTACAAGTACTGGGACTCATGGCAGCCACAATCCCCATGCTCCCTCTAGCCAGGTTGCAGATGAAAAAATTTCAATGGTACTTAAAGAATGTATGGTCTCAGCACCTACACACTCTAGACTAACAAATCCCACTTCTGCCCTGCCTAAAGTCAGAATTGAGGTGGTGGATTCAACACATCCTCCGAAACCAAGGCATTCCCTTACAACTTCCCCCTCCTATGCATTTTGCACACAGATGCATCAGCTCTAGGGTGGGGGGCAACTTTAAAGGGTCACAAGGTTCAAGGATTTTGGACCTCTGCTCTACAAAAACAACACATCAACATCAGGGAGATGATTGCAGTCTTGCTGGCCCTTCAGGCCTTTCTTCCCATCCTCCAACCAGGCCTTCTTCACATTCTTACAGACGACACCACAGTCATGTGGTACCTGAACAAACAGGGAGGGAGAAAAGGGTACCTTTTATGAAGGATATCCCTACAGATGTGGGAGCTAGCCACCCAACACAACCTCTTCCTGCAGGCCTCTTGCATCCCCTCTCAGGAAAACAAACAAGCGGACTTGCTTAGCAGAACATCCTTTCACCTTCACAAATGGATGTTAAACAGGGAAACCTTTCTAGACATCGTTCACCAGTGGGGCACCCCTCAAGTGGATCTGTTTGCCTCCCCCAGGAACAGACAACTAACCAAATTCTGCAGCAGGGATCACACACTATCAGTCTGGAGAGTGAATGCCTTCAGCTTTCCTTGGAAGGGGATGTTTAAGTATACACCCCCCCCCCTTCCCACAAATACAAAAGGTCCTTCTGAAAATCAAGAAGGACTAACCAAAAATCTTGCTGGTGACTCCCTACTGGCCAAGGCAATACTGGTTCCCCCTTCTTCACTCTTTAGCCAAGGGCAATCACCACAAGTTACCCCCACAAGGTGGACGTACTATCTCAGCAAAAGGGATCTCTCATTCACCCTCAGCTGCAAATGCTAAACCTAACACTTAGAGTGATCAACTTCTAATCCCTTACAGACAGCTCTATTCTGAGGACATGATTTCAATCCTGAGGGAGGCCAGGAAACCAACAACTAGAAAGACATACCTGTCTAAATGGGAAATATTCGCAAAATGCTGTCTTCTTAAGGACAGGAACCCTGTGCAGGCAGGCCCCTCCCTAGTCCTTAGCTATGTTTGTGATCTCATTAAGGCTGGACTGACTTACTCCTCTGTGAAAGTCCACCTGTCAGTCATTTCAGCCTGCTTACCCTTATAGCCACCTCTGCTTTCCAGGCTGGATGTTAAACTTTTCCTGAGAGGGGTCCTACATATTAGACCGCCAAGAAAACTCATCCCTCCTCCCTGGGACCTCCACTTTATGCTAGAAAAACTCACCCTACCTCCTTATGAGCCAGCTAGTTCAGCCTCCTTACAAATGTGTACTTGGAAAGCCATTCTTTTAGTGGCCATTTCTTCCACTAGAAGAGTGTCAGAACTACAGGCCCTCATGGCCTGTCCCTCTTACACCACCTACCTTACGCACAAATCCTTCCTTTATGCCCAAGATGGTAAATGAACTATCCCTAAACTAGTCCATTCACTTACCTACCTTCTTTCCAACTCCAACCAACAGTGCAGAGAGAATCCTTCATTCTGTGGACGTACACAGACAGTTGAGATTCTACTTAGACAAGACTAAGTCCTTCAGAAAGTCTGACCAACTTTTTATATTTTCAACCCAGGGCTCTGGGCAAGCCAGTCTCCAAATAAACCATTTCCTGCTGGATTAGGAAATCTATTCTTTTTTGTTATTCACACCATGGCAAGGTCTTACCTCAATGTGTAGGAGCTCACTCCATCAGGGCCATAGCTACCTCCAAGGCCTGGACACAGCTTCCATCCTGGAAGCAGCTACCTGGTGTACAGTCCACACCTTTACCAAACACTACAAACTAGACCAAGTTAGGGCAGGCTTTGTCAGAGCAATCCTGCAAGGATTCCTGGAATCCTCTACCTCTATCTCCTCCCAGTTCTCCTCCTAAGCTGTGGTACTCTCCCACACCCAAGTGAATACTGCAACATTGGAAAAGAAGGACATAGAATACTTGTGTAAAATATTACCATAACGATAGATGACCTTCTCTTCCACATTGCAGTATTCCTTCCCACCCTCCATATGCTCTAGTCTTCTCTTATTACAGGGCCTGGCCCCTGGTCACTGCTTCCACCCTCTAAGGCTTATCTGTTCAGCCTTAGAGTGGCATTTGTTCTTTTGCTGACATCTTGTTCTCCTCTCAGGCCACTCCTCTGGGCTTCAAGTTCTGAGGTCTGTGCCTGCCGACGTCACATTTAAGGACCCTGGTTTATGGCTCTATGTGTGACGTTCCATGCACCTACAGCAGCCAGGCAAAAAGCTTTTGTATAGGAGCCGACATCAGATTGCCTGAGGCAGAGAATCCCACACCAAAGTGAATACTGCAACATGGAAGAGAAGGACATCTATGGTTGTGGTAAGATTTTACACAACTATTCTTTGCTGTTCTCTATTCTGCAGGAACAAAGTTTGTGGTTAGGCTATGATTAAAAAGGGTACTTAGTTTTGATGCTAGTTCTTGGTTGAACCTGTTTAGAAGACAGCCTGGGATGCTCTCTGGTCCCATGGAGGCTGTGTTTTTTGCCTTGGACAAGGTTTTGAGGACATGTTCCTCAGATATGTAGTGTGTGTGTGTGGGGGGGGGGGGTTGGGAAAGGTTTGTAGGAGGAGATAAGGGAGTGAAATTTTCCCCAAACCTATCCACTAGCAAGTTTGCTATCACTGTGGGGTTAATGTGTGTTGATACTGTTGGCCACTAGTTCTGCACATGCTTGGGTCCTACCCTTTAGGTTACATATGTAGCTGTAAAAGGCCTTATGGTTATCTTTGGGAGTACTTGCTAAGTTTCTCTCAAAGGAGCTCTTGGAGGATTTGACAAGTTGTCTTATTTGCCTGTTGAGGCTTAGGAAGGTGCTTTTCGATTGTTGGAGCCTTGCCTTTTTTTTCTTGCACAGCAACATTTTGTGTTTATTGTAAAGTTTGTTGATGATGGATGTCCTCCATGGCAGCTTGTTTTTACTTGGGGGTCTGTCTTTTATTCTTTCTGGTACAGCTGAGTTTATACACTTATGCAAGTGACTGTACATGGCTTTAGTGTAAGCTTTGGTGTAGCTACCACTTCCAGCTTGGGGTAGGGCTTGGAATGCATTTATACCTTCACTTGGGAGGGTATAGTTAGCCTTGGTGAAGTTTTTTAGGCTGATTTCACCCTTTGTGAGTTCTGGTGTTGATGCCAGCTTAAAGATGACTGATTTGTGGACAGTTTTAACTAATGAGGGTCTGACAGTTGTAGCAGTGCATATATTTGCCATGTTGGTGAGGACCAAATCTAGAATGTTTGTTCCTCTCATCGGGGTATGGGCAATTTCTTCCAGGACATTTGAATTAGCAAAGTCAATGAACTTTTGTGCTAGCAAGTTAGGGCTAGCATAGGTTTCCCACTTGATGGTGGGATAATTGAAATCCCCCATAACCAGCATGTTCATAAAATTTGGATTGTGTCCAGTTTGTTCATGTAGGCTTCATGGGCGTTGTGACCCATAGAGGGGGATCAATAACTGGATATGACTTTAATGGGGATATGACTTTAATGGGGGTGTTGCCCACAGTAACCTGGACCTAGAGTAACTCCATGGAGTTATCCAGTCTAACTAGATAGGAGGTGAATTTATCTCTACTATAGATTGAAACACCACCTCCTTTGGTTTTCACTCGTTCATTTTGCAGTCTAAATGTGTGGAAGGTATTGTAACCTTACAAGAATGGGGGGTAGTCTCTCAGGCTTTGAACCAGGTTTCTGTGACTGCACAAACATCTACATCTTCTAGTGATAGAAGTGCTTCCAGGGAGTGCAGTTTTTGGTTTAAGCTCCTAGCATTTAGTAGCATAACCCTTATTTTGTTCTGATTAATTTCATGTTGGTAATGTTGTTTTTGTGACCTTGCCTAAAAAAGGCAGTATGGGTGAGGCAAGAGCCTTTGACAGTAGCCAAAAAGTTATAGGCGGGGGTGACTGAGGTATTGACTCAGTGTTCAACTGCCTGTCATGGTCCCCAAAATCTAGTTTGTACATTTGTAGACATGAAGGAGTTTGTGACTTTGTGGATATTTTGATTTTCAATTATAAATGGCTTATTCCTTAGTTATTAGTAACCACCTTTTCATTAAGTACACCTGCCATTACATTTTGCATTCTGGGTTTATGATGGTTATGAAGACTAAAAAATGTGTACCAGATCTTTTGCAGTAATCTTGCTGGGCTCACTGGTGTGATTTAAAAAAAAATTCTGGGTACTGAATAATCACACTTAGAGCAATGCATTTTATTCTGAAATATGTCATGTGATTTCTGGTATAACATGCTGTGTTCCCTCTCCCATCAGCAACTCTGAGTAACATTTGTGTGAAGTTATTTTTATGCGGAATGTTAGACATGACGCAGCTGTTCCTTTTTAGATTACTATTGACGACATCTATATATAACTCACATTTTTCCCATATTATTTAGGAACTACAGCTCTAAGTCCTTTTTTACACAGCATAGAAAGCATTTAATACTTATCTGTCAGAGCTTACATTCTAGCTGTGGTAGTTCTTATTTTCTTTTAACTGAGAGTGCACCTCCTAAATTTTCTGAGAAACAGGTACTCTGGCATTATAGCGTGACATTTAAAGTAATAAGCTGTGCCAACGGTTTTTACAGAACTTTGGTTTAAGTCGTACTGTCTGTACTTTCATTCTGTGTAATTCTGATGCAGTGTTAACACTGCCCTTAAAACCAGTCACATTTACCAAACCAGCTTCATTTAGTCATCAGTTAATTTAAATAAAAAGTCCAAGTAAACTATTTATTGAATGCTTGATGCAGTTTTATTTTTATTTATTAATTTTATAGGTGGGGAAGTAAGGCAGCATTCTGAAAACAAGTGTGTAATAACCCACACATAGCTGAATGTTGCTTTGATTGAGTATGGTGACTGCATGAGAGAAATCTTTCTCACATGCTAATGCATCCTCAGAATTGATAAGTGTCCCCCACCACACACACAAATCTATTTAAAAAACGCTCTGAGAATGGTGGCTTGTATGATTTCATTCAGAATTACATTTATAGAGGAAGAAACTGGTATCCTAGACCACAGGAAGGGTATGTAGGCACACAAGGCTCACAGAAGTGCATGTAGCCAGCCAGAAAAGACAGCATGCTATAATCCATTTTTTACTCAATACCACAGTTACAGGTACACATCTGTGATGTGGATTTCACATCACCTGTGTTGCACTGTTAAAGGTAATTCCCGTGGCTGATTGTATTTCATACAAATATGTACACTGGATTACGATGATGCAGCGTATTTCATACAAATATGTACACTGGATTATGATGCAGTGTATTTCATACAAATGTATACACTGGACTATGATGATGCAGTGTATTTTATACAAATTTGCACTGGATTATAATGATGCAGCGTATTTCACACAAATATGTTCACTGGATTATGATGATGCAGCGTATTTCATACAAATATGTACACTGGATTATGATGCAGTGTATTTCATACAAATATGTACACTGGATTATGATGCAGTGTATTTCATACAAATATGTACACTGGATTATGATGATGCAACAGCTGTTGAGAGTGAGCTGCTGCTACACTGAAGACTATGCTGTCTCTCTCTCTCTCATACGCATTCCAGGAGTCCTGGCCGAGTTTCCCAAACACATTGTAAATACCTCACAGGGAGTTCTGGCTGAAAAGGATGCAGTGAGTCAATAGCTTTACTTAGTTATCAACTGAATACTTTCTCCAGGAAGATAAATTAACAGCGTTTAATTTATATGTTAACCATGTGATTAGATTTAGGTTTATAGATAAGTACTAAGCAAGCTACTCCTGCAGGCCATTTTAGGCCTAGACAATTTCTGTTTGAAGGTAAGAGTTGAACTCTGTACCTTTTGTGTGAGGTGAACACCTTAACCATTATCAAATGAAGTCTACTACTGTTTGGATGAAAACATGAGCTGTAATTCAAGCGTTTATGTTCTGACTTTTTGTTTTATTAAAATGGTTGTTTCTCAGCTTGTCGTTTGCGTTCTCCTGAGCAACCCTTGGATTTTTTATGTTATTGGTTGACTTTTGGGGCTATTTTGTCTCCTATTCATATTTCTGCTATACCTTAACCATTATGCCAACTCCCAACCATAATTCTGGTCTTTCAGGATGTGGGACATACAACCAGTATATTTGGACAGCTGCACTTCATTCCACTAGAGGTAGATCAGGGCCATAGCATAGCAAGAAAAGAAAGAAAGGAATTAGTTAATTGAAGATAATTGTAGTTCTCTATTAACATTCACATAAAAGACAAAGTTAAATGCTATTATATTAGCACTTTAAAGTGCTTTCTGAGCCTCCCATGGCTGTACCCTTTTTATAGTCCTGTGATTCTTTTTTTTAAATAAGGATTCAAGATTTGGGAGATGTACATTTCAAACTTTCATTCTTGGGGTGTACATCCTGAGGAGGTGGGGATAGCAACTCTCCCCACGTGATTACCATGGTCCTTCTGCTGCCTGCCTTGATGGCAGGTAGTCACCCTCTGAATGATCTGTTTCTAGATGAAGGTTCAGCTGGGTTTGAAGCTTATTCTTCTAGGGCTTCCCCTTCAGTTCATCTATATTGGTCAGACCTGGTCAAAGACGAGTTTCAGAGTGGGCCTTCATCAGGATATTTGGTTCAGTTGGGCAGGTCTGTAGTGTTCACTTATTGGGGCTAAAGGAGTGAAAGCAGGACTTCACTTTTAGGGATTTTGGCTCAGATGCGAGTGCCAGGGCTTTTCCAGGACTCTCCTCCTTGCACATTGGTTCTTGTCTACCTCACTTCTCACATATATTAGGCACTCGTTTTCACTCCCATGTTCTCGGATGCAGTGTTATATTCTGTGTATCTGTAGAATGTGGGATTGTGGGGTATTTCCTTTTTTGTCTGCACTGTTACTGAGTTTCTTATGGAGATCTTCATACTTGAACTAGATAAAGCTTTTGAGCACCATATCTCCCCAATTCCCATTTGCATGATGTCTTTGTAAAAAGGCATTTCCTATTTCTTATCCTGGGCAGCTCTTGGGAATTCTCACCCAGCTCTCAACATGCCATTTCCCTAGGTTTAGTCTTTGTGGTGGCATCGCAGTACTTTGATGTCACTCAGCTTACTCAACCCTGAGGTGAGCAGATTTATCATAACTTCTCCCTTTGAATCAGAATGAGGACTTATAAGCCATCCCCAGGCTGACTTCCATGTAGTCTCAAAAGGTCTGTGATTGGCCCAAAGGCTTAATACCCTCACCCTTTTTATGATAAAAATAGATAGAGAGGGGATAGATGTAGCAAAAATATTTTCCTTTGTTCTATTAGGGTGTAGTGGTCCCAGCTGTGGAACTCACCTGTCTAAGCTTCACTTTCAATTTCTGGATTCTTTATGAGCTTCTGTGAAAGCCCTCACTGAGTCTGTGATCAAGACAAACCTTGTTCTTCTTTTGATGAATGTTTTGCTGTTGATTTCTTGTGGCATCTGTGGTGGTTACCCCTCTGGGGTACTTAATGCATCTGCATATCTTCAGTATAGGACGCCTCCTGGAGGACAATGTAGACTGTGTCTTGCTGTATGCTTCCTTCTTCAGTTATTTAGACAAGATTTGCAGGCCTTGTTTGATGCTTCACTTGGTGAAAGTCTGGCAACTTCCTGATTAGGAAGTTATTCCCACAACATCTGAGTACTTTCTCCACTTTTTCTTCTTCTTCTTTCAGCTTTTCCCGGTTAGGGGTCGCCACAGTGGATCACCTGTCCGATCATGATTGGCAGTGGAGTTTTATGGTGTTGAGTTGCCAGCCTGGCGCCCAACCTTCCACAGAAGGCACACACATGCACACTCATACCTAGGGCCAATTTATAGTGTCCAGTCCACCTACAGCATGTCTTTGGGATGTGGGAGGAAACCGGAGCACGCGGAGGAAACCCACGCGACCACAGGGAGGACATGCAGACTCTGCACAGAAGGCACCCCAGCCTAGCATCGAACCAGAGAACCTCTTGCTGTGAGATGGCAACACTAACCACTGCACCACCGTGGCCACCCTGAGTACTTTCTCCACACAAGATGAAAAAGAGATCCTGTAGATGCCCTGAGGACCATGCTTCCATGGCTACTAGGCTGGTTGAACCCTCTTATAACTCTTTAGTCCTGTTTTGCTTTCCTTCTGATTTATTCTCCTGGTTCATGGAACGAGATTTCACAACTCCCTCTTTTTAGTTCAGTTTGAGTGTCACCCATCCTTGGCTGCCTAGAGAATGGAGATTTCTCCTTATTCCTTCCCTTTCCCCTCTGTATCTCAAATGGGAGAGTAGAAGAACAGTCCTAGGGCAGGATTCACGATGGCTTGCATGGAGTCTAAGAGTAGTGTAAGACTCCATGCAGCCATAGCGATCCAGGAACAGCCTGTAGGGGGCGTGTAAGAGAGCTCCTCAAATGGCTCTTACACGGACAGGGCGTGGATATGCTAATCACCTCACTTGCAGCCAAAATGCATGCAAATGCGGTAATTTAGCGATCCAGGAAGCAGAAACCTGTCCATGTAAGAGCCATGTTATCTGCAGAAATGTACTCCGTTGACAACTGAGTACCATTCTGCAAATAACACAATGGAGCCTTGTCAGCTCCAAATAAAGGTTGCATATGTTCCAGGCAGCATGCCAATGGCCAAATATGTGGCCACTGGCAACGTACCCTGATGCAAAAATGAAATCATTTTTTTTTTCGGCGATGTTTAAACGTAGCTCAGCGCTGCGCAAACGGGCTGCGCTGTAAAAACAGAAAAATAAAAATTTAAAACCCACAAACTTTATGCAAAGCATGCATTTACAATGTAAGGGAATAGCAGGCTGAAAACAACATGGCCACCGAGTAGGGGTTGCTAAGGGGGGAAGCTGAGTGTAAGACATGTAACTAAGCATTAGTAGGCAATCCTATGTAAATGAGTGGTAGGATAGTGAATCACACTGTTACATAGCAAATGAGCACATTCCCTGGAGTGTAGGAGTAGGATAAGGGGGAGTAACAGAGTAGGAGATAGGTGACATCACAGGGGGATATGTATGAAAAAAATGAAGCTCATTGGAGCACAGTGGCATGTGAAAGATGTCAGTCACACATCATGGAAAGAGGAGTGTCAACAAGTAGGCATGGGAAAGCCAAGAAATGGAAGGTGTACACTATGGATAACACCAAAGTTTCTTGCTGGGTGTGCATGCGCACGTGTACGCACTGGGTGGCGCGAGTAAGATAGAGTGCACGCGTTTAAGCGTGATTGCACGCGTTTAAGCTGGAGTAAACAAGTAGGAGCCTGTTTAAAGATCTGTAAGCGTGTTTGCGCTGGTGTGTGCACGGTTTAACCTGAACACGCAGATTCTAGTCCGTCTAAGCATGTGTGCCCGTGTGTTAGCCGCTGTGAGCGTGTTTGCACTTGTATGCTCATCGCTCCCCCCTGAGGAAACAGAAAGGAAAAAGGAGCAGAAGAAATAGTAGGAAGCTAGCAGGGAATACTGGCAGAGCTAGCAGGTAAAAACAATCCGAAGCAGGCAATTGCAGAGCAGTAGCCCAGCCCAGTACTTAAAATTCTGCAAACAACAGTGCAGTATATTTCTCTCAAGAGACACTGCAACAGAGGCGTAAGCTATTAGAAGTGAAAACTGAAAAAGCTTCACTCAGACCAAAAATGCTAGGGGCTGCCATAGCTGTTATAAGGAGACATATGCAACATGCTGAGGGTGGTGACTATGCAAATGCTGCTGGACAACCCACAGTGAGGAGACGGAGAAGAGTGTACAGGCCCAGGGTCACCTACCAGGGGTCACATGAGCTGGAGATAGTGGAGCGCTATAGAGTGGACAGAGACCTCCTACAGCAAATTGTTGAGCTGTGCAGGCCACGCCTCACATACAGAACCAACAGAGGGGAACCCATCCCAGTGGAAACCAAGGTATGTGTTGGCCTAAGAATACTAGCAACAGGTACCTTCCAGAGACCAACTTGTGATATGATGGGGATATCACAGGCATCAGCATCGCGGGTACTGCACCAGTTCCTGGATGCCATGTCAGCACATGTTGGTGAACATGTATATTTCCCCAATTCCCGTGAGGTATTGGCCAGCAATATGCGTCTCTTCCAGCAAATAGCGGAATACCCTTTGGTAGTGGGTGCAATAGACTGCACGCATATACGCATCAAAGCACCAGTTGGTGAGCAGGGTAAGGCCTACATTAACCGCAAGGGCTTCCCCTCCATCAACTGCCAGGTCGTGTGTGATGCCCAGGGCATAATAATGAATGTGTGTGCTGGCTGCCCTGGAAGCTACCATGATTCTCATATCTGGCATTTGACACAGCTGTACCAATGGGGACATCCCACATGGTCACTTAGTGGGGGATGCTGGCTACGCACTGGAGCCGTGGCTGATGACACCCATCAGAAATGCACACATACCTGAACAAGAACGCCATAATGAGGCGCATGCACAAACATGAAATGTAATCAAGCGTGTGTTTGGGTTGCTCAAGTCACGGTTCCGGTGCCTGGACACATCTGGTGGAGCCTTGCAGTACTCACCAACTACATGTACCCAAATTGTCATGGTATGTGCTATGCTACATAATATGATTCTCCGAAAACAGCTGCAGCAGGACCAACAAAGGGCTGGGCTAAACAGCCCCCCACCATTGCCAAAGCCATCACAGGCAGAGCGTGACTTGGAGGAGGAACAACCTGAGCCTGCCCCAGTAGGTATAAGGAGGCGTGCCCAGTATGCCTTGGCCTTGGCAAAGAGGCAACTCATAGCACATGCACTGGCTTAGTATGAACCCTGGAAATTATACCTCTCTCCGACTCACACATATAGTAAAAGGAATGCCTAAGTTGACACAACCTGCTTTCAAACATGTACAGGGAGTGTAGTATGTGCATCCAACATAGACAGCCCTGCAGCACCACCTGAGGCATTATTGCCATGTGTTAAGCAATGTAACACCATGTAGTATATGCAAACTTGATGACCCTGATTAACATCCTACCCTCACCAAGCATGATGCCACAATATGAAGACAAGATGATCAATTACAATAATTGGCTTAAGTATTGCTGTTATCAAAGGGGATCCAATGCCTGTCAGCCTGGGATGACATGCTGAGCAAGACACGATGCTCCACCTTCTATGGATGGCTTGCACCTATCACCCCTGGCCTTTTGGATACTGGCAAAGACTGTTGTCACCCCCACCGTGCCTTGAATAGGTAAGGCTTAAAACCCTAACCCACCTCCATAGGTATCACAAGGGATAAGAACCTAGAAGTAATACTACCCAATGCCAGAAGTCTAAACTGCAAGATGCATGCAGTTCAAACTCTCCTCAGCATGGAGAATGTTGATATCTGTTCTGTAACAGAAACCTGGGTCAAGGCTCACAAGAGCACCCTAACACTACCAGGTTACACCTCATACCATGCTTTACAGCCCCAAAACATGGAACAAACTACAAAAGGAGGGTGACTATCAATAATTGTCAAGGATAACCACACCCCCAGGTTGGTGCCACAGCAAGAAGCAGCATAGACTATCCACGGGCAAGTAACAGTGGCTAAAACTGCCTCCCAGTTAGTAGCCTGCTACAGACCACCCTCCTAACTCCAGGAACCACACTTGGCCTACTTCAGAACACAGGAAAATATCAAGGTCTCTCCAAACAACATTATTTGGGCGACTGAAAATACTCAAACATAGACTGGGAGCATTATTCTAGCTCCAACACCCTAGGCCAAAGGTTCCTAGAATTCATAAACCAAAATGCTATGGAACAACTAACCACTCCCACAAGAGGGGTAAGCATACTGGATGTGATAATCAGCAACATGGGTACTCTATGCCCAAGATGAGAAGTGCATCCCTCACTGGTAAGATCAGACCATAGAGTAATCTCACTGGATATTCACATCCTGACCCCAGTCCCTGGGCAGAAAACCACAGTGAAAAACATGTGTAAAGCAAATGTTGCACTCCTCCAAACTGAGGTGGAATCCATTAAAGGCCTTGTGCCTGTGGAAGATATGGGCCAGACCTCAGAACCCTTTATAAATGCATTCTATGAACACATTCAGGAATGCATGGATTATGCAATCCCAAATAAAACCAAGACCCAATCCCATACACGCAGGCATCTGGCCTGGTGAACCCCAGCCATTAGCAAACCATGCAAGAGAAGGAGGAAGCTACTACATGATAGAGCAAAACCCAAAAAGGGAAGTAATCGCTGATCAGTATTATGGCAAAAAAAATATGGCCACACATAAAATCCTCTAAGGCCAGCTACAACATGTTGAATCTGGGAATCTTGAGGCAATGTTACACCTGCCTCATGTACACAGACAATCCCCTCCTCCCCCCAACAAATACAAATATATGTGAGAGATGCAACTATTTAGCCAAACTGGAGGCTGAGCTCTCTGAACTCAGTACTGGCAAAACCAGTCAGGAGGAGAAGGTAACCACACACACCACAAACCCAGTCTCACATAGACCTATCACAACTGCAAACCAAACACATAAACACACATAAACATTCCCAGAGGCTTTAATTAAAAATCTACCAAAACAACAGAGGCCTCCAAAGCAGATACCCAAGCAACCACTACCTCAAAACATAGCACATGCAACACACAGTTCACAAAGTCAGTGTGCCAAACAGTCACAGCCCTTAAGGCAGAACAACACACCTGACACACTTGTAATAGGTGATTCTATAGTCAGGCACACTGACGTTCTGTTCACCAGGCTGAACAAGGAGAAGGTCACAGTGAGCTGCCTGTCGGGCGCTAGTATCTGCCACATTACGCAAGCACTCAGGTCACTCCAAAGGAAGTACAAGTATGACTCAGTCATAGTACACGCTGGTGTGAACGATCTGAGACGTACCTCCCTCGACTACATGAAAAGAGATATAAAGGACCTCTCTGATCATGTAGCCCAGGCCGGTATGACTCTGACCTTGAGCAGCATCTTACCCTCAGCTAGAATGATGCCACAATATAAAGACAAAAATTATCGATTTTAATAATTGGCTAAAATATTGGTGTCATTCAAAGGGGATCCAGTGTCTGTCAGCCTGGGATGACATGCTTGACAAGCCACATTGCTTCGCAAGGGATGGCTTGCACCTGTCTCCCCTGGGCTTTCGGATACTGGCAAAGACTCTTGCCACCCCTATAGTGCCTGTTTTAGGCAAGGCTCAAAAGTCAAACACACCTCCTTAGAAAACACTAAGAACAAGAAACTAAGGGTAATGCTGCTAAACCCCAGAAGTCTAAACCTCAAAATGCATGCACTCAAATCTCTCCTCAGTATGGAGAACATCGATATCTGTGCAGTGACCGAAACCTGGTTCAAGGCTCCATAGAGCACCCCAGCACTACCAGGTTATACCTCATACCATGCTTTTTGGCCCCAAAACCCGGACCGAATCACAAAAGGAGGGGGAGTATCCATATTTATCAAGGATACCCACACCTCCAGGTTAGTAGCATTGCACGAAGCATCAGAAACCATCCATGTGCAACTAACAGTGGGCAAAACTCCATTTCAGTTTATAGCATGCTACAGACCACTGTCTCAAAATCAGGAATCCCACTCGGCTTTCCTGAAAACACCAGAGAACATGAAGATCTCTCCAAACACCATTATATTGGGTGACTTCAACTACCCTAACATTGACTGGGAGCATTACTCAAGCCCCAACACCCTTGCCCAAAGGTTCCCGGAATTCATAAACTCAAATGCTATGGAACAACTAGTCAAAATTCCCACAAGAGGGGAAAACATACTGGACCTGATCATCACCAACATGGGGACCCTATGCTCCACACCAGAGGTACTCCCCTCATTAGTAAGATCAGACCACAAATTAATTTCACTGGATATCCGAAACCCGACCCCACCCCCAGCCCAGAAAACCACAAAAGAACTTCTCAAAAGCGAACTTCCCACTTCTCAAATCCGAAGTGGAAACCTTCAAGGCCCCAGGATTGGTGGAAACTACGGCACAAACCACGGAATCCTATATAAACGCATTCTATGGACACCTCCAGGAGTGCATGGACCATGCTATCCCAAATGTCCAAAGGCAGGCGTCCAGTCTGGTGGACCCCAGCCATAAATAAGTTGTACAACAGAAGGAGGAAGGTACTACATGATACAGCAAAATCCCTAAAAGGGAAGGCATCTCTGATCAGTACTAGCAAAATATTACGAACCCTCATAAAATCCTCCAAGGCCAGTTTTGAAAGAAAAATTGTACAGGACACAAAAGACAATCGCAAGGCCTTCTTTAGCTATGTTAGGAACCTGGGATGCAACTCCCAGGTATGTTCAGAGTTGATTCTAAATGACAAAAAATACACTGAACCCACAGACATTGCCAACATCCTGGTAGACAGGTTCACTGTAAACTTCTCCCCCCCCTTCCCCCCCTAAAGAGCAAATATCTATCCCAGAAGAGTGCAGCCTCCCAAACATCTCAGATGCCCAGGCGAATACCGCCCTTTCCAAGGCAAAAAACATTGCCTCAATGGGACCAGATGGTGTCCCGGGTTGTGTCCTACACGAACTCCAAGAAGAACTAAACCCACACGTAAAAATGCTGTACAGTCTTAGCCTCACTACGGGATATGTACCCAAAGAATGGCGTACGGCAACAGTGGTCCCACTCGACCCTGGTAACTATCGCCCCGTAAGCCTGACTAGCCTTATCTGCAAAGCCATGGAGAGGATCATCATGGAACTCATACACAAAGACATTGGGGACCTACAGACATTGCATCCTACTCAGTTTGGCTTTGTCAAGGGCAGATCCTGCCTCTTGTACCAGGTCGACTTCTTCAAAACAGTCACCAAGGCCATAGATGAAGGGAAGGTAGTCCACATGGCCTATCTGGACCTCGCAAAGGCATTTAACACAGTACCCCACTCAGGCATCATAGATAAGCTATCTAGCTTAAACATAAACCCCTATGTCACAGGATGGGTGGCTAACTGGCTCAAAGACAGAACCCACAGAGTCAGAATTTCCAGAGTCATGTCTGACTCGAAACTGGTCACAAGTGGTGTCCCACAGGGCTCGGTCCTGGGACCTCTCTTGTTCGGCATTTATTTTTCCGAGGTGCAAGCATGCATAGGAGGACTGTGGCTGAAAACGTTTGCAGATGACTGCAAACTGGGCACCATAATTGATACTCCAGCGGACACAAGCATCCTTCAGAAAGGCCTCATAGAAATGGATAACTGGTGCCAGAGCCATGGCCTTAAACTGAATGGCAAAAAATGTATAGTCATACCCTTTGGGGAAAAACAAGGTACCCACAAATTACCACATAGATGGTAATCCATTAAGTACGGACGAAGTAATCAGGGACCTAGGGACACAAGTTGACAGTAACCTCTCATTTGACACTCACATTGCCAAGGTGGCTAGGAAGACCTTCTATATTGGCCACCTTATCATGAAAGTATTCACATCTAGATCAAGAGAGGTCATTGTGCCCCTATACTCTTCTCTTATCAGGCCCATAATTGAGTACAATGCCCCATTTGGGATGTACCTTACCCGACACCTGCAGCAGTTAGAAAGACCCAAAAGTACCTCACCAAGAGGATAAAGGGTCTCAAACATTTGTCATATGCTGCCCGGCTGAAGAAACTCCAGCTCTATTCAGTCGCATACTGCCTACTCAGAGGCGATCTATGCCTGACGTACAAGGCCATGTCCAATCTGGAATTAATGGACATGCTCCACCTCAGAAAATCAAAATCCATCAGAGCCACGAGAGCGAGAGATTTGAACCTCAACACAGAAATAAATAGGATGTGCTGGTGGGACAGATTCATAACCCAGAGGCTCCCTACACTCTGGAACAGAATCCCAGACAATGTTAGGCAGAGGCCCTCACTGACTCTCTTCAAGAGAAATCTTGATGAGTGGATGGGAGATCGTAGGTTAACACCGGGGGTCATCTCTGTGTCACTACTAGACAGAGGCACAGTAAACTAAACCCTAAATGGGCATAATATTCACATTCCAAGGGGTGGCAAAAGCCACACACAGTCTGGCTAGGCTTATAAATGCCCTAGGGCAGATAGCCTAGTATGAACCTGTGAACCTATGAAGATACAAATTGTACAGGGCACTAAGGATAATCACAAGGCTTTCTTAACTGATGGTAGGATCCTTGGTGGAAATTCACAGATATGCTCAGAATTACTCCAAAATTACAAACAATACACCAAACCCACACACATTGCCAACATCCAACCAGACAGGTTCAGTGCAAAATCCCCCCCCCACCACCACCACCAAAATTCCAAATATCTATCCCAGCAGAGTGCTGGCCCCCTGACATTGCAGATGCTGAGGTAACAGCCAGCGTCTCCAAAGCAAAACACACAGCATCAATGGTACCAGATGGTGTCCTGGGCTGCATCCAACATCAACTCCAAGAAGAATGGAACACCAAATAAAACTACTGCTCAGTCGCAGCCTTACCACAGGATATGTACCCAAAGAGCAGTGTACAGCAACAGTGGTCTCTCTCCACGAAGGTGGTGCCTGAATGGATACTGCAAACTATCACCCCACAATCCTGACTAGCTTGGTCTGCAAAGCTATGGAAAGGATCATCATGGACCTCAGAAATAAAGATATTGTGGACCTACAGACACTGGACCCTACCCAGTGTGGCTTTCTTAAGGGCAGATCCTGCCACTTAAACATGTTTGACTCATTTGAAACAGTCACCAAGGCCATTGATGAGGGGAATGTGGTCCACACAGCCTATCTGGACCTTGCAAAAGCCTTCCATACAATACCCCACTTGTTCATTATAGATAAGCTCACCAGCTTAAATATAAACCCCTATTCAAGTAGATGGGTTGCAAACCAGCTCAAGGACAGAACTGACATGGTCAGAAATGCTGCAGCCATGTCAGCCATGTCAGACTACAAACCAGCTACAACTGGCATCCCACAAGGCTCGGTCCTGGGACCTCCCTTGTTTGGTATATATTTCCCAGAGGTACAGGCCAACATGGAAGGACTGTGTCTGAACAAGTTTGCAGATGACTTCAAACTGGGCACCATATCTGACCCTCCAGCTGACACAAGCATCCTACAAAACGGCCTCATAGAAACAGACAACTGGTGCCAGAGCCATGTCATCAAGCTAAATGCAGAAAAGTGTATAGTCATCCCCTTTGGAAAAACAGTAAGTGTCCACCAACTACCACATAGCTGTTAACCCATTAAGTACTTTAGAAGTAATAAGAGACCTGGGGACACAAGCTGATAAAAATCTTGCATTTGACAACCATGTGGCCATAGTGGTTAGAGAAACATATCATGTACCCACCTAATCATGAAGGTATTCACATGTAGATCAGGGGAGGTCATCATGCCTCTTCAGTCATCCTTCATCAGCCTCACATCATCAGCCTCACAATTGAGTACAATGGCCCTTGTCGGATGTACCTTAGCAGACACCTCCAGCAACTGGAAAGACCCCAAAAGTACCTCACCAGGAGGATCAAAGGGCTCTAACAGATGCCATGTGTTGCCTGATTAAACAAGCTTCAGCTCCACACAGTGCCATACTGCCTGCCCAGAGGCGATCTGTGCCTGATGTATAAAGCCATGTCCAAGCTGGAATCAATGCACATGCTGCACCTTGTAAAATCTGAATGCCAGTGAGCTATACACATGAGAGACCTGAACCTCAGCACTGACATAAATAGGACATGCTGTAGTGATTGATCCATAAACCAGAAGCTCCCTCCACTCTTGAGTAAACTCCTAGTCCAGGTTAGCCAGTGAGTCCCTCATTGACTCTCTTCAAGAGGAATCTTGATGAGTGGATGGGAGATGGTAGGTTTACCCTGGGTATCACTTTTATGTCACGGGTAGACAGAGGTACAGTATACTAACCTTGAAACATGTCATGGCAAACACCAGTTAAAATGTGTGTTGAAGGACAAACACACTCTCTGACTAGCATTAGAAATGGCCTAGGGCACATAGCTAGTGTTTGTTAATGTCCACCTTAGTTGCGAAATACACTAGTAATGTTGGACAAGCCTGGTTTAAGTAGTCCATAGCTGAACAAAATGCAACATGGTCATATTTGCACAACTGGCCCTTAACCAGTCTGGTGTGCTCAGTATGAATATTTAAAGCAGTGATAGGATAGGAAAGTAAATAATGTGGGAAGAAATAGCCAGGGAATTGTTATAGCTAGGCTTGTATAGGCTTTAGGGCTGATAGCCTAGTACAGACCTATGAACCTATGACTGAAACCCAGGATACTGTCCACCACAGTGAAAGTACTGAACCAGTACACTATACGATATTACAGTGTTTGGTCAGTATGAAAGAATGTTGACAACTGTATGCAAACTATCCCATGGAAACCCTGCAAGCACAGCATAATCCCTGTTGGGTTCAGACACAAAGCAGTTGGGCAGTAAGAACACAACATGACTTCCAACACACAACTATAAATGTGAAATATTGTTGAAGTTCACACACAACCACAAATGTGGTGAACCTCAGATCTCAACATAAGGAAAGCTCATACTGGGCATGCTCACACACTTTGATAAATGAGACATATGTCAGGCAACAAGCCATGGAAAGCCTGAACTGGGCATGCTCACACACTTAGGCCATGTCTCAGTATAGCTGTTGGCCACACATATCTGGCATTTGTATGTGTTAAGCCAGGAAACTCCCACAATACAGCAATCTGCCCAGTGCACACAGTTAAATGACAACAGAGACATAAGTAATATAGTGGATCCCTCTTATATTCAAACATCTTCCACAGATACACAAGTTGTTCATAGAAACAGGGAAAGCTATGGCAATAAAGACCTGCAAACAGTTTATCAGCAACAAATATTGTGCATCTGAAACTTACACATATGGGTGTAGAGGTCAATACTAGGCTGTTTGCCCTAGGGAATACATAAGCTTAGCCAGAGTGTATTTAGCGTCTGCCTCCCCAGTACAGTAGGCTACTGTGCCTCTGTAAAGTAGGTCACAGAAGGCACCGTTTAAGGCTAGTGTGCTGTGCCTCCGTCAAGCAGGGACACAGTGGAGATCCCAGGGGTTGAATTTGCAATGTCACATCCATGTGGCTGGAGTTTGCTGGAAGAGGGTTGGCGAGGAGTTATAACATTAATTGGGATTCAATTCCAGACTGAGGGGAGCCTTATCTGCAGTGTCTGGACAATTTCACTGTCAACACTTGCAAGTGATGATTTTGAGGGATTGAAGTGTCTTGCCAATACTGTTCAGAGATGTCCTCCCTCTGTGGGATATTCCTCTGTAATGTATTAGCTCCCTCCTTCTGTTGTACAGCTTATATATGGCTGGTGTAAACCAGACAGGTCTCCTGTTGTGGAGGAGTCTTGGTTTTATTCGGGATAGCATGATCAATGCAAACCTTCCGGATGCTCATAGAATGCATTTGTCAGGGATTCTGCAGATTGGCCTGTATAATCCTCCAGCATGGGTCCTTTGAAGTATTCCACCCCAGTCTTCACAAGTGCAAAGTCTGCTTTTGATAAATACTTTGTTTGCAGTGATTTCCTTGCCTGGGGGTGGGGATAGGATATGGATGTCCAGGGAAAGTTGGTTATGGTCAGATATTAACAATGGTGGTCTACCTCTGGTGTGGAACATAGAGTCCCCATGTTGCTGATGGTCAGGTCCAATATGTATTCCCCATTGTGGCTGTGGTTATTGGTCCTGCCATAGCACATGTATTCACAAATTGTAGTGGCTGTAGGGTGATGTTGTTGAGGCCTGAGTAGTTCCCCCACTCAATATTCCTGTACCTGAAGTTAACCACTGTAATGGTGTATGTGAACACCTTCATATCCTACACTGTTCCCAGGGAAGCCAAGTGTGGTTCCTGGATATGGGAGGGGAGGTCTGAACTGGTTGTGTTGTGTGTTACAAGTCCTGTGGTCATGAAGCATGGTGTAAAACATAACCTGGCAGTGCTGATGTGCATATGTGACCCTGAAGTAGGCGTCTGTTAATGCATATATATGCTATCCCCCATACTGATGGATAGTAATAGATGTACATACCTCTTTCTAAATAATGATGTCAGCACCCTATAAATACTGCAGGAGAAGAAAAGACACCCAGTAATTCGAATAGTGCGCTCCGCTAATGCGTCTCTCTCAAGTGTCATAACATAGTTAGGTAGGGGTTTGAATCCTGCAAATGCTCAGTGTGTGTGTGTGTGTGTGTGTGTGTGTGTGTGTGTTTGGGGGGGTTAGGGTGTGTGCAATTTTCTTGGAAAGAAATGGCCCTTTTGACAACTGGAAGAACACACTACATGATGTACATTCCTCTTTTGAAAGACTGATGATGTCAGCACCCTATAAGTATAGCAGGAGAAGGGAAACCTCCCAGTAATGCAAATAGCGTGCTCTGCTAATGCGTCTCTCTCAAGTGGCATAACATAGTTAGGTAGTGGTTTGAATCCTGCAAATGCTCAGTGTGTGTGTGTGTTTGGGGGGGGGGGGGTTAGGGTGTGTGCAATTTTCTTTGAAAGAAATGGCCCTTTTGGCAACTGGAAGAACACACTACATGATGTACATTCCTCTTTCGAAAGACTGATGATGTCAGCACCCTATAAGTATAGCAGGAGAAGGGATATCTCCCAGTAATGCAAATAGCGCGCTCTGCTAATGCGTCTCTCCCAAGTGGCATAATGTAGTTAGGTAGGGGTTTGAATCCTACAAATACCATGTGTGTTTTTGTCACACAGTTTGTCAATGTGTGGTGGGTGTTGCTTTTATTATTGTATGACATATATTATAGCAGTAATTTCAATGCACACATGAGGTATGTGTGTGCCACATAGAGATATGTACCTGTGACCTTAAATAGTTCCTATGTGTGAAGCCTGCCTCATGTGAATACATGGAATTTGCATTACACAACTTTTTCACTGTGGTTTTCTGTGCAGGGGCTGGGGTTGGTATTTGAATATAGTGAGATTACTCTATGGTGTCATCTTACCAGTGAGGGATACACTTCTGGTCTGGAGCATAGAGTCCACATGTTGGTGATGATCAGGTGCAGTATGTTTCCCCTCTTGTGGGAGTGGTAACAAGTTGTTCCATAGCATTTGAGTGTATGGATTCTAGGAACCTTTCGCCTAGGGTGTTGGAGCTACAGTAATGCTCCCAGTCTATGTGTGGGTAGATGCAGCTGCCCAATATAATGTTGTTTGGAGGCACCTTCATATATTCATGTGTTCTTAAGTAGGCCAAGTGGGTTACCTGTGTTTAGGAGGGTGGTCTGTAGCAGGCTATGAACTGGAAGTCAGTTTAACCCACTGTTAGTTGCACGTGGATAGTCTGTGATGCTTCATGCTGTGGCAACAACCTGGGGGTGTGGGTATCCCTGACATTTATTGAGACTCAACCCCCTTTCATAGTTAGTTCCGTGTTTTGGGGCTGTCAAGCATGGTATGAGGTGTAACCTGGTAGTGCTGTGGTGCTCTTGGGAGTCTTGAACCTGTTGTCTATTACTGCACAGATATCAACATTCTCCATGCTGAGTAGAGTTTGGACTGCATGCATCTTGCGGTTCACATGTCTGACATTGAGTATCATTACTTCCATTTTCTTATCCCCTGTGCTACCTATGTAGGTGGGTTTGTGTTTTCAGCCTTACCACCAGAATGCAAAGATGTGCAGACATTACACTTTTGTAATTAATAGTGGTGTATAAAAAATACAATGACAATCATGCTGTTAATGCATCAGGCATGCTGGGATATACCCACAATGATATCATTACACTGTACTGTTAACAACATGATAATATTACTACAGTTCTATGTAGTCACCCTGTCACACAGTCAGTGGCACACTCATTGAACCTTACATAGTTGGTATTGCAATGAGTACATGTGTGTGTACATTGTGTCATAGGTAGGTAGTATGCTATTGGCCCTGGGCCTACGGCAGTATACTGTTAGCAACCTTCAACTACATATGTATGTCCAGCCTTCACTAACAGTTGCAGTATGTCCCTTGCCCTATGCACATCTTCATATAAATATAGATACAGACTGCTAACACATATAGAGGGTTCACAGTATGTAGATTATTAGATTATGTAGTTTACATTACCTTTGTTTCTGACTGCTGTTTTGGATGACTTGCTGCTGTATGGCTTGCTGCTGGCTTGATGTTTTTTTCTTTTTATTATTTTTTTTTTGGTCTCTCTCTCTCTCTCTCTCTCTCTCTCTCTCTCTCTGTCTCTCTCTCTCTCTCTCTCTCTCTCTCTCTCTCTCTCTCTGTCTCTCTCTCTCTCTGTCTCTCTCTCTCCCTCCAGTTGCTGCAATGATATTATTGCCTGTGTGGACTGGGAGTACAGGCTGCTTTTGTATCTGCACATGTGCATGTGATGGCCTCTGCACCAATTGTTAGCCAGCATTTACTAACTGCATGCAGCCTGTTGTGTGGTAATTGCAGTTCTCACTGTGATTTCAGGACAGTGCTATAAAATGTTAGGTTAGGTAGGTGTAGCCCTTTCAGTTTTTCAAGGTGGGGACCATGCTGGTTTGCTGTGGACACTGTTCTGTGAGTGTAAAGGTTGGTATATCTCTCATATCTAAGGCTGTGTTGTAGGCACTGAAATGCATGTTGTACTGAAACCTGACTGTTACTTCTTCCAGTTCATTCTTCTCAGTGTGTATGTTAACTGACACCTAATAATACTAATACTGTTTACATGGGAGTATGTGCTTTCCTGTGGTACTTGTGGATTAACTGGTATACAACAGTAGCTCTTGCAATTTGTTGCTATGGCTTCACTATTTAGCCTTTACATTCACTCCTTGAAGGCCTGCTAAGTGTCTTTACTGGAAAGTGTTGCTATGGCTTTCCTATTTTCCATTTACATTCACTCCTTGTAATGCATGATATATTTCTTTCAGCAGCAATTCCTTATATGTTTGGTGTGGTTTGGTGGTACTGCATGCAGTCTGGTAAGGCCAAGGTTTGGGGTTTGACACATACAAGGGTATCTTATTTTTCTGCTAAGCAGTAGTGGGGCCTTGTACTTTGTACTAACAGTTATGAATATCAGGCACATGCAGTGCTTGTAAACTGCTATACTGTCCTTATTTTATTAGATGGCTACATCCTTTGATATTTCTGGGTTGTACTCCTACATGAGGGTGTGCTTGTGGAAGCAATTGTACAGCTATTCACAGAGTGTGTGACAGCAGACAGAATGATATGCCTGTGAGTTTCTGACACTTGCAGGCCTCAGATACTCTCAGGTGTATATTTTAGCAGCCTCAGGGAATGGTACATATCAGTGGGATACACCCGTGATATATTTCAGATATTCTGCAGTTGTGACTGTGGGGTATTTTGAGCATATGTATTACTACACCATTTCTGACATGCAAGTAGTGTGTACTTTAACTAATTGAGAGTTACCATTACGTGGGATTCCACACCTTTCTGCCTATTTGTTAGTACATTTCACAGGGAGTCAGTGGGGCACAGTTAACATTTGTTTGCAAATCAGGAACATCCCTGTAAATCAGTCACAGTTGCGAGGTCTGGCCTCTTAACTATTCAAATATGGCAGTGTTTATCCTGCTCTGATAGTGTGTGTGGTTTGCAAGGTGCTACTGTCACATTATTACCTACTAGCATGGCTGTTTCTCTTATCACACTAATGTAATGCAATTTCACAAGAATTGCCAGTAAAGATACAAGAAAAACTTTGTGTAATAGCCTTCCTATATTCCCTTTACATTCAGTCCTACTATTTCATGATATATTGCTTTCAGCACAAAGTTCTTATATATCAGTCATGGCTTAGTGGTAAGTCATACAGACTACTGTTTCAAAGGTCCTGGGTTCGAGACTGACAGAGGAATTTTATTTTGCTGCTGAGCAGACTGCAGGCCTTGTCATTCAGAGTGACTAAGGCACTTTTAAGCAGTTGTAAGCGGGTTAGCGCTGGTTTGTGCGGTGCTCACGCATGCGCACTGTCACTTAGCTTTGCGCACACACGCTTAGCTAAGCACACACAAGCGCACACCCGCTGATACTGCTTAAAAGTGCTTACTCTCACGCACACCCGCGCTAATTTCTTTGAAAGAAAAGAAAATGGGGAGATAGGAAAGTGGTGAAAAAGGAGGCACAAAGAGGGTAGGACAGTAGGAAAGCAAGCTCGGGATTTGCAGGAAGGATGTAGGAAAGGCCCATAGCTGCCCATTTCTTTATCAGCAACAGCTGTGCATATGTGTGTAATTTGGTGTGAAATTTGAAACCTTCCACCCCTGAGAGTGGGGTGAGAACAACATGTCTATCGTGTTTAGCTTGTTTACCAGTCATTTTCAGGCTGAAGCAAGTTATCTGATATTACAATACAGGTGGAAAATCTCTATTTCAGACTTGTTTCATTTTTATTTCTGGATTACAGGCTGCATCACTTATCTAATCATACAGTACTAGCAGAATCTTTCTTCTAGTGTTATTTGAACTTTATTAATATGTCACAACACTGAACTCTTTTACAAGCTGTCTCACTTGTATTCTATAACATTTGCAGCAAAATAATTACTAACCTGCCTGGTGGCGCAACCGCACCAGCCTATCATCATAGGCTCGCCAATTCACGGAATGCACACCTGCAGCTGTAATATAAATGAAGTAATATTGGAACATACATCTCCATAATATCAGCTAGGATAATTTCTTACATACTTAATTACATGGATACTTACTCAGTAGTGTGGCGTTGGGCATTTGCCGGGCCTCCTGGATCCAACAGTTCAGTTGGTCCTGCTTTCGTCTCTTCAGGTCTGCATGGTGGTGACGGACCTGTTCACCAGTACTTGGTATGCCTGTGGCACTGGTGAGATCATGTGCCAACCGGTTCCACGCCTCTGCCTTGTACGCACCCCAGAGAACCTGGCCCTGCATGAGTTGAGCCTCATGATCGTGGACTAGGAGCCAAACCATATATTTGGACTCCTAAACACCCCTCCTCTGTGCTCGGAAGCGACTGCCCTCTCCTACACCTGCCATCCTGACTGCAAATAGGTTCCACAATCGGTTATGCTGTGTATTCCCACCTATGGGGCTTATATATGCTGTTTTTCCCGCACTTATCTGTGATTGGCCATTTTGGAAATGTATCAACTTAAGAAAACCTGCTTTGTCATGCTTCTATTTCCATTCATTCCTATATATATATATATGCTAATACTGCATTTCTCAGTACAACTGTCATGGCTAAGTGGTTCAGTACTTTGACTGTGATGCACAGTATCCTGGGTTCGAGCCTGGGCATTGCTTTTTTTTATTTTACTACTGTCTAGACAGGCTAGGAGGTGTGTCTGTGTAAAGGCAGCTTTGATACAGCTTGCTCAATATTGCCCACCGGTAAGCCGGTTGGCACGCTGCGCAGCTCTGCGCAAACGGGTTATGCTGGTAAACGCATTATTTGGCTATGAGCACGCATATTACGCTGTGTGAAATGTTGCTCAACTACAGGCACACAGTTTCAGCATGTTAAAGCACTGCTCAACTCCGGGCACTCATATTACACCTGTTAAACCACTGCTCAACAGTGGGCAGTCATACTCAGCTTGTTAGAGTGCTGCTCAGCTATGGGCACTTATAAAAATTTTTTTTTTTATTGTGTCAGATGTCTTCAAAAATACATGGCCCATTTCATTACATTTTACTTAAATTATAGTTATATATATATATATATATATATATATATATATATATACATATATGTCAGGGGATTGTTTCGTGCTTATTTCACTAAAAATAGAAAATGATGTTGTTGGGGCTCGAACCGTGACTACCTCCTCTTTGGCCAATGTCTCTACTGCTACGCTATTGCTACTTGGCTTAATTTGCATATTTAGATCTTATTTGCTTTTTCAATGACTGCTAACTGTGGCTGAGCGAAGGGCACACCCGCCCAAACGAGCGCAATTACGGGGAAACATTTTTGAAATTATAAAAAAAAAATTAAACTGTTGATTTTTACGTTTTACATTATAGTTGGGCTTGTAGTCTGTGGGGGCATGTGTGGTGATGTGTTTCTTGACATTTCCACGGACTCGCTCGTGGGAGTTTACTTTCAGGACTGTGACTGTTCTGGGGGCGTGTCCCTTTGCAGAACTTGCTGTGCGGACATGCCCCCTACTTTCCTACATGGACCGTGTTAGCCTAGGGTGTGATTCAGCATGCCCTCATGAATATGCATGGCATGCTGACGTCACACTGTTTAACTGCAGCCTCCGTGTAAGACATATTAACTCTTACACGGAGGTTTCGTGAATCCTGCCCCTAGTCTTTTACAGTTCTATGCAAAGAATTACCTTCTCATTCTGTTGAAAAATGGGGGTCTCTGCCATGATCATGACTCTAGGGTAGTTTGACCTGCTTAACCTACTTGGCTACTCCACTACCTCTTAAAGGAATATTCCAGGACAGTACTCTGCACCTTCCTCTTTTGTGTCAGACCTGTGTGGTAGGCCCCCACCCCTTTCTCATGGAAGTATAGCACTTATTTAATGGAGTGGACTTTTCTCATGTTGTCCTCAGGCCTTAATTGGTTGGAAGGGTCTGCTTATTTGCTTTGTCTTTTTTCTGTGGTTTTAACACAAATGTTTATCTTGGCTTGTGAGAGGACTATGGTTCAGCAGAGATCTGCCAATAGAAAGATTCTTTTTGTTTCCCTCCTTCCACCTGTTCCACTTCAATGTGGTGCTTGGGGGAAAGGACAGGCTTGAGTAAGCCCGCAGAGGGCTTGGGGTCAGCCTTTGAGCTTCTTTGTCAGCCTTCCTTCTGTTTGAATGATTTGTGTTCAACTCGTCATCTCATTTAACTTCGCTGATGTTTCCTTTTCTGGTAAATGCTTTTGTGAGGAAGGGAGCAGGAACTCCTGGAAAATCTTCTGGTGGGTGTTCCACCTCTCATGGCTGTTTTTTGATTTACGAACTGGAATTCCATAATTCCTTCATTTTTGCTTTTGGATCTGCTGATTGACTTGTTGCTAGCAACACAGTCTGAGCTAGCTGCAGGCAGCTTACCTCAGTAATGCAATTATTGTTGTTGCAGTTCATTTTTAGTTCTTTGCCACCTGAACCAGGATTGTTTAAGGAATTGGATTGTTCATTGAACTGTGCCAGTTTTTAATGGTTTAGACTGTTAACTGTATTTCAGGTGATTTGTTACACTGTTTCAATATAACAGTCAAAGTTTAGGTCCACTTTGATACATGTGGAAGCAAAATGTAATGTTTGCCAGTAGAAGTGATTCCTCTTTGCTGCCACACATCTTGTTTTAACTGTTTTTGGAGATTGCAATGCCCCTGCATCACTCATGTGGAGGTCTGCATACACTACACCCTGCAACTTCATGCAAACTCTGAGATCACAAAACTGTAGGGGAAAACGAGATATTTTCTAAAACTGTTCTAGCCTGCCACTCAACTGAATGACACAATTTATCCATTAATGGATGTAATGTACTTTCAACCACTTGATTTGCTTATATATATATATATATATATATATATATATATATATATATATACACACACACACATGCATAAATGTATCTATGTGTGTGTAATATATATATATATATATATATATATATATATATATATATATATTACACACACACACACACACACACACACACACACACACACACACACACACACACACACACACACACACACAGAATAATGATAGGTATAGTACTGCAGAATTCTTGAGAAATATAGAGCTGGGAGGAAAACCAAAGACAGAACCTCCGTGACAACTAGCAGCTTTTTAACTGTCCCTGATTTTGCCTGGTATTTTTGCCCTGTCCCTTACAAAACTTTTTGTTTTTCAATAAATCACTGAAGATTGCAGTTAATCATTAATACCAGACTTAAGGGTTTCATACTTACTGTTCAGAAAATGCATGTTGATGGAACAAAAGTTTAAGTGAATTAGATTAATATTTAAAGATTGTGTCTGAATTAGAGTAATATTTAAAATTGTGCCTGATTTTTGGCCTTTGTCCCCAATTACTTTTAGATTTGCCCCTGATTCTTGAGTAAAAAAGCAGAGAACTGTGAACAAGGAACATGTGACTCTTGGGACACATCAGGGCCACTGTCTCTGGAGGAGATCAACAACCCCCTGTTATCCTGTCTGGAGCAGATAATTAACCCATAAAGCATTAAACATGAAAACATGTCCAAAGCTTTTTTAAATCTTCTACAGTCATATCTTGTACTTTTATAAGCATACTGATTATTACTACATTTCTATATATACTTTGTTAGATCACCACTTTATAAATTGGTTAGTGTGAAAACATTATTTTGTTTTAAAAGCATTCTATTTCCTCTGCAGTAGTCCTGTCTGCTGTTAATGTTATACTATTGTACTAACCAATCTGCTACATGATTTACTATACTGACTCAGGATATGACTGAAAAGTGTCTTTGGACCAGATCACTTACCTTGTTAACAAATGTAAGTAAATGAATAAATCAGCTTCTTGACCACTGCATCGAGAGAGAGAGAGTACCAGCTTGCTGTAGAGGAAAGATAAACTGAACTTTGGAAAAACATAGCAGTGCATCACTGTGTTTTATTTTGTTAAAAAAGAATGAAAAAAGATGGATCTAAAGATTGTTTGTACTACTGCGAGCATTGACCAATGTGTTTTACATGTTCAGTTATAGCCTCACCTCAAGCTTTGTGTCCACTGATTGGTGCACAGTGACAGTTATCCCACTCCACAAAAGGGGGAGCCACCACAGACCCCAGGAACTACTGCCCCATTAGCCTAACAAGCCTGGTCTGCTAGTCCATGGAACGTATCATCATGGAACTTATAAACAAAGACATTGATAACCTCCAATCTCTGGACCCCAGCCAGTTCGGGTTTGTAAAAGGCAGATCATGTCTCCTAAACCTGACAGACTTCTTTGAAGCAGTCAGCAAAGCTGTAGATGAGGGTAAGGTGGTTCACACAGCCTGTCTAGATCTCGCCAAGGCTTTTGACAACCATCCCCCACTCTAGAATTATAGATAAACTCACTAAAATAGGTATAAATCCCTATGTTATAAGATGGGTTGCCAACTGGCTCACTGACAGAATCCACACTATGAAAGTAGCAGACTCCAAATCCGACTTCAGACCAGTGACAAGTGGAGTACCACAGGGTTCAGTACTGGGTCCTCTCCTGTTTGGTATCTACTTTTCTGAAGTACAGGCTAACACAGAAGGTCTTTGGCTAATGAAGTTCGCAGATGACTGCAAACTAGGAGCCATAATAGAAACTCCTAACAATATGGACATCCTACAAAAGGGCCTCACTGAGACAGATGCCTAGTGTGAAAGCCATGGCCTCTAGCTCAATGTCAAAAAGTGCATTGTCATCCCCTTTGGTAAAAACTCTGTACCCATGAGCTACCACATAGGTGGTAGTCTACTTAACACCGAAAGTGTGATAAGAGACCTTGGGACACAGGTGGACAGTAGTCTCTCCTTTGATAATCACATCACCACAGTAGTCAGGAAATCCTTCTACGTGGCACACCTCATCACAAAAAGTTTCTCATCCAGGAAAAAAGAGGTCATTGTTCCCCTCTACTCATCACTTATTATAGAGTACAATGCCCCCTTTGGTATGTACCTCACAAGACATCTACAACAACTGGAAAGACTGCAGAAATACCTCACAAAGAGGATTACCGGCCTCAAACAGATGCCCTACGCAGACCGTCTCAAAAAACTTCAGCTTTAGTTCGTCGCATATCGCCTACTCAGAGGCGATCTCTGCCTAACATAGAAAGCTATGTCAAACCCAGACATGCTCTAGAGACCTAAACATTGTCACCACAATAAACAGAACATGCTGAAGGGATAGATTCCTGTCTCAGAGACTTCTCATACTCTGGAACAAACTACCTATCTATATCAAACAAAGCTCCTCATTAGCACTCTTCAAGAAAAATCTTGATGATTGGATGGGGAATAGGAAATTCACCCCGGGGATCACCTCTGGGGTTCTGCTCGACAGGGGCACAGGAAAATAATTTTCTTGGGTGGCAAACGCCAGGGTACCTTTTTTGGCTAGGCTTATATAGGCTCTAGGGCCAATAGCCTAGTACCTACCTATGAACATATATATATATATATATATATATATATATATATATATATATATATATATATTCTTGCAGTTGTGCCTCATCTCATGGCGTAAATGTGTTCACAGACTAGCCCTCTTACCTGGTTGACAGATGGTTGATGGCTGGATAAATAAATTGATGATTGCATTGATTTGGTTGCATTGTAGGGCTCAGTGACCAAATTACTAGAAAGTATAAATGTACATATACATGTGCATGTCTGTGTGCACTTTATGTGATGATTAGGAGAATGTAGCAAATTGATTTTAGAGTGAAACAGAAAGACAGTAATGGGTGACATGCCTTAAGCATTCTTGTTCGAGGTATGGTTTTGACCAAAGCAGATTTAGTTTTATGTGAACTGTGTAATAGGTAAATGGCTTGCAGTATCAGGTTTATGAGATAAAGCAGGTTGTCAGAACACTTGGTTACGGTGTTGAGGTGCGTGGAGGTTTTGTGAACAGGAGCAGGTCAGAGGTCAGTTGAAGGCAATCATAAAGCTGCTTATGCATAGTGAATGTGTTAGGGTGAAGGGGTTCTAGAGAGCTAGGTAAATGAGATAATGTAGATAGAGTGGGAGAATAAAGCAGTCAAGAAAAACAGTAAGGGATGGGGAGGGGATTGATTTAAAAATAGGTTATATTGTGAAGAGGGGAGAGAGAAAGGCTTGAGGAGGGTCCAAGTGGTAAACCATGAGGAGGAACGCGTGATGCAGTATAGTGTCAGTCTAAAAGTTGAATACAGATTGATAAGGTGATGGGGAACAATAATGAAAAATACACGGAGGAGGAGGGAGGAGATCTATATAAGAGTACAGTGTAGTAGAAGGGGAAACTTAAAACTGAGTCAGTGGAAGTAGAATCATGTAGTGGGGGAACAAATTGGGGGATGAGATGAGTCAACTAAATTAAGAGGTGATGAAAACTGATAATTATGGGATGAAAGAAGAGAAATAAAGTATGTAAGAGTTATTGAAGAAAATTTGAAGTGGGGGAGATGGTATAAGGAAGGAAAGTATGAGTCTATGAAGTACTCGCAAAAGGACAGAGAGATCCAAGGATGTTTACTGAATACTGTTAACTTTTTATGGTGGGTGACTGTTGCAAAGGTCATTTGATAGGAGATGAGCTAAGTATGTGCTAAGAAATGGTGACACATTGTAGGCTGTTCCAATGTTAACTTTAAACAGAAATAGTATGGAGTTAATTGGGGTACTCTCTCAAGTGTCCACCTTTAATTTGTCATTTTGGAATTTATGTCTTATCTATAAGTACAGCAGGAAGGACAATGTAGGGAAAAAAGCTGATACTTGTATTGAGATAGGCTGTAGGTCTACATTTCATGATAATTTTCCCATGCTTCCATTGTATGTGAAGGAAATGAATTAAAGGAAAATGAGTTTGAGTGGTAGGCATTTTCTGGGATGTTACAAACTATGTAGAATTGTACTGAGATGATAAGTTGCATTTAAGCTCAGAGGATTCTAGTGTCTTGAAATCTGGGATGGGATCTTATATTAAGAGTTCAGTTGTACTGATAAACTGACTTGAGGAAAGGGTAAGAAACAGAGAAGAGCCTGTAGGTGGATAGGCAGGAGGACATTAAAGTTCTGGGGCAAAGAAATAATGAGTGAAGAGGGAAGTTGTAGGATATATGGAAAGATGGAAAGTTGGAACAGTAGTGGCAGAGTAGATACAGCAGAGGATGGCTTGGATGGTGCTGCTTTACATAACAAAAGCCCTAGGGAAAAACATGGGAAGGTTGTAGACTATGTTAGACCCAGATAAACTGGACAGTACTGGCATCTTCACACATGGGGACTGGAAGATAGAGTTTGAAGTATTGTAGTGCCATGATATATGCATATTCAGTACTGGTTGGAAGGAAATGTGGATAGAAATATAATTAAGATACAGTATGGCATTTTAAATGCTAGAGGGACAGAGTGAGAAAAGAAATGACACATAGTAAAAGTTAAAACGCATACAGAAAATGGAGAAGCAGATGGCTGGATATCATTCAGGGCATTCTAAGTATATCTGTGAATGGGTATTGTTAGCTGGTGGGCAGTTTCAGAAGATGGGACCTCAATAAAGAAGTTGGTGGTAATGTGAGATCTCAAAGTTGCATAGTTTAATTCCAACTTTCAGATTAGAAGGTGTGCCTGTAGAACCTCTGGATCGGGAAAATGTATTTCTGATTATATAAGAAATGCAAAAAAGAACTGTAAATATAGACCTTACCAAATTGGAGGACAGGGACAATGCAGAAGTAAGATCTCCAGAGACTGAAGATTCAAAGAACATGATGTGGGTTTACAGAAATGTGGCCTTTATGCAGTTAGAAAGGAACATCCAGAAGGATCTGTGGGAATGGGGCTAGCTGAATGTTTATAGCAGCCTGTGGATAAAATTCAGTGACAATGTCTTAAGTTTTGCTGAGAAATCTGACAACAGTAACGGATAGGGTGGTAAGGAGGAGACTAACGTAGATAAACATGAATAGCAAGCTCTTTCATATAAACAGCCAGAAACATTCAAGATGTGCAAGTAAGTATGCAAGGGTGTGAAAAAGGTGGAAAGTGTTTAGGAATGGGCTACAGGGAGTATCAGAGGAATGGAAGGAAAGGAATATGACCACTTGTTGAATCTGTTAGAAATGCATTCACTTTAAATTGAGAGGGGGAATGTGATGTGAATGCACAAAATACTGTGTAGGGAAAGCCAAGTGATGGAAAAGAGCAACAAATATATGCAAGGAAAGACAGGTCAGCAAATTAATTTATAGGGTAACCACTTCAACTTGGGTATAAGTTGATATATTTTTTGCAGTGGTAGGTAATAAGGTGTCTGAGTTTAATAGGATGAGGACAAATGGGTGCTTTCAAGAAGATTTGGAGCTGCTGGAAGTATTGGGCAGCTGTAGGTCAAGGGAGAGTGTGGCCAATTGCCAAAGGCATCACTGGGGACACTAGATCTGACAGACTGTTTCTGCCATCTTATCAAGTTATTTCGATTTTGCAATTGCTGCAGTCCAGAACAATCAGTACCACCATCATCATCATTATCCACCCCTTTTTCCCATTTTTATACAAGGTCAGAGTCATGTCGGCTGTCATCACTTCATCCTATTTTGAACCATTCTCCTACCTTCTTGGACAGTCATGCCTGCCAGTCTAAGGTCTTCATGCACCAGCCCCTCTGCACTTGTCTGTAGTGAGCAGAGCTCTAATTCCTCTAGACTGTGTTTATCGCCCTGCACATCAAAGCGGTTGGTATATAAAACTCTTCCCCCAAAGGACACCACATAGAGTCTGTGCTGCTGCCCACAACAATTTTTTGGTGAGTTTGAGATGGAAACAATAAGCATGTTTTTCAGAGATGGGTGGTTGCCCACAATGTCACAGAGAGAACATGCAAACTCCTAACAGGCATTGGCTGAAGGGCAGGATCAAGCCTTGTGCTTTGTGTATGGAAGGGTAAGAACTTAACCATTATGCCAATTGGTCAATAAAGATTTAGTGATCCATCAGTGCATATGTGTGGCTGGCTGTATCATGACACTTCTGCCACCAGCTTTGTTGGGGGATGTGGTTGCTGTTGAAACCGGTGACACTGGTTAGTTTGCATCCACTCAAGCTGAGACCAATATGGTCAGTGTAGAACTTGTCTGTTAGTACACGTTTAACAGTGCAGCTCTCCTATATCTCTTTGCAACTTCTGTGTAAAGTTGTGAGCAATGCCAGTAATTTTAGATGTCCTTCAGGAACAGTTAATCATGTGGCGTAATGATCATTGTGGAGTACAAAGAAAGACATCTGTATCTGGAATTTAACTGGTTTTGTTATGAAGTAAAGTCAAATATGAAAAAGCTATGATCAGCAACACACACACACACACACACACACACACACACACACACACAAAACCAGTCTAGAGAACAGAAATAATTGAAGTGTAAGGAAGCACTAACTGATGTGCGTTTGGGTGTGCGTCTGTGTAAAACAATTGTATGTCATGTGCAAGGTGCTGATAATGTAGAAAGCATTTCACCCAGTTTACCTTTGCACTCCCTTGCAGGTTTTTATGAATGCAGCTTTTGTGTGATTCTTCTTCCTCCTTGCCCATTTTCCTTATGAGTCTTCCACCTTGCCATTGCGCTTGGTAAACTCATTGCTGAAGTCTTTACTGTCTCTGTCTAGGTTACTGTGTATGTGTTGAACCCATATTTGTGTCATTCCTTGACCTGTATTAGTTACTTTATGTATTCTAAGATTCATTGTAATGGACCTCTACCCCCCCCCCCCTCCACACACAACCTTTAAGATTTTCTAGTACCACTGGCCTTTTTGAATGCCAAAGCTTTCCCTGCTTTGCTAACTTACTCTTAAAGTTTCTGAGACTGCTTTTTCATAAAGTGTACTACAATGTCGTTTGTCTTTTTGGCTTTTCCCGTTTATGGGTCGCCACAGCAGAACTCCAGTCCGCTAATGATTGGCAGTAGATTTTTATGTTGCAGAGTTGACAGCCCGGCATGTGGCTTCGCTGTAGGTTGGGCATCGGGCTGGCAACTTGGCACCATAAAAATCTACTGCCAGTCCTTAGCGGACCGGAGTTTCACTGTGACGACCCTTAACCGGGAAAAGCCGAAAAGACAAATGACATTGTAGTACCCTTTGTGAAGAAGCAGCCTTAGAAACTTTGAGTCAATTAGCAATGCAGGGGAAAGCTTTGGCATTCAAAAAGGCCAGTGGTACTAGAAAATGTTAAAGGTTGTGTGTGTAGGGTGTAGAGGTCCAAAGAGGCATGCAGTGACATGAAAGGGGCATTTTGTATTTTTGTGTTTTTTTTATTTTTTTTATTTTGTGAATTTGAGAACAGTCAGGCAATAAAAACTATACAGTGAATAATCACTACATTATATAAGAAACCGACTGACATCAGTGTCCATGCTTCCACTTTGTGTGGCATGTACTAGTATGCTGGGTCCAATAACACACACACACACATATTATAGAAATATTGTCACTTGAAGTTAGAGTGGAATTGAGAATGGTCTTTGTAAATTGATAGAATGAAATTTTTACTAAATAGTTGGATGAAAAGAAATGTGTAGATCTGTGTTCTCTTCAGACTTACATAAACAAAACCCTTCAAGTAGATTAATATAATGGCCCTTGACCTGTACTAGCTGCTTTGCTTATTCTAAGATTCGTAGTATAGAGACCAGTTGGCATAATGGTTTCTATATTTGAAGTTTTCAGTTCTACTAGTATTTCAGCTGTAGAAAGCAGTAACGAAATATGTCAATTTGCATGCAAGCATCCTAGGTTGTAAAAACAAGCCAAGCTCCACGTCATTTATAAAAGTAGTAATGACAGTTTTAGTGCTGTAACCACAACAAAGCCATGGCAGCGCTAATCTTTTAAAGATGCTGGAGTGGTTGACAGAAGAGTAATATACTGATGAATGCTAAATACCAGGAAAACCTTTTCCAGATTTGTAAGTGTACTTGATTTTATCATGGCATTGTTACTTGCTCTGCAGTACAGTGGCTTGATGCTTTGTTTGGTCAAATAAAAAAGGCTATCTTGCAGCTTGTAGAATTGGGATTTGCTTAATCTTTTTGGCATTTGCTATAGATGTCATCATGGTAGTACCTGTACTGTATACATTACTGCAATGTTAAACATTTATTCATGAAATTATTTTACGAATGTTATTTCCATAATGATCTATAAAACACCCCAAAGGCTTCTACCCTCAAAGCCAAAGGAGCAGTTGCATCTGGAAGTTTAGTAAAAAAAAATCATTTTAGGTGATTTTTTATGCATCAACATAATAAAACAAATGAAGATATCTGTGTTAAACAGGCATACATTTTAAGTCTAAAATCATACCAATGTTGGGCCAGATTCCAAAAGAGTTGCTCTCAGAATAAGTCTGCCCTGATTAAAAAAGACTTGCTTCAGTGTAAGTGACCTAATTTGGTATAATGCTACCTAAAAATGACTTTTTACTAAGGGGAACAGACTCCAAAACATCTGTTCTCAGCTTGCATTCAGTGTAAGTGGTCACTTACACTGAGAGCAAGTCTTTGGGAATTGGGGGCCATTATATTAATCTATTTGAAAGATTTTGTTTATTTTAGTCTGAAGAGAATTTAGACCTACACATTTCTTTTCATCTGTTTGGTAAATATTTTACTCTTCTCAATTTACAAAGGCCATTCTTTCCTGAATTTCACTCTTAACTTCAAATGATGAGGTGTGCGTCACTTAACGCCCTTTTGCATAATGTCCAAGCACATTTACATCCATACTGTGCTATGTGGACGTAAATGCAGTCAAATGTTATAGGTCCATAGGTAGGTACTAGGCTATCTGCCCAAGGGCATTTATAAGCCTAGCCAGAGTGTTTCGGCTTTCACCGCCCCATTGATTAATTAACTGATTGTCTGTCAAGCAGAGCAAATGAAGTGATCCCAGGGGTGTATCTTCTGTTACCCATCCACTCGTCGAAGTTTCTCTTGAAGAGTGTTAGTGAGGGGCTCTGCCTAATGTAGTTTGGGATTTTGTTCCAAAGCATCGGGAGTCTCTGTGACAGGAATCTATCCCTCCAGCATGTTCTATTTATTGTTGTGGTGAGGTTTAGCTCACTAGAGCATGTGGCTCGCAGTGACTTGGATTTCTTTAGATGGACCTTGTCCATCAATTCTGAGTTGGACATGGCTTTGTAAGTCAGGCAGAGATCACCTCTGAGTAAGTGATATGCCACTGAGTACAGCTGGACATTTTTCAGTCGGACTGCATAGGACATATGTTTGAGGCCAGTAATCCTCTTGGTGAGGTACTTTTGTGGTCTTTCCAGCTGTTAGAAGTGTCTTGTGAGGTACATCCCAAATGGGGCATTGTATTCTATGATGGGTCTGATGAGTGACGAGTAGAGGGGCACTATACCCTCTTTATTTCTAGATGTAAACCCTTTAGTAATTAGATGGGCCACATAGAAGGATTTCCTAACTACTTTGGCAATATGATTGTCAAAGGAGAGATTACTGTCTACCTGGGTCCCCAGATCTCTTATTACCTCTTCTGTATTAAGGGGGCTGCCACCTATGTGGTAATTTGTGGGTGTTTTGTTTTTCCCAAATGGGATGACTATGCATTTTTGGCATTTAGCTTGATGCCATGACTTTGACACCAGGTGTCCGTCTCAGTAAGGCCCTTTTGGAGGATGTCCGTGTCAGCCGGAGAGTCAATTATGGCTCCCAGTTTGCAGTCATCGGCAAACTTGGTTAGCCATAGTCCTCCTGCGTTTGCCTGTACTTCTGAGAAATATATGCCAAACAGTAGGAGTCCCAGGACTGAGCCTTGCGGGACACCACTTGTGACTGGTTTAGAGCCGGACCTGGAGCCCACTGTTCTTACCATGTGAGTTCTGTCTGCAAGCCAGTTGGCAACCTTTCTCATGACGTAGGTGTTTATGTTCAGGCTGGTGAGTTTTTCTTTAATACCCGAGTAGGGAATGTTGTCAAAAGCCTTGGCAAGGTCAAGGTAGGCTGTGTGAACCACCTTTCCCTCATCTCTGGTCTTGGTGACTGTCTCGAAGAAGTCAACCAGGTTTAGTAGGCATGATCTGCCCTTAACAAAGACGAACTGGGTCGGGTCAAGTGTTTGGAGGTTCCCAATGTCTTTGTTAATGAGTTCCATGATGATGTGCTCCATAGCCTTGCAGACCAGGCTAGTCAGGCTTATGGGTCGATAGTTACCAGGGTCAGTTGTGGCCCCTCCTTTGTGGAGTGGAATAACCATTGCTGTGTGCCATTCTATGGGCATGTAGCCTGTGGAGAGGCTGAGGATGAACAGCGTGTTTAGGTGGGGGGTTAGTTTGTTCTGTAGCTCGTGCAAGACGCAGCCTGGGACCCCATCTGGCCCCATTGACACTGTGTTTTTGGCTTTTGAAAGGGCTGTTTTCATCTGTGCATCTGTGATTTCCAGGACACTACACTTTTTCGGTATTGTTGTCGGCCCTTTTGAGGGTGAGAGGGGGGTGAAGTTTGCACTGAATCTATCTGCCAGGATGTTGGCAACATCAGTAGGTTCAGTATATTTTGTGCCATTTTGCACTAGTTCAGTGCATATCTGTGAGTTGCCACTTAGATTCTTAACATAGCTAAAGAAGGCTTTGTGGGCTAAAGAAGGCTTTGTGGTTATCGTTTGAATCCTTGGCTATTTTTCTTTCGAAGTTAGCCTTGGATGATTTTATGAGGGACCTTAGTTTCTTACTGATAAAGATCAGGGATGTCTTTCCTTCTTGGGATTTGCTTTTTTTCTGAACTAGTTTCCTCCTTCTGTTGTATAGCCTGTTTATGGCAGGGGTCCACCAGACTGGTTTCCTTCTCTTAGAAGAATGAGTCTTGGTTTTGCTAGGGATGGCTTGATCCATGCATCCTTGTAGGTACGCATAGAGTGCATTTGTAAAGGTTTCTGCATCTTGGGCAGCGTTATCCTTTAGCGTGGTGGCTGTAAAACTTACCGCCTCTGTCTTAAGTAAGGTGAAGTTTGCCTTAGAAAAGTTTTTTACTGTGGTTTCCTTAGTTGGGGGTGGGGGTGGGGTGTGGACTTCCAGAGTGATTAGTTTATGGTCTGATCTAACCAATGATGGGTTGACCTCCGGTGTGGAACACCTGTTGCCCATGTAGGCAATGACCAGGTCCAATATGTTTTCACCTCTGGTAGGGGAGTTTACCAGCTGATCCCAGGGCATTTGAGTTGATGAATTCCAGGAAGCACTGGGCCTGGGAGTTTGTACTTAAGTAGTTTTCCCAGTTAATGGTAGGGTAAATGAAATCGCCCAATATCAGGGTGTTCGGTAGGACCTTCATGTTTTCCAGTGTGTCCAGAAAGGTGGAGTGGTGGTCCTGGGTCATGGAGGGTGATCTGTAGCAGACCACAATTTGCATTGCAGATTTGCCCGATGTTAGTTGCACATGGATGACCTTAGAGGTATCATGCTGTGCCACTAACCTGGAGGTGTAGGTATCCTTGATGAATATGGATAACACCCCCTCCTTCTGTGTTTCGGTTATGCAGGAGGACGTTAATCATAGTACAGTGTAAAGTGTACAGTGTTCGCTTAACATACTAATCGTTTAATGTTCAGTGGGATAGAACCTATCCTGGATGTTAAGTGACAGTTGCCTGTACTGCATCAATATATTCAGAGTAAATTTTCAAGACAAGAACCCCTGATAATTCCATTTTCACTTTGTTATGTAGAGCCTGATGTGTTTTGGGGAAAGTAGCCTAAAGAATCTCAAATATGAGCATGCCTCTCAGATCTTGACATATGCAGTGATTTACTGTAACATATAAAAATGACAGAAACATTAAATTTTTGTAGAAAGGAATATTATTTAGGGTTTTATTTCATAAAAAAATTTTAATTAATGTGATTCAGATTCAAAATGTATGTCAACTTTTAAAAATGCAAAATGCATACTTTTGAGAAAAGAAAGGCAAAACCAGAGCATTCAAATGGCTACATAAGACTAATACCTAGCAATAAAGGACTAATTCTCTCTACTCATAAGACATATTAAAGCAAATTTCTCAGAGTGTCATAACCTTCATATACAAAATGTAGTTATCTTGTGGTTTCAGCTGTAGCTGTAAGTACACATGGATAACTTGAACTCCTTGTGATGTGGTTACTGGTGGTGTGTGTGTGAGTGTGAGGGGGCACAAGTCCTGTGATAAACATTTCATTTTTAGGAGAAACAAATAGTATCTTTACTATGGCATTGTATACTCTTTGGTGAGTGTGTTATACATCAGCTCACCAGAACACCAACAATAAAGACAAAGCATAATGCAAAATGTCCGACTACAGCAGTAAATACACATGAAGTAAAGTCACTGGCTCCATCTCGGAAAGACTATATCTCTGCCTTTGAAATCTCATTATGAAACATTCAGGTAATAAAAGATGATCAACTATAGAACACACATAAGACTGCAACTATAACCTCAGAGTTTGCAGTGCAGCATTTTCTGAATTCAACCTTACAGCTTTAGCCTATACGAAAACACAGCATTATAGTCCTGCCATGTTACAACAGAAAAAGAAAATTCTGGTTAAATACTGTGATTTTTTTTTTACTTTCGATATATTGATAGATCAGTGAGGCAGTATTTTAGACCATTACTTTGCTTACCATGCACACAAACTGAAAAGAGTAAAATGCAACATGTCGGGTCGTAACAGTAAAGGCATATGAACTAAAACTAGAACTGTATAACATTAAAAGGCTATATTACTGTTTCCTTTTTTCAGATTCTGTTATGAAACCTTCAAGTAGTAAGGACAGGGTGTTCAGCTGCAAAACAAATGTAAGACTGTAATTCTAATGATAGACTTGTACTCTATTTTATTATGTTCTGCATACGTGTACAATTAAACTTGTTTTAATCTCTGATGCATTACTTTATACATTATGTCTATGCTACTGATATATGCTGTTTTATGTGAATGTAGAAAAAAAATACTGTGAAGACTGCAACCGTGTTTTTTTTATTATTGTTCTTTATATTACAATTATCTTATGTTTGATGCTGTACTCCATATATTTTATCTGTGTTTAAAGGTGTCTGCATTTTGTATTTGCCTGTCTAATGTGGATCGTGATTGAAAAGGGTCCTCAGACCAGCCAACCTACCCATTAACATACATTAAATAAATAAAAAATGATTAGAGCTTTCAGTGCAGCCCACTTCTGAATTTGATTCCACAGCTTTATCCACTTGAGTGAAGTGGTATTGTATTTACATTAAGTTCAAAGTGTTTTGCCCCCTCCTTCTTAAGAGGTCTTAAATTTTTCATTGGATCCACAGCAACAAGTATACTCAGATAGGAAAGGTGTATACATAGCAAATACAGGATAATGCATGTTGTTGGCTGGATACATAGCAAATACAGGATAATGCATGTTGTTGGCTGGATACATAGCAAATACAGGATAATGCATATTGTTGGCTGGATCAGACTGAATCATAACAGTAAAGTTTTGAAAGCATTTCTAAAAAGCCACAACTGTGTTTGTTTTCTTTATGGAACATACATTTTATCTCTGAGCTTTTTCATAATAAGCAGTAGAATGCACTGTTTGAAATTAATGCCTACCGTTCAGTAATTTTTTATTGGATTGGTTGAAAAGAAAACAGTGTTCCAGAATGCATAAACATGTGAAAAATACATGTATTGGGAATATGCAAAGTACACTTAATTTATACATTAGACTAGATCAGCGTGTGCCAAGGGGTGAGTTAAGTCTGTATAATTTAAAACAGAAAGTACTTGTTTTCTTTGACACACTAACCACAGTAATTCAAATTACTTTTCCCTAAAACCATATTTGTGGGATACTTTCAGTAATCATTTAAGACTGACTATCTATCTTTTGTTCCATATTTTAGACATTCTTTGTTCAGTTATAAATGAAAGGTGGCTGATGACGTTTTTACTGTCCTGGTAATTTCTGCTCCATTCAAAGAAAGCAGTGCAAGTGGGTAGTTCTGAAGTACACACATTATTGCAGGTGAAATACATTTGTACAGAGCATTATGTCAAAGAAAGTGAACCATCTTTTGCTGTCAGTGCAAACTCAGGGCTGCATCTGATGTTCTTCATTCCACATTGCTGCAGTCCTAACACTTGGGTAGTCCGCTGTCCCAGTCGGCCCGAATACCAAAGTATATGGCTGACGTCGGTCAAGGCGCATTAGTCTGACGTCAGGACGTCAGGGTACAAATGCGCATGACCGACGTCATATCCTCAGTCTTTTTTGCCGCATGGTCCGATGCAGAAGCAGTTTTGCGAGTGCAGGTTGGCGTTCTGAAATTTTCTGAAGTCGGAGTTTCAGACCGAATCAAAGTTGGCTAAGTACCCCGTTGGGGAATATTTTGGTTTTTTCTTGCCTCAGTATTTAACCGGATGTCAGAAAAAGTGAATAACTGTATTTCTTGTGGGAAACAGATACCTCATAGGGATTACCATACCTTGTGTATACCTTGTTTAGGGCCTGAGCACGACGTTGTTGGATGTCGCTCTTGTGCTAGATTTAACAAACGCACTATAAAGAGAAGGTTAGACTGTGCCAGGTTAGTTTTGGGAAGCGTTGTAATTATAAAATGCCGTCGGATGCTCCGACACCCGCTTCGTCCAAAAAGCGCAAGGACAAAGCAGCAAAGTCTAGGTTGGAAGAACCGTCAGTCCCGGACGTCGGTTCTTTAGAAGGCTCAGTGGAGCCGGAGGTTCTGCCAGGAGTTTCTTTGGAGTCTCAGGGAGAGACTTTACTGTTACAGGATGTGTCCTCTCAGGAGGTAGGCCAGGCTGAGGGGGCTTCTCAGGTGGCTGTTCTTCCCTCTCTTCCTAAGGTGGTTAGAGCCTCCCCTTCTGTTTCCAAGGCTTCTTTGAGAGGCAGGCCAGGTTTAACTTCAGTGGGGGTTTCTCCTAGCTCTTCAGGATCTTTGCCTAAGAAACATATGCTTAAAATGGCAGAAGATTTGATTACTATCATTAGAGGTTCTATGCCCCCTCCTGATAAGAGGCCTAGGGTGGAACCTGAGCTTGAGAGTTTTGAGCAGTGTTCGGAGGCTTCTGAGTCTTCGGCTGAAGACTTGCAGGAGTATCTTCCTTATTCTGATTCTGATGTGGAGGATTCTATTCCTTCAGCTTCTCCTCCTGAGGATTTTTCTTTTTCAGAGACTCTTCATTCCATGAGGGAGCATTTTAAATGGGAAGGTCAAGATTTCTCTGATTCCAGGAAGAGGCTTAGGGAATTTTTGTTTTTACCCCAGCATAGGCCTTTAGCTATACCTCCTGTTCTGGATGTGGTGGAAGATGTTTTTGCAGAGGCTTCCCTGAACCCTGATTCTTTGCCTCCTGCCCCAGTTAAACCAGATAGGTACTATAGGGTGCCTGAAGCTCATAAGTATCTTTTAAGAGTCCTAGGGCAGACCCGAAACTGTTTCTCAGGGGCCTAAAGGTGTTAAGGCTTCTGTTGTTAAAAATCCTGTTCCTCCTGATAAAGAGGCAAGGGCTTTGGATAGATGGGGAAAGAAAGTGTATACTTCTTCCACTTTAGCCATGAGGGCGTTGAATTGCCAGTTTCACATGTTAAAATATCAAAATTATCTCCTTTCACAATTGAAGTCTAAGGTGGATGCTCTGGCAGAAGGTATTGAGTGTAAAGAGTTGCAGGATTTAGTTCATGTGTCTGAACAGGTGGGTAAGCATTCCTTGCAATGTGGTTTTGATGCTGTGCAGGCCTCCTCGAGGGTGGCTGCCACTGGTTCTGTTCTTCGTAGGCACGCCTGGTTGAGGGATCAGAATTTAGTTGAGCATGTTAAGACAAGGATTTTGGATGCTCCATTACAGTCTGACGTGTTGTTTGGTTCGCCTGTGGAAGCAGTTTTAAAGAAAATGGAGGACAAGGCTAAGTCTATGCAGACTGTTAAAGATTTTTTGCAGGTTCAGCCTCCGAAGTTTAGTAGAAATTGGCCTGCTAAGGGATGGACATATCCTGCTTATGATTCCCAGTCTAGGGGTAGGTCTAGGCGTGGTAGGGGCAGAGCTCAAGGTTCTTTTAGGCCTAGAACAGGGAGTTCACCTGCTCAGTCTTCTGGTGAGGGCAGGGGTCAGTCCTTTCGTAAACAGACCCAATGACCTGCCTTTTCAGCTGCCAGTACATTCTCGTCTGGCAGCACCTTTGGGAGGAAGGCTGGCTCTTTTCAAAGAAAATTGGGATTTAATTACCCAAGACAGATGGGTATTGGATATCATTCACCACGGTTACAGGTTTTATTTCCATACCTTGCCTCCTTTCAAAGGCATGCCAGACATTCCTCCTCTACAAAGAAAAGAGGCTCACAAGCAAATTTCTCTGTTACTCCAAATAGGGGCCATTCAGCGGTTCCTGTACCAGAAAGGGGCCTAGGATTTTATTCTCGCCTGTTCCTAGTACCAAAGAAGGGGAACACGTGGAGACCAATTTTGGATTTATCTATCCTCAACACTTATCTGGACATTCCCAAGTTCAAAATGTTGACGTTACAACAGCTTTTACCTCTGCTGGGAAAAGATCACTGGATGGTAACTTTAGATCTCAAGGAGGCTTACCTTCATGTGCCTATCAGACTAAGTTGCAGGAAGTATCTGCGTTTTCGAGCTGGGAATTCCCATTATCAGTTCTCTGCATTGCCCTTTGGCTTATCTTCTGCGCCCAGAGTATTCACAAAGGTTCTGGCTCCAGTGATAGCTTACTTCAGGCTAAAAGGAATACAAATCTATCCTTACTTGGACGACTGCCTGATTCTGGCTCAAGAAAAGGAAGACCTTTACAGCATTTGGAATATGTGATAGCAGTGCTAAGATGCCTAGGGTATTCTGTGAACGAAATAAAGTCCAGTCTAGTACCCTCTCAAGACATGTGCTTTCTGGGTGTGAGACTGAATACAGCAGCCCAGATGGCCTTTTTAACCCCGGACAAACAAAAGAATCTTTCCATTTACTTCCACCAACTATCTCTTCAGTCCGGGCTGACTGCAAGGACAGTCCTTCAAGCCTTAGGGTTCATGGCATCTTGTATTCTGGTGCTTCCCAATGCCAAACTGCATATGAGGAAGCTGCAATGGTATCTCAAAATGTATGGACACAGCACTGCCAGGATTTGGACACTGTCATTCAAATAATACCTTGCATTCAAAAGGAATTTTTGTGGTGGGCTCAGGAATGTCACCTAAACAAGGGACTCTCTGTGACCCGGCCAGAGGCGAGTCAGATTCTAACGACAGATGCCTCAGACATTGCTTGGGAGCTCATCTAAATGGAAAGTGGATACAAGACAAGTGGCCTGCCAGACTACAGCATCTACATATCAACATGAAGGAGATGTTAGCAGTCCAGTTTGCATTAATGGCTTTCAAGGAGTTACTTCTTCCAGGGCAGGTGTTGATTCTAACAGACAACACAACTGTCATGTGGTACATCAACAAACAAGGGGAACACATTCTTACCCGTTATGCAGGCAAGCAATGATTTTATGGGAGACTGCGCTCAGCTTGCAACTGACTCTTCAGGCAAGGTTTCTGCCGAGCACAGAACTCCTTAGCAGATGTGTTAAGCAGACAAATCATGGATCCCCACGAGTGGAAACTGGATCTTCATGTATTTCGAAATTGACAGTGTCATGGGGAACTCCAGACATAGATCTGTTCGCTTCTCCACTAAACCACCAGCTGCCAAAGTTTTGCACAAAGAGGTTTCATCACACAGCTTGGAAAGTGGATGCTCTTTCTTTCAGTTGGAAAAATCTTCATGTGTATGCCTTTCCACCTCTGCCTCTTCTCCCAAAGGTGCTCCTAAAGGTCAGACAAGACAAGCCAAGGATGATTTTAATAGCTCCAGATTGGCCTCGGCAACACTGGTACCCATTACTGAGGAGTCTGGTAAGGAAGCCTCCATGGCCTTTACCTTTGATTCCGCACCTGTTGTCTCAGAGGGACGGTCATCTGCTCAATGTCAAGCTTCACTCTCTTCATCTAACAGCCTGGCATATTCTGTTTTGAAACGCAGCAGGTCTCAACTTCCTCAACAAGTTTTAAATGTGATTATGGAAGCCAGAAGACCTAGTACAAGGAAAGTGTACGCAGACAAATGGAAGAGATTTTTATTTTGGAGTGCAGCAAAGAATTTGGAGATTTCTGAGCCTAATTTGAGTGTGGCTCTTCAATATCTTACTGAGTTATTGGACAAAGGTTTGTCTTTCTCTTCCATTAAGATTCATGCTGCAGCAATTTCAGCTCACTATGATTGTGACCCACCATTGTTTTCGCATCCTTTGTTCAAGCAATTTCTTAGATGGGCAAAGAATATAAGACCCCCACGTAGAGCTCCTACTCCTGCTTGGGATCTCAATTTTGTGTTGGAGAAACTTACTCTACAACCTTTTGAGCCTGCGGCTACTGCTGAATTGATATACTTGTCATGGAAGACTGCTTTTTTGTTGGCCATTACTTCTGCAAGAAGGGTTTCTGAATTGCAGGCCCTTATGGCGGTAGAGCCTTTTTGATTTTCCATAAGGATAGGGTATCATTACGTACTAATCCTTCCTTTATGCCTAAGGTGGTTTCTAGTGTGGCTTTAAACCAAACTATTCATTTGCCTACTTTCTATGCAGATCCCCAAAATAAGGGGGAAAAGATTTTGCACACTTTAGATGTACACAGGCAGTTGCGTTATTATTTAAGCAGGACTAAGGATTTTAGGCAGTCTCAGCAGTTGTTTGTTTCTTTTGCTTTGAGTTCTCAGGGCAAGCCTGTGTCAAAACAAACTATTTCTAAGTGGATTGGGTTTTGCATTGCATTTTGTTATTCCCATCATGGCAAGGAGATTCCAGCTGGGATTAGGCCTCATTCCACTAGGGCTACTGCCACTTCAACAGCATTTCTAAGGGGTGGCAACTAAGGATATTTTGGAGGCAGCTACTTGGAGTTCAGTGCATACTTTCTCTAAGCATTACCACCTTCCTCTCTACTCTAAATCTAGGGCTGGTTTTGCCACAGCTATTTTGCAAGGCATGTTGACAGCTCCTGCTTCTTTATGATTTGCCAGCCTCCCTTACCTCTGCTTTGGGATTCTACCCAAGTGTTAGGACTGCAGCAATGTGGAATGAAGAACATAGTACAGTTTGTACCTACCATAAATGTAGATGTTCGAGGATCCACATTGCTGCAGTCCAATTTACCCTCCCTCCTTCCCCTCTGTGTTTAGTGGTGGTTGTGTGGGTGAGGTTATACTCTTGTAATTTTGTATATATTGTACATATTTTTGGTGCAGGAGTGTTTGGTGTTTTTTGGTTTTGGCCTTATCTTTTTAGGGTCTTCTGACATCTGGGGCAAGAAAAGACTGAGGATATGACGTCGGTCATGCGCATTTGTACCCTGACGTCCTGACGTCAGACTAATGCGCCTTGACCGACGTCAGCCATATACTTTGGTATTCGGGCCGACTGGGACAGCGGACTACCCAAGTGTTAGGACTGCAGCAATGTGGATCCTCGAACATCTACATTTATGGTAGGTACAAAACTGTACTTTTTCTCTTGTATTGCTTTAATTTATACTAAAGACTCTTTTAGTTTGGATTGTGTGTGAGTGCACTAACACATGTATGTTGTGGTGCTACTTTTGAAAATAGAGATATCTGAATGGAAGCTCATTAATAACTGGTATACTTAATGGAATTGTTGTGAGCAGGCAACAAGACTGGTGAAACGTCCTGCAACAGCAGTGTAGTCATACACATTAGTGTTCTCTCAGATTGTAAAATTGTTTTGTTTTTTCATTTTTAAAATATGGCTTTCACCTGCATTGTATAAAGTCAGCCCTTCTCTGAGTCTCTCCCAACCTCAAATTACAGCATGATTATACATTTTCACAGGTCTAGAAAAAGGGTTAATTTTTTCTGAGATAATTGCATCATGAATAAGAAATGAAAGTTGGAGAGCAGGTATTCATTGCAGAGGCACATTGACCTATATTTCTCAATGTTCGGTAATAATTGCACTTAGCACTGTTACTCACCTTGGCCATTTTATGTTGTTGTGTCTTTCTGCTTTTCCCGGTTAGGGGTCGCCACAGTGGAACTCCGGTCCGCTAATGATTGGCAGTAGATTTTTACGTGCCGAGTTGCTGGCCCTGATACACAACCTTCAACGAAGGTACGCCCATTCACGCATGTCTCCACACAGAAAACGCTCTAGCTGGGAATCGAACAGGACAACGTCTAACTGTGAGGCGACAACGCTACCGCAGTGGTCATTTTATACATATTGCAAAGAGCACTGCTTTATGTCACAAATTAAATTTTCTTTTTAAAAATATTTCTTCAATAAGTGACAGATACTTATATACTTTGATGGGTTCATAGGGTCATAGGTAAGTACTAAGCAATAAGTCTGCAGACCATTTCATGCACAGCCAAAAAAATATTCAAAGTTTCCCTCTAGTCTCAAGGAAGGCAAGGCAAGATAGACTGGGAGAGAATTTGAGGTTTCCCATCCAATTATCTAGGTTTAACTTGAAGGTGGCAAGGGTGCTACTCTGCTTGACATGTAATGGAAGCTTGTTCCAGAGATGAGGAATACACTGGGATATGAATCTCACACCAACCTATCTCATTTATGCTGATGAAGGTTTAATTCTTCTAACTAAGTATTGTTAATGGATAGGAGATAGGATTGGATTTTTTTGTAGCACAACAGGCTAGACATAAATCTCCCTGGAGTACAGAGAAAGGGCTGCCAGTCTCTCCTTATAACTAAGAATTTTGAGACCACTGTTCTGCTTAGTCATGAATTACTGACGTCTGTCGAGTTGTGTGATATGTTTAGATAAATGCGTGCCAAAAGCTGCATTATATTCAATAATATGTCAGATAAGATATAAATAAAGGAAAATTGGATCTAGTGGAGATGACAGTGGAAATAATGGGCCAGATAAAAAGATTTTCAAAATGCTGTGGAGACATGATGGTCAAATGATAACTAATTTTTAACAAGCATACCCAGATCCCTTAAAACAGTGTCTGATTGGAGGGGTAAATCTCCTCTACTGTAAGTGAAACTGTTTTGTTTATCAAAATGAACTATGTAACATTTTTTTTTTACTTTTAATTTGAGACCATTGTCCTTGCACCAATTGTTAACACAGTCTAAGCCATGTTGGAGCAATTGTGGGTCAGTTGAAGACTGAATAGCAACACCCAGTTTACTGACATCTGCAAACATTGTTAACCATAGGCCAGAAGTGCTTGCCTGAAGGTCTGAGAAATATATCCCAAACAGGAGAGGGCCAAAAATCTTAGCCCTATGGTACACCACTGGTAACTATTTTTACTTTAAGAAGTGACACTTGCTAATCTAGCCACATGGGTTCTGTAAGGCAACCATTTAGCTATCCATACCACAGTATGAAGATTTATACTCAGATTTACAAGTCTGTCAATAATTCCTGCATGGGGAATAGTGTCAAAGGCCTTGGCCAGGTCTAGATATGCTGTATGCACTGCATAACCACTATCCATTACTTCAATTACTTTTTCAAAGAAATTATTGAGGTTAAGGAGGCAAGACCTTCCTTTGATAAAGCTAATTTGAAGATTGTCCAGGGTTAAGGGATTTTCAATGTCTATGCAACTGTTTTTAGTCTCCTTTTTGTTGTCTGGTAGAACTGAATGTCTGTTACTGTGTGTGACCTTTGGAGCTTTTAGTGAAATATTTTGTCCAGAGAGGCCTAGCTGTTTCTTTGCGGGAGAAAGATTTCAGTCTGGTTTGATCTAGCTAGAAGCATTCCTGCAACACTGTGTTATTTTGATTGGATAATTTGTCTGCTTTCTGTTTCTCTGACTTTAATAGCCAGTGTTTTAAAACCAGTTTGTATTGTTTGCTGAAGCTGTTCAAAGCTGCTGTGAGATAGGCCTTCTGCCACTTGCTCTGCTGTGATATTGGGAAAAGATAAGTGCTTATTTTCAACTGTTTTCTGCACTTCTGTTTTACTGCATATCGGTTTAATTGGTGCAACTGTTTTTAGCCTCCTTTTTTGTTGTCTGATAAATGCCGAATATCTATTACTCTCTGTGACCTTTGGAGCTTGTATTGAAGTCTTTAATCTAAAGAGACCTAGCTGTTTTTTTGTGGGAGAGAGAATCAGTCTGGTTTGATCTAGCTAGAAGCATTCCTGCAACACTGTGTTATTTTGATTGAATAATTTGGCCGGTTTCTGTTTCTCTGCCTTTAATAGTCAGTGTTTAAAACCAGTTTGTACTTGTTTGCTCAAGCTGTTCAAAGCTGCACTGAGAGGCCTTCTGCTATTTGCTTTGCTGTGATATTGGAAAAAGATAAGTGCTTATTTTCAACTGTTTTCTGCACTTCTATTTTACTGCATATCTGTTTAATCTTTGCAACTGTTTTTTTAGATACCACCCACTTGCCCAGCTTCTGTTGTGGTCTTAAAGCTTGGTGGCTTTGAGTTGCCCACCTCTAGTATAAAGTTGATACTGGACACTCCCTCCAGTCACATTACATCAGCTCATTCTACTTATAGTGAGAACTTTGTAAAGGCTCACCCCTTTAGCTTCTCAACCTTGAATTATCTTATTACCTTCTGTCTTCTCACTTTCTACCAAAAAAAAAAAAACTGTACCTCTTCCTACTTCATTTTGCTGCTTGCGCTTAGGAGTTCAACTGCACTTAGTTTGCCATATTTATTGCTGCTTGTTGGTACCCTCACTAAATTGATGACAAATTGATGACAGTATTCTACTGAAATGCTGCTTTATTTGTGCTGTCTGTTACTATTGTGATTGTAAGCTACTGTTTTAAAGCAGTCCTACTGATTAACTGTATTTCATTGCTATCTACTGCAATTTGTTACTGTTTAACTGCATTTTACTGCATTTAATTTCTGTTTAACTGTATTTTTTCATACTGCGAGTTCTGTTCTTTTGAGTATAAGTGATTAATCTGTGCGTCATTGTGAGTTTTTTGTACTGTGTTTTTAACTATAAAATTGAGTAGCGTAGTCTAGATACGTCTGCTGCATGGTTTTTAACCCTTTTTGAGGTATTCCAGCTACAGACTTTCCATTAGTAGCACTTGTGCTATCATCTGGTAGTACTACTCTTAGACTTCCTCCCTTTACCCTTAGCTCTTTCAGTTCCTGACAAATATGAATGGGCAATTTCCTACATTTTCACCTGCAAGTCTGGTTGATACAGGCATCCTGAGACAATGTAGCAACTGCCTCATGTACACGGACAACCCTCTACTACCACCACCTAGGAACACAATTTGTGAGAGATGCAATTGCATCAAGCACCTAGTGTCATTGCTCTCTCCCCCACAGACTAGTATATCTGGCACTCAGATGGTTGGCAATATGAACACCACACCTCAAGCACTACCCACACCTACACAACACACCCCCACATATGCGGCGGTCCTCAACAAATGCATACCTAAACAAAAGAGATCTCCAAGGCATAAACACACGAGAACTCCACTGCCCACCATACCACACACCACACATAGTCCACACACCTGTGTCTCACAGCCACTAAGGCCTAAACATAGACCCAACATATTAGTCATAGAAGACTCCATTGTGAGACACACAGATGTGCCCCTCACCAGGCTGGATAAGGAGAAAGTCACGGTTAGTTGTTTGTCGGGTGGCAGAATCCACCATATCACCAATATACTCAAGTCTCTCAACAAGTACTTTTACGACTCTGTCATAGACCATGTTGGAGTGAATGACTTGAGATCTACCTCCTTGGACTATATCAAGAGAGACATGATGGAGCTCGCTGAGTATGTGTCCCAGGCAGGTATGTTTCTAGCCTTAAGCAGCATTCTACCATCACCCAGAATGATGCCTCAATACAAACAAAAAAATGATTGACGTTAACAATTGGCTTAGTTTCTGATGTCATTCCAAGGGGATCCAGTACCTGACAGCCTGGGATGACATGCTTGACAAACCACAATGCTTTGCCAGAGATGGCCTGCACATGTCTTCCTTGGGCTTCAGGCTCCTGACAAAGGCTCTTGCCTCCCTCAAAGTGCCTTTTTAGGCAATGCCATGATGTCAAAACAACCAATGTGAAACTTACATCAAAATGTAAATTAAAGGTCATGCTACTAAATGCTAGGAGTCTAAACATGAAACTGCCTCATTGCAAGCATTCTTAACACTGGAAGAAGTTGAGATTTGTGCAGTCACAGAAACCTGGTTCAAAGCTGCGAAAAACACCCCAGCCATACTAGGTTATTCAGTTAACAATTGACAAGACCCCCTATTCAAATCATAGTTAGCTATAGGCCTCCAACTTTGACTCAAGATGCTAACTCCACCTATTTGGACCTTTTGGAATCTATCAATATTCAACCCTTTACCCTAATCCTGTGTGACTTTATTGGAAGAAATACTCATGCCAAACACAAATGCCTAGAGATTCCTTGATTTCATCAATGCATATGCTTTGGATCAGTTGGTTGACACTCCCACAAAAGGTGAAAATATCTTGGACTTGGTATTAACCAACATGAGTAACCAGTGCAGCATCCCTACAGTGTCATCATCCCTGGTAAGATCCGACCACAAAGCAGTCACTTTCAAAGTCCCTCAATGCCCCCCCCCCCCCCAGCTAGGGTCAAACAAAAAAACTTCTCCAAAGCTGATTACAACCTTCTGAGGGAAGGTATAAACAGCTTCACAGCCCCCTCCCCATCCATAGGAAATGGCACATATGTCCAAAGGTACACCAAAGTACTATATGAGCATTTATATAGCTGCATGGATTCAGGAATACCAGACAGGACAAAATCATCCTCCTGAAAGGAAGAGTAAACCTGTCTGGTGGACATCTACAATAAATAAACTCCAGGTTTAAAGGTCCAGTCGCAAAGAAAACCACCTGAGGGATCTTCCCAAGGTGTTTGCTTTAAGTCTGCCATAGAATGACTATGTATAATGCATACAAGTTATACAGAGATATTAAATGAGACTACAGAGTTGTAGTGGTTAGGGTTTGTCTTAAACTGGGTGGACTGGATTTTAATAAGTGTTAAAAACTGATTAATGGTGGTCCAGAACTTATCTGGGCTGAGCAGCTTATCTTCCTCTTGATGGATTCTTACTCAGTACTCCAGTATTTTGGACTAGTAAGTAACTCCCTGAGACTGACAATTGCATCACTGCAGATACAAGCACTGGTATATTTTATGAGTGTTTTTGAAAGCATACTTTGGGAAAACTTAGATCTTTGAGTTGCATCAGAGTAGCTGGTCTCACACTGATTGAGAATCAAATGCTTTCAAGGATTTAGGATCTGATGCTTTTGTGTAGACACTCATTTCAGTCAGGGTACGCAAGTCTAGAAAACCTAAGCTCACCTTCTCACTAAGTCTATTTAACATAGATTTTAGTACCATCTGGTTATTTAGTGTGATATTTGGATTGTTATTAAGTGGCTAAGGCGTCCTGAATTCCTTATCTAAATTACTGTTCTGAAGTGATTATTTATTTATTTTTTTTCTTTAAAAATAAATAAATAAATACATAAAAAAGAAAGAAACTTTATATTCCTTTAGTTGTGGGATTTCCAAAAATAGTAAGGCTGTATGGTTGATCTATATAAACCTAACCTACTATTTACCTCTCTTACAAAAAGTGACCCTTAGGGACCTAAGTTATTTCCATAGTCAACATTCTGTTATTATTTAGTCAATTAGTTGAATCTGAGTCTTTCTGACTACAAGCAGTTTAATATGTTAGGCCTGTCTGTCAACAACTGCTTCTTTAAGTTCTTGCAAATTTATATTCATTACTTCAGGTTTCCTTCCAAAAAGCAAGCGTCTTTTAATTTCATGGCTGCAACCTCCATCTGCAGACAACTTTAAGCACCGGAAAATATAACCTGTCACTGCCTCCACTTTCAACATACCACAGATTTTATTATCTTTGTAAATCTACTTACATTGTAGTACATCAGGAAACCAGGTAGCTTGAGGCCCCCTTTTCACCTTTAAGTATGTTAGTCTATTTATGTTATGTATATGCCCCTTGGCCTTCCATGTAAACTCCATCATCATCAGTTTGTTGATGAGATTAAGGCAAAGCATCTGAAAGGCAGTAATAGCTTTATTTAAAAAATCTTGAGAATGTTATTTTTTTTAATCATTGAGGTAAATGCCCACATGGGGGTGAGTTTGGCATAATGGTTAAAGTCTTCACCTTGTACACACAAGGTATAGGGTTTGTTTCTGACTTCAGATTACTGCAAAGCTTAAAATGGCCTTTCGGGACAGTTAGCCTAGTATTTACCTATGAATATGTAAATGAGTAACTCTGAGCACCAATTAGATTTGTCCACTCTTTCTTGACAGGTGTTCTGGCAGGAATGAGTTAAGATTCACTGTACTATAGATTCCCATATTCCCATATAGCTGCTAGGAAGCCAGAATTTCCACAATTAATTCCTCCCATTTAATCCCATTATTAACCCCTTCTAGACATATGACCAGTTTATTCCTGTTTTGGTGTAGTCTGATGCTCCACTCTACTGCACAATGACTTCCTGTAATATAGGGACCAAAGTGTATAGTGTCAGTAGATGTCATTGGCATACATTATTATATAGATCTGTCTAGTTCCATGTCTGATGCCCTACCCTTCAGCCTATCAAGCTTATCATCAAGATTCATGTAATAATTCCCTGTCAGAATAATACTGGGATCTATAAAATCCTAAAGAAAGAAATGGAGATTTTTAAGAAGTCATGTTTTGTAGTGCAGAGGGTGTAGATTTGAGCAATAATGATTTTTTTTCAGCCTGGAGCATACCTCTCAACTGTACAGATTTTGCAGAATTTCCAGATTTTGGGCTCATATTTTTGCTCCATTTTCCATAAAATTGTGTTTTCCTGGCAAATTAGTGGCAAATCGTTTCAGACTTCATATCCTTCAAAACATTCATGCTAATGCAAAGCCGGTTATTCTATCAACTTTCTAAGTTTGAAAGAGCAATATTTAAAAAATGTCCTTATTTTTGGGCCTTTGTCCCACTTTTATTTAGTGCTTTGTCTAGATTTCTTTCTTTGAGGTTGAGAGGTATAGCCTGGAGTTCTGTATTTTACCAATAATCCACAGTTGGGTGTGGTATAGCAGGGTTTCCCCACTGCTGGTATGATTTGCTCATGAGGGCGAAGTCCAAGTGATTAAAAAAAACTATTCACGAGTAAATCCTGTGATACTCATACGCAGGAATGGATTATTGATATTATACAATGAGGTTATTTTTAAAAAGAAATTACATACCTTATTTAAATAATGCCACTGTATAAACAGACTGTAATATTCATCCACATCTTCATCCTTCCAGGAGACATGTGAAGTACGTACTGTGTATGCCTTCAGCATATCTATCTAAGAGTGTGTGTGTATGTATGTGTGTTTGCACGCCCGTGCATGTGTGTACTCCTCCATCAAGCTGTTTACTGATACATTTGTCTAGTGAATAAAATTCGGATTCATCTGTTGATTTTTCCTTCTGTGCAGCACAGTCAAATAAACAAACTTAAATGAAACTGCGTAATGCTGCAGTTCTATTCCCTGCTGTGTTCAGTTCCATAACCGAGCTGAAAAAGTAAATATCCTTGTGGTATGGCTAACAAACTCCTTTCACTGGATTTACAATAAGCAAGCTGACTGGGCTGTCCAATCAGCGTGTGCATTTTTGAATAGTTTGTATAATTGATAATAATAAACCTTTCCCCGCTTGTCTGTGGTTAACAATGAAACATGCAGGTTAAATGATTTGTACATGAGTATCCCTATTTCTGTAGCCCTTGTATTGTCATATGACAAAGATCTGACATCCATTTTTTTCTGGATTGCTTCCATCTTTTCCTCTGTCATTTGTTTCTCCTGAATATATGTTATACTGAATGAACCATTGAAGAAAAGGTGCTAAAAATGTTTTCTTTTTTTTGTCGCTGTCTTACATTCCACAAAATTACTTTATGTTCTCGCCCAAAGGCTGGATCCACCATTGCAAGGTGCACCTGAAGGTTTATGGTGGATGCAATTCATATTTGAGTTGTCTTCTTTAGAAACTAGTTTGTTTTAGAAATGTATAATTTTAAAGCTTAGTTGCTTCATGATTGTTGGATATTTATATTTTTGTTATTAGTTAAATATCGGTATGCGACCACTCCCACACAAATATGAGTATTCCCTTGTGATGCAGCTATTAGATATTTAGTTTAATCAGTTATTGTTCAAGATTAACAGTTAAGCTGAAAATGGCTGGCAGGAGTTTTGTGGACAAAGGAATCTGGCAGCCATAAGCAGAAGCCCTAGACTAGAACTCCAAAATAGACCTGCAGCAGCAGATGTGCAGGACCTGAGGTGGGGGCAGGTCAACTAGAGGCAGTTGGTCAGGTTAAACAGAAAACCTTTCTAGACGTGACACTGGATAGGACAAGCAGTGGAAGCAGGAGAATGTCTAAGGGAAGGCAAGATGTTGTAATGCATCTAACCACAAAAAACATGATGAGCCAAGCCATAGATGGGCTTGTGGGATGACAAAGGAGGTGGTGAAGTCATGCCAGAAGTCTGATGCAAGGTAGCCACTTTATTTATTTTATTCAGCATTTTTGATTGAGTTGATGTTTGTAGATACTGGTAGAAATTTGGCTAAAGTGCCATGGAATATTCTCCTTTTTTCTGTAAGTGCCATAAGATCTTTAACATCAGAATACATTGGAATTAGTTTAGGCGTAGGACACAGTTTAAAATTTCATCTGAAGGTAGGACTTTTCAGAAGTGCTACCATTATCCACCTCCACTACAGTCAGGAAAGGATAAGATCACTGATAACAACTGATGGCATAGAGAGTAGATCAGGGAGGAGAGGCTAGAGTTAGTGGTTGATTTGGAGAGGCATGATCTAGGATATGCCACTGATGAATTGCATCTTGGTCTGGGGGGCTTGTGATTTGAAATATGTATTATATTGATTACTCCTTTTATCTGAGGTAGTTGATTTTTTTATTAACAAAATCTGAAGAATTAACTTAAATTGCTGCTGGATCCCTCTATTTCTTGTGCATGTGATCTGTTCGTGATGAAGACCTGTTTCCCCCATATAGAGAAGCGGTGAAGTCTTCCTTCCTATGGAACCGGTGTTTGTACGAGCGGCTTGTAACCCTCCTGCTAGGGTAAACCTCCCCAGATACTGTGCCCCTCGGGCTGGCCAAGATCTACAGAAATAATAAACTTCATAATCAAACTCTGGCTACCTCATCCCAGCGCAGAAAAAGGACCACTGTCGTCCCTGGGCTGTACTGGCCTAGGAAGCAGGAACTGTAGTTAAAAACTTGTAACCCTTCTGCCAGGGTAAACCTCCCCAGATACTGTGCCCCTCTGGCTGGCCAAGACCTACAGAAATAACAGACTTCATAATCAAACTCTGCTACCTCATCCCAGTGCAGAAAAAGGACCACTGTCACCCCTGGGCTGTACTGGCCTAGGAAGCAGGAACTGTAGTTAAAAACTTGTAACCCTTCTGCCAGGGTAAACCTCCCCAGATACTGTGCCCCTCAGGCTGGCCAAGGCTGGCCAAGACCAACAGAAATAACAGACTTCATAATCAACTCTGCTACCTCATCCCAGCACAGGAAAAGGACCACTGTCATCCCTGGGCTGTACTGGCCTAGGAAGCAGGAACTGTAGTTAAAAACTTGTAACCCTCCTGCCAGGGTAAACCTCCCCAGATACTGTGCCACTCGGGCTGACCAAGACCTACAGAAATAACAGACTTCATAATTAAACTCTGCTTCCTCATCCCAGTGCAGAAAAAGGTCCACTGTCGTCCCTGGGCTGTACTGGCCTAGGAAGCAGGAACTGTAGTTAAAAAGTATGTGTAACCTGCTCCTTATCTCCTACAACTGCAACTAATTCCTGTTTTTATTAGTTTAAGGGAGCGCTCCCTATCGGGAATACCAGCAGCCATAGTCTCCCACTCACTATCCTCTATACCATCCATTAATCTAACCTCTAACTCTCCCCCTGGCTTTCTATTGTTTTCTCTACTTTCCCTCCAACTCTCTCAATCTCACCCTGTGATATCACTATTGATGTTACAAGGAGTAACCATTAGAGGGCAGTATAACATCGTGACCTACCAGTTACTTTGTTCTTACAAAACAAGTCCTCAAACCAGTTGTTTTATTCCTGCCTGTGGTACCACCTTTACTCACCCCTTGTCTCTCTGAATTTATTCTTATCTTTCTTCCCTTCTCACCACTTGTAAGCCCTTGACCTCCTCGTATGCCTTGCTTTGAACTTACCTTCCAAATCTCTGATTGTTTTCCTCACTACCTGCCTTCTTACTTCACTACTTGGCCTCTACCCGCTCCGTTCGCCCTGCGGGCTCACTCCACTCCCCTACCCTACCCCCAAATTTGACCCACCCCCACGTCAACTACACTTATACCTGTCCAGTCCCTCCCACAATTAACTTACATCCAATCAACATCCTTCCCACCCTCTGCATTTCATGTTACCAATCACACCATTACTACCCTCCTATATTTAATTACATCACTCCAGTTAATTCCTGTCAATTAACCAAGGCCAGTTACTATGAATATCTTCCTCCAGCAAATGACCCTACTACTCCTCCTAGTATTTACCTACCACATCACTTGTTACAACTACTCAATACAAAACAACTCTTTCCTCACCCATAAATCCACACCCATTATCTAAATCCACATCCATTATCTCTCCCATCCCTTCTATATACTCCCTCACAATAAGCCCCACCCTATTCAACACCACTGCCACTACTTATACCCTTCTTAAACCCATCAACACCTACCCCAAATATGTTATTACCCACAAATACATAATAATACTGCAAAAGATAGTGAAAATACTACAAAAAAAAAAAAACAATGTGAACTTTTAAATGATGGAGATATCCACACTAACCCAGGCCCTTATGATACAAATCCTCCTACTAATACACAACCTCCCAAACTATCCCAAATCAATGCCAGACCAGCAAATAGTCTACTCCTCCTAAATCTAAATATCAGGAGCATCAATAAAAAGATAAATGAGCTTCGTACTCTAATCTCACAATATCTCCCAGATATAATCAGTTTAACAGAAACATGGCTAAAACCAATTACCAAGGATACAGAGATCTTACCATATGGATACAGTATCCTTCGACAAGATAGACTAAAGAAGAAAGGTGGAGGCATTGCTCTACTTTATAAAAAGATACTATCCATAGCTAAAACTGAGTTGACTTTACCCACCTTGGACAAGGCAGAAATACTCTTAACTAAGCTCAAAATAGGTAACAACAAAACTATCAACTTAGTAACAGGTTATATCCCCAGGGCAATAATATCCCCATCATGGAAAATTTACTACAATGACCATCACAAACCTTGCCACAAGAAACTATTCTATTAGGGGACTTTAATATCGACTGGCTCACATGCTCTTCCCAGGCTCCCACTAATCATATCAACCTACTTACCTTCTCTCAACTAATCAAAGAACCCACTAGAGTCGACAAAAATAGTAAAAGGGAAACACTTTTAGAGTGGATTTTACTAAACCAAATACATTGCTCATATTTAGTAGGTACCCTTCCTGACTCACTAAGCGACCATCAAACTACCTCCCTACTCAAATATAACTCCCATCACCCCAAACCCCCATACTCCAAACAATAAGAAACTAAAAACACTTCAACTTACTAAACTTCTTACAAGATCTAAAGCTCTACAACTGGTTGCAACTGTATTATCTACCCCTAGACGAAGCTATCAAACACTTTAACTCTACCTTCCTAGAGATACTAAATAGGCATGCCCCTGCAAGAACTACCAGAGTTAAATCCAAAACAGTTCCATGGTTAACAAGGGAAAAAATAAAAGAAAGGAATAGAGGCTGGACAGCCTGGAGGTCCAACAAAAACACAGCAAGCATACCAACAGATAAGAAATCTAAGAAACTAGTAACGCAAGATAAAAGAAATTACTTTATAACCCATCAAACCCAACAGCCGAACAATCCAAAAAAATTCTGGGCAGACTTAAACAGGTTACTACACCTTGGAAAAAACACTATCCCACCCCCACCAACAGGCTTAAAAGAAAACATAGCTGAATCATTTAACTCATTATTTACTGAGACTGTACTTGCCCTTGCCCAAAACCAAACCTATACAAATACTACAAGTGCCCCCCCAAAACCTAACAACAGCCCCACATTTAAGCTACAACCCACCTCAACCTCCTATATAAGAAAACTACTATCCCAACTAAAACCAACAACACTAGGAGCAGATTTCCCTCCCCAATTAATTCTTAAAACTAGCAGCAAATGAAATAGCTAAACCAATCCATCTCAGAAGGTTTAGTACCCTTGATCTGGAAAACTGCCTATATCATACCCCTACACAAAGGGGGAAATTCTTATGACATATCTAACTACAGACCAATAGCAATATTATCCCCACTTGCTAAAATATTAGAAAAATGTATTCACCATCAATTAGTGACACATCTTATTGATCAAGAGCTCATATCTCATACACAGCATGGGTTTTGGCCAGGACATAGCACAACCACCGCCCTGCTAGCATTCATAGATATCATTAATCACAACAGGAATAATGGTAAGCTTTCTTTGGCCCTCTTCCTAGACCTATCAAAGGCCAGGACATAGGACAACCACCACTCTGCTAGCACTCGTAGATACCATTAACCACAACAGGAATAATGGTAAGCTTTCTTCAGCCCTCTTCCTAGACCTATCAAAGGCATTTGATATGGTTTACCATGAAAAACTAATCTCCCATCTTGTAAACCTAGGATTAGATAACTCATCAGTCTCCTGGTTTAAAAACTACCTCAACAATAGACAACAGGCAGTACTATGGAATAATAACTTGTCTCCACTCTTACCTGTAACACTAGGAGTACCTCAGGGATCTATACTGGGCCCCTTGCTGTTCTCAATTTTTACAAATAATCTCCACTCAGTTGCAAAAGGTTCAAGCCTTATACAATACACAGATGATTCAACTATAATATGTAGCACCCCTACTTTACCAGACCTCCACAAAAAGACCCAGGATAACTTTCACTCAGTGGAAACATGGCTCACTGAGAATGGCTTGATACTCAACCCCAAAAAATCAAGCTCCTGCTATTTCATCCCTCAACTATAACTGCCCCCACCTGCACCTTTACTATCCACTCAAATAACGGTACCCCCATATCACCTGAAGCCCAGACAAAACTACTAGGTATTACTATTGACAACAAGCTCAGATTTGATGTACACATTAATCTGGCCATTAAAAATACTAACAAAAAGCTAGGCAGCCTCTACAAACATAAAGCATTCCTGACCCATAATGCTAGAACTACAATTGCACGTACACACCTTCTCTCAACACTACTGTATGCCTCACCCATCTTGATTAACTTATCCAAAGCAGAAATCAATAAAATGACAACCTGCTATAATCAGATAGCCAAATTTGCCAACAACAGCTCCTACAGAAGACATCACTGCCTAAACCTAAAGCACTTGGGCTGGATGGAACTACCAAACTTACTTATTTATAGTCAGCTGGTTACTACTCACAGGCTACTCTATCAACAAAATATATCACCTTCACTGGCTGACATTGTCCAACAATATTCCTGTCCTAGGCAACTCTGCTCAACTGACAAATTACAGTTAGCTGTTACTAGATCCAACAACCATGCTGGTGACTCCCTTTACTCTTCTTATGTGGCCAAAATCTGGAACTCCCTGCCTACATCCGTATCCCTGATAACCTCCCTACCTACATTTAAAAAAGCTATCTACAGCTACCTCAGCAACAAATGGCTATGTCCCTGTTCAACTCCAGACTAATACCTGATCCACTCCAGTACTGTTGTAACTATTGTCCTAAACTAGAGTCCTAGCTGTTACCTGCATATAAATATATACCACGTCAGAGGTATGATGACATACATGTAACAGTGTTAGTATGAACAATGTAAAACTGTTTATTGACTATTGTAAACTGTATCTGTCTGTAGTTTATACCTATAAGTGTCAATAACTAGATACCCTAATGGATCTAGATGAAATATGTACCCAAGTTTACATGTATCTTCTGTAAAATTGTCTCTTTGGAGCTTTTCTCCCCGGGCCTCCACTGACAATGGACATTTATCCAGCTGGACTATCCCATTTAACAAATGTAAAATAAAATAAATAAAAAATAAAAATAAAATTTGGAGAGTAGTAGAAGGTGTCAAGCAACCAAAAAAAACAGATTAGATGAGAATTACAAAGGGCAATGTCATAAGATGTAGGAAATATGTGGTAGAAGAACATAAAACAATATAAAAAAAAGAAAATGGAAGCGGAGTTTGGAAGAGAGAGAAGATGATTATATTGAGCAAATCTAAAAGTTTTGTCAGGAAAACAAGAGAACTGTAAATGACTAGTACTGAGCATAGAGGTAGTCAGGAAAGCAAGGGAGCTGTAAATGACTAGTACTGAGCACACAGGTAGTCAGGAAAGCAAGGGAGCTGTAAATTATATTATCAGGCAGACAGGCAATCGGGGAAAATAGGAACGATGCACATGATAATACTGGACAGAAAGGTTGTAAAAAAAAACAGCAGAGCTGTAACAAGCAAAGTGACCAAAACTTTCATAAGGGAGCACCAGGACAGACAGGGTGAAAGGAAGTGGTCTTAAGAAGGAGGAGAGACAGTTTGTGTGAGATGAGGCTTCAACTGCCAGGAAACTGGGGAGAAAATAACTGATACTGGGGAACATTGTATTTATTTATTTATTTTAAGTTTGTTAACTGGGGTAGAGCACTGATCCCATTGGAACCATTTCAGTCACAGCCTGGTGAAAACACAATCGTTACATGACATTATATATAGAGTAAATATAAAACATCAAGGATAAGAGCATTTTTTCCATAGCAGTCAGACTAGTAGCAAGGAAGGGGTGACACTGTTGTTACAGTATCTCCGTCACCACACACAGATGGCAGAGCAAGTGAAAAGACAGGGAAAATAGGAGTAGGTCAGACAAAGAAACAAATCATGCTTATTGAGATCTCTGCCTCCAAGAAGAAGAATTAATTAATTATTCATACATCCCACCATGAGAAGGAAAGCAAACTACTCAGAACTCAGAATACTAGACCAGTTGGGATTTACCCAGACAGCACAACAGCACAAAAAGGAAGGCAGTGATGGAGAGATTAGAGAGTGTGAGGAAAAGGCACCCATGGTTAGCAGTGACCATGTCATTATAAGGTTCACAGAAGGTCAGGAGGTAACAACAACCTAGAAAAACTGCCTGAGGCATAAGTGGAGGAATGGAGAGTGGCAAATGAAACAGACTGTGGGCTAGCAGTTAAGTGAAGTTTACAAACTGTCATTTGTAAGGGCTACACAGAAAGACCAAAGAGAAGGGAAGGAAGAGGCCATCGTGATGTAATTGCCAGTTCAAAACTGATAATTAGAGGAAATGAATGACTATTCTAAATCTAAAGATGTGAAGTATACTTGGAGGTATGAGCAAGGAAAAGGACATTGAAGCTGTTGAAGTAGGCTATGACAAGGAGACAGAGGGAATTAATATTAGGAATCGAAGAAAAAAGTAAAGATTTATTTATATAAAAAGGTGAATGAGAAAAGGAGAAGGAACTTCTGAGGTTACAAATAGTGGTAGGGAATACACTAAGGAAGCTGACAAAGCCAAAATCTGTTTTGAATTTTTGTCTGTCATCACAAAAGGCATGGGAGTACCAGAGTAGAAAGAAAATGGGGAGTAGTCTGCTAACAGGTGATCTGATATCAAAGGAAGCTATAGATACATATATTTTTTAAAGGCTCAAGCCGCACCCACTGGGAGTTAGGATAAGACTTAGTGGTTTAATGGTATAGCTCCTAGGATTCTAGTAAATTTGGGAGGTGTGCCTTTCATGACAGAAGTCTTCAGCTAGTCACTTGGCAACTGGGAACAAGAGAGGTACATATCTGAAGGCTTCACTTCAGTAGAAAGAAATGTAACAGAAAGTAAACTGAGAGAAAGACTAATTGGTTTCTTAAGGGGTAAATAACTTAAAAGAGCCAGCATTGTTTTTTGATAATTAAACCACATTCATCTAACCTGATGCAGTTCTATATTTGGATTACAGCTTGACAACTTGGTGGATGTGATATAACCAGCCTCAAGTAAGGTCTTTGATGACTCAGGCCCATGCAGTGGACTGATAGATTAGACACAACACTTAGCGGCTAATAAGATGGATGGAAGAGTAGCCAAGTACTAGGATGAAACAAGAAAATGATGTTGGGGGACCTGTCAAAGTACAATTTGGTGTTAAGAAGAAGCTTGTAAAGGTTGGTCCTGGGTCTTGTACTGTTTGTTGTTTTCAAGTCTTACATTATGAGAAGCACTGAAAACTCACCCGTTTTCTGATGATGCAGGACTGTGAGAGAGAGGAGGTAAGCCTACTGAGAGATTTGAGGAGAAAAAAATAACAACTGGGCAATGCAACTTGAAGACTACAGAGTAGCGCAGCGATTTCAGTATGCTACTGACCTCAGAAATGAACCACCAGACACAAAACTGAAATAGCTGTGGCTAAGGCCAAGAAGTAGTTAATGTATTCCCGGGGGAAGTGATTTGAATTAGAGTGGTTATGCTTTTTTTCACTTCTCAGGCAATAATAGATATAGTATTATACAGATTTCTGCTGCGCTTACAGACAGAATGAAATCATGCTAACTTAGAAGGTTCATTGGAAAATTGTAAGAGTAACTAGGCATCAAGAAGGGTAGGGATATGTGATAATGCTGTAGGAATTAAACCTTTTCACATCTAGAGAAGGGTATCATTGAGCTGGTTGAATTATGCAATCATTGCACTGAAAAAAGCTGGCATAGTTGATCAAAAATCAGCTAATCAAACATTGCCAAATTTGTTTCAGTGTGAGAATGTGAACACTGGGGATCAAAGAGTTTTCACTTTTTGCACTGTAGATCAATGTCTACGTTGGTATGTATAATTAGCAGGGAGTGGGGGTTGCAGAGGGGCTTGCTCCCCTGCAAAAAGACCTTTTTATAATTTTATTTATTTTTATTTTATTTATTTTACATTTGTTAACCGGGCTAGTCCAACTGGATACATGTCCATTTTCAGTGGAGGCCCGAGGAGAAAAGCTCCGCTATCTACTACATGGTAACAAAACAGTAAATACAAAAATACACAATGGATATAAATCACAATAAGCAAGGCAACAAAACAACAATTTCAGGAAGTTACAAAAAAAGGGGGATAGAGAGACAAGGAAGTTATTTAAGTACAGATATGGGAAAAAAGGTGAGAGAAGAATTAAGTTGTTTAAAAAAGTTAACAAAAGTGTTAATAGAGAAGTTTGGTATATAGTTGAGATAGTCATATCTCAAGTTGAAAGGAAGAAATAAATTGAAGAAATAGATTTGGGAGAAAGTATAAGGGATATAGGAGGAGAATAGGAGGTTGAAGAGGAGCTAGATCAACTAGGATTGATGCAAGAGCAAAGCCAGTGTTTAGTAAGAGCAAAGCCAGTGTTTAGTAAGTTAGAGTCTCAGTTTGGTCTTAAATAGTGTAATGGAAGTCTGGGCTATAAGGTCAGGAGGAAGATGATTCCAGATTTTACCGACTGAGTTGGAAAATATGGAGTCACCTGCTGTATTCTTTGAAAGAGAAGTTTGAATCAGTATTTTATTAGAAGAGCGTAGGGCTTTTAAGTTGTTGTAGGGTTTTATAAGGGTGGAGAGCATGGGTATATTATCAGGGTGGTAAAGGGCTTTGAGGGGAATTGTAAGCTGATAGTACTGAATTTGGTGGGGTAATTCCAGCCATCCTAGGTTAGAGAGGTTCAGACAGTAATGTGTTTTATATGGAGAGGCAGTGGCAAACCTGGCAATGTTGTTGTAGGCTGTTGTAAGCTTATTAATGTTATGCTTAGATAAATTAGTATAAATGGGGGAAGCATATAGTAAAGTAGAGATAAGATGTGTTCTTGCTATGGTAGTTCTTGCTTCAGGTGTTAGGAAAGTTCTGATTCTATAGAGAGAACCTAACTTTCTATTAGTTGCTTTTATGATGGAGTTGATGTGAAAATCAAATTTTAGTAGGCTGTCAATAGTAATACCCAATAGTTTGGTTGTTTGGTCAGGAGAGATAAGGGTGCCATTGTTAGAAGTAATTGTGAAATTAATAGAGGGAGACAGGTGTGTGGGTAAGAAGAGGAGAAGTTTAGTTTTTTTAGGGTTTAAGAGAAGACAGTGGTTGGAGAACCATTGCTCAATAGTAGTGAATGTCTTTTGGGTAAGGTAGTGAAGGTCAGCTTGGTTTGTGGCAGAGCAAATGATGGTGGTGTCATCAGCATACTGAATACAAGTAGTTAGGGGGGTGGCAAGATGCAAGTCATTAATAAAGATGGAAAATAAAAGAGGACCTAAGATGGAGCCCTGAGGGACACCTAAAGAGGTGGGGAGAAGTTCAGAAAGATTGTTGTTCCATAAAACAGCTTGTTTCCGGTTTTGAAGATAGGAAGTGAACCAGCTTAAGGCAAGATTATCGAGAGAGAGCGATTTTAAGCGATGTAGGAGTTGGTGATTCACCATATCAAAGGCTTTAGACAGGTCTACAAAGAATGCTGATGTAAGAAGATTGCTATTCCGGTTAATATTAATGGAGTCAATAAAGGATAATAAGGCTGTGGTGGTGCTATGGTAAGGACGAAAGCCATGTTGGCAGTTAGCGAGGAGATTATTAGATAGGAGGTGATTTAGTAACTGTTTGTGGATGCATTTCTCCATTATTTTTGCAATAGGAGATAGCAGTGCTATAGGGCGGTAGTTAGAGTACTCGAATGAATCGCCCCCTTTGAAGAGGGGGATGATGTGTGAGATTTTCCAGAGTGAAGGTATAGTACTTTCTTTTATGGTTCTGTTTATTAGTATAGAGATAGGGTAGGCAATAGCTTTGGCACCTAGCTGGAGATATTCTGCTGGCAGTTTGTCGGCTGAGGGGGTAGAAGCTTTAAGTTTCTGAAGTAAATTAAGAATATAGGAGGTAGGTATGGGTTTAAGTTGCATAAGTGGAGGAGTGAAGCTTGGGCTACCTAATAAAGAGGGGTCAGGGCTTTGTTGGTTGGCCAGTTTAAGTATTGTAGATGTAAAGAAATTTTCGAGACTATTTTACATATCGACCAGTTTTTGTCAGTCTTGTTTGGTTATTGTAGGAATGTACGACTTAGTGTCATAGACTCCTCTAGAAAAAAGAGGAAGAGTAGGAATGAACAAATGAACAGGCAATGTAACAGAATAAATTTAAAGAGGAAAGACAAAACTGGGTGACGGGAATGTGACTGTAAGAGTGTAGCTATTTAGGTGTACTTGTGATAGGTTCTGAACTAGGAATAAAACTATGGCCACCGGGTCGTTATATGGTGCTAGCTACAAAAGAATATAAAAGACCAGATATACAGTAGTATCTGCCATTGTCAATATATAATGTAATGTAAAACATAAAGGAAAATTTCATGTTTGTCAATTCCTTTGAAAAAAGTTGAGTTAAGTTATTGCAATGTTTAATATTTTTTATGCTGCGTAATGTTTGTTGAGAAACAAACATCAGAATTCTCTCAGTCGCAAAACTTTTGAAGACCACAGCATTTTTTTGCACATTTCAGTTTATAGCCTACTGTTAATGTAAATGGATTTTATATGAAAAAGTTATTGCTTGTTTTTTTTTTTCTTGAAACACATTAATGCATATGCATTCCTGTCACAGCTGAAGTTTCATTCTATATATATTCACTTTATGATTACTTGACTGGGTATAAGGGCCAAGAACATTTAGTCTGGTCTTACAGCAAAAAATTATTTCTCACCATCTCTTTTTGTACAGCCCAGGTATTATTATCCCATTCATTAACTATCATTTACAGCACTTCTCTGTGTCAGTACAGGCCATGCCAGACACATTCCAGGCCATCTTTGTTCTACAGGAGGATCGTACACAATGACTTGGCCATAGCTCTCAACCTTCCATCTCTAAATGAGGAACATTTTTTCTTATAATGTGGAACAAATGGAAAAATTGTGGAACACATACTAACAGCTTGCAAACAGCTTCACCTAGAAAACTTATAGAATAGTTAAAATGTGCTATTTTTACTTGTAAAAAATTATTTTGATAAATTAATATGACTCATTTCTCTTTATCACGGATATCAGTTAAAAAATTCTTGCACTGAATTTGTAACAGTATGGAATTTTGAGGAACATGAACTTTTTAAGACCCCAGATGAGGTACATTCCTCGTAATGAGGTGCACTTGAGAGGTATTATGACTTCACTGTAATCTACAGTATATACACTCCCCTGATTGCCTGACAGTGGCATTTGTAGTTTATGCTCTTTCATTTTGTTCTTTTTATATTTAATTTTGATTCTGTTTTCTATATGTACAAGAAAACAAATTCAAGAAAACATAATGACTTGATGACATTAAACAAAGAGCATTATGACTCCCTACTTCCGTGTCCGCTGGTACTGTTTTTGCTCACTCTGTTTTAATCTCTTGCATAGGCAATCCACTGTATAACATGCAGATCAAAACATTACACGTACTTCAGACACAAAAAACACTTTGCTTTCATTTTTGTTTAAAGGACTTCATCTGTACACATTCTGAGGCATAATTCATGCCTGTTTTTAAAACGATATAGGATACATTACAACGTGTTTTTCTTGTGCTGCACCAGGGAGTTTATAATTGCTGTACTGTTTTTATTTCTAGAGGGCTGTCCATCCTGGGGTGGTTTTTCAAGTCAGAATGCAGAACTTCAAACCTTTCAGTGTGGATTACTTTCCTAAACTTGCTAGCAGGCTGTCCCTTACCAGCCGAATGTAACATCCACATTATGTTCTGGAGCTAAATATGCTAGCTGTCTTCACCGGCCATTTTCAAACTTAAGTCTAGAATCAAAGTTTTATGCTCCTTTGCATGAGGAGACTGCAGATGGTTGGTTTTCGTAACAGTTTTCTTGCTTCTTCTTGTTCTTAAGGGTGAATCTTGATCCCACCTTAAAACTCCGCAGACATCATGAGTAAATATCAGATGACCATCTTTCTTGCTGACTGTTTCCAGAAGAAATCACCTTATCACTGATTAGTATGCGTCATCTCATGTCTGGATTCTCAGCTCAGCATATTAGATGTTGTACTGCTTATATAGTCCGGTGACATTATTATTTTACTGATTGTATTTTGGAGGTATTGTTTTCTGTACATAGCTACAGATTTTGTCTTAATCTTTGTAGGCACTGTCAGGTTGTATTTGGTTTATTCATCTTAACACTCTGTATGCTGATTTGTTTATTTTTTTATTAGGAAACCTTGCACTGTTACCAGATAGTCATGCTTTGTATTTTCCTTCTGTCTGTGGCCTGGATCATAACCAGAAAGGTTATACATTGGATCTGTTCACTTAACTGCTTAATATTTTATTCACTCATTCTTTTTCTGATAAATACTTTATCCTTTTCAGGGTCACAGGGAAGCTGGAGCATATATCAACAAGCAGTGTGTATAAGCCGAGGACCTATCCTGACTGGGACACCACTCAATTGCAGGATATGTATATCTCTCTCTCACACACATACGCACACGGCAATGAATACGATCACAATTTAACATATGAGCTTGTCAGTTGTCACCGAGTATTACGAAAACCTCTCAGTAGCTGGGCAGCGAAGGGGAAAAGAAAAACAAAACTTTAGTTGAGTCTGCTGTGTGCAATCATAGCTTTATATCTTAAAATGCCACTAAAGTTTATTTATTTACGATATTATCTGACTGCATGTAGTAAAAATAACAAAACAAAAATTGTATAAAATGATGTAAGCTAATACATGTAAGCCTGCTTGCCCTGATAGTATTTGTTTGTGTAGGCCTTCCTTATGCAATTTTATACTCCTTAAGGACAATACAGTTGTATGTTCCCATTTTTATGACATAATTACTGTGCTGTCAGAAATTAAATTATGGTAAGTAAAAGTGAATGTCCTTCTATATCACTGTTGCAGTATTCTTTACTATAGGGATCTCCCACCCAGTGTAGCCTGATGTTCGGCCAGTATAGAAAAGCCTTATGATCTTGTATGTGCCATTCATCACACATATGCTTCCACAGAGAACGCATGGCATAAAACTGATGTATGGATGCAGTTACTCAGACCTTCTTTGCTGGTAGTCTAAATGCCATTATTACTCATTGGTTTGAATGCTTTGTTGCTGTGCCGAATACCTAGCCATCAGATAAGTGCCCAGTTGTTTTTTCTTTTCTTTGTTCTGGTATTTATTTTGCTTACCTAGAGTTCATGTCATCCAAGAAGGGGAAAATGTCAGTGCGGGAAGCAAATTCCCCATAAGAATCATCACAAACACTGTCTCTTTTGTTGGACCCTTTTCATGACTATACCTGTTGTAGTATCTGTAAGGCATTTGTGTATAAGACATTTAGAAGTTGTTTGTCTTCCCTAGCCATTTATCATGAAAGCCTAAAAGCTTAAACAGTTAGTCTAAGGTAACATGGAGGAATCCATTAACCCTGAGATACTCCTGCAAGATAAGCAGAAGACCAAGAAGTCTCAGACAGATACTTTAGCTGTCCAGCCTCTACTGGACATTCCTGTTGAAGTGGGTAGTAGCTCTATAGGCCATTCAGCATCTACATTGGATCGTCTGCCTCAACCCCGTTGGAGACTGGCATTGATCTGTCTTTTTGCATGTCCTCTGAGGCTTTGCATACACCTGCTGTGGTTGTCGAGAGGGAATCCTAGTTGATTATCTCGGAGGGTCCTAGAGAGATACCTCAGATATTGGTCTCGAAGGATATTCCGCATACTCATTTTGAATCTCACCAAAGGTTGGAATCTGTTGTATTTGTAAGGCTTGATCTCCCTTCCAAGAAATGAAGAAAGACGGAGCATGTTCTGTCCATCATAAGTATACTGAAAGGGAATAGCAAGAGTTTACTCAGACCTTGTTTTCTAATTTGATGGCCCCGAAGCCTCCTGAAGGGGTTTTGGTGCCTGCTTCTCCTTGGACCACTATACCTTCTAAATGGTCTAGGAAAGTGGATTCCTCGGACGAGGATTCAGAATCTGATGAGGAGACCTTATACTATTCTTCTCAGATGCCTTCACCTTTGGCTTATGGTTCTGATGAGGAGGAGTCTATTAGTGTTGAGTCTCCTTTTGAGGAACTGTCCTTTGGGTACACAATTTCTAGGATGATGGAATACTTTAAGTGCAATTCTTCTCAAGTGTCTGACATTCAGAGGAAATATTCCTCCTGTGTTGGCTGCCTTGTTAGATACTTTCATTACTGCTTCCAAGTCTCCTGATTCTCAGCCTCCTGCTCGTAAGAAACCTGATAAGTTCTATAAGGTCCCTGAGGATTGTCAGTATTTTTTAAGCATCCTTCTGCTGATCCTGCGGTAGTCTCAGTCTCTTCTCCCAAACCTTCCAAGCTCTTGCCCTCTTCCAAACTTTTGCCTTCTGATAAGGATATTAAGGCAAAGGCAAGGATTGATAAAAAGGTCAGTATTGTTTCTACTTTGGCCTTTAGGGCTATTATTACCAGATCCACATGACCAGATATGCTGTGGCCTTGATTGTTAAGGCCTGTCAGGTTACTTCTGACCTCCCTGACTCTGAAGGCAAATCTTCTGCCTTATCTGTTTTAGGTTCTACTTCTCAAGTGGCTCACCACTCTTATCAAGTATAGCTATGATGCTGATGATGCCACTTCCAGGACTACGGCTTTTGGGTGCATCATGAGGAGTTATTCTTGGCTTTGTCTCCAGCCTGAGGACATTAAGTCCAAGTTGCTGGATGCTCCTTTGGATAATAAACATGTTTTTGGGACAGCTGCTTTTGACATAAGTCTCTTCAAGAGAAGGGCAAAGCTTTGCAGGACCTTAAACTTATTTTTGTCTTTCCTATCCCTAAGTTCCAGAGGAGTTAACCTTCTAGATCTACTTTTCTCTGCAGGCAACCCCACCAGGCCTCCAAAGGCAGGAAGGGTGGTAGCCGAGCCTCCTCTGCTGAGGCTTCTCAGATTTCTGTGTTCTGGAAGCCTCCTTTCCCTGATAAGCCTGCTTCTGTTTGATAATCTGCCCCCCTTCTCTTTCACCACATTCCTTTGTCCCTTCGGCTTCCAAATTGGCTTCTCATCACTTCAAACTCTTCATCCGTCAGGGTTACTTCATGGTATGGAAGTCTCTTCCCTTCTTTTTCAGGGATTCCTCAACCTCCACTAGAGCAACTTCAGCATCCCTGGTGAACCAAGGAACTATTCAACCTGTTCTCCCTTCCCAAGTAGTTTTTACTCCAGAATGTCATAGTTTCCTTGAAAGGAGGGCACTTGGAGACCTATTCTGGATCTCTCTCTGCTCAATGCCTTTCTCAAGGTTCCCCTCTTTCTGGATGCTTACTCTTCAAACCCTGTTTCTTCTTTTACTACCCCAGGCTTTTCTGGTGTCCTTGGATCTGAAGGATGCTTACTTTCATATTCCTATCCATCCTCTTTTTAGGATGTTTTTACATTTCTGTTTCTTTGTTTTTTTTTCAGTTCTCTGCTTTGCCCTTTGGCCTCTCTACTGCTCCAGTTGTATTCACAAAATGCCTAGCTCCTGTGATTGCTTTCTGCAGGCTCCAGGACATTCAGATTTTTCCTTGTCTAGAAGACCTGTTGCTTCAGGCACCTTCTTCCAGTTGCCTGTTACAGGATCTGGAGTTCACCATCTTTCTTCTTCAAAATCTGAGGTTCACTATCAACTTCTAAAAGTCTGTCCTAACTCCCTCTCAGGATCATGTATATCTGGGATGCAGGATTCAGACAGTGCCATTGGTGGTCTCTCTTCCACCTCCAAAAGTTTTGTCATTGACAGCCTTCTTTCAGTCTCTTCTTCTTCTGATTGCCATTCCAACCAGAGAGTTCCTTTGTGCCCTGGGATTCATGGCCTCTTCTAGTCCCTCTAGCCAGACTGCATATGCAAAAGCTTGAGTGGTACCTCAGGTCAGATTGACTGCAGCATTGCCACCCTTTGGATTTCAGTGTACTTCTTCCTTGCCTAACGAAGGAATTTGAGTGGTGGATTCAACAGTTTACTCTCAACCCAGGCCAGCCCTTTTAGCCTCCAGTCCCTTCTCAAGAACTGTTCACTGATGCCTCAGACATGGGGAGGGGGGCTTCTTGTGGTCACTTGAAAGTTTAGGATCTGTGGTCTCCTATTAGACGTCAGACCATATCAACATGCAGGAGATGAGAGGTCTGATTCTGGCTCCTCATACTTTTCATCCCGTATTCTCATAGCTTCATAGGTAGGTACTAGGCTATCTGCCCGAAGGCATTTATAAACCTAGTCAGAATGTGTTGGCTTTCGCCGCCCCTTTAGATTAGTTCCCTGTGCCTCTGTCCAGCAGAGCCATTGAAGTGATTCCTGGGGTAAACTTTCTGTTTCCCATCCACTCGTCAAGGTTTCTCTTAAAAAGGGTTAGCGAGGAGCTCTGCCTAATGTAGATTGGAATCTTGTTCCAGAGCATGGGAAGTCTCTGGGACAGGAATCTATCCAGCATGTCCTATTTATTGTTGTGGTGAGGTTTAGATCCCTGGAGCATGTGGCTTGAGGGGATATGGTTTTCTTTAGGTGTAGCATGTCCATCAATTCTGGGTTGGACATGGCCTTGCATGTCAGGCAGAGATCACCTCTGAGTAGGCGGTATGCAACCGAGTACAGCTGGAGTTTCTTCAGTTGAGCTGCAGGCCCATTGAAGGTGTAAACAGACAACACTACAGTGATGCGGTATTCAACAAGTAGGGAGTCACAAAATCTTCCCTCCTTTGCAGGATGGCTATTCAGGCTTGGGAGGTGGCTCTCCGTTATCAGTTAGCTCTTCAAACAATATACATTCCTTCAAAGTAGAGTCCAGTGACAGACTCTCTGAGCAAGTCCAAAACATAGGTTCATGAATGGATGCTTCACAGAAATGTATTTCTGGACATTGTCCATAGTGAGGTATTCCTCAGGTAGATCACTGTGCCTCCTGTCTGAACAGGCAGCTCCCCCTCTTCTGCTTCAGAGTGCCGTGTCATCTAGCATGGAAGATAGATGCCCATTCTTTTCCTTGGAAGGGTATGTTTATTCTTTCCCTCCTGTTCCTGTACCTCCAAGAGTCCTGAAGAAGATTCAGCTGGGACTCCCCAAAAATCTTTCTACTGACTCCTGTTTGGCCAAGACAGAATTGGTTCCCCCTCTTAATACACTTGGCCAGGGAAAATTACCAACAAGTTACCTCACCATTTGGATCACTTCACACAGGACAAGGAGTCTCTCATCTATCCTCACTTGTCCACTGTTCAACTGACACTGTTGCTGATCAGGTTTTGATCCCTTTCATACACCTCTTTTCTGAGGACATGCTCAGGGATTTACAGGAGAAAAGGAAACCCTCAACCAGAAAATTTTATATGTCCAGATTAAAAAGATTTTCTGTCTGGTGCCATGCTCAGAACCAAGACCCGCCTTCAGTAGGGGACCCTTTTATTTTCACTTATTTGTGTGACTTGCAGTGGTCTGAATTGGCCTATTCTGTGAAGGCCCATTTGTCAACCATTTGTGCCTGTCTGGCCCTGGAATCCTCATTTGGCTTCTCCTTTTGAGGTCAAACAGTTTATTAAAGGTGTCCTGCATGTTAGGTCTCCAAGAAAACCTATTCCTCCTCCTTGGGGGCCTTAATTTTGGTTTGGAAAAATTGACTCAGGCTCCTTTTGAGCCTGCATATTCTGCTTCTTTGCAGCATTGTACCTGAAACACTGTTTTGTTGCCAGCTGTCACGTCTGCTTGGAGGGTTTCTGAGCTCCAAGTCCTTATGGCCATTCATCCTTTTTTGTTTTTTCACAGGGACAGAGTGTCCCTTCATACTAATCCTTCTTTTATGGCCAAGGTAGTAAATGAGTTGTCCTTGAATCAGTCAGTACATCTCCCTTCCTTTTTCCCTTCTTCTCAGTCTCCTAGTTAGAGGGTCTTGCATACGTTGGATTTGCACATACAGCTCAGGTACTGTTTGAATGAAACTAAAACCATTCATTAATCAGATCAGATTTTTGTTTCTTTTCATCACAGGATATTGGCTTTGGCTGTTTCTAAGCAAATCATCCCCTCCTGGATATCTAAGGCCATTTCTTTTTCGTATTCTTTTTATGGCAAGTCTTTGTGTACTTCAGAGCTTATTCCACTAGGGCTGTTGCCTCCTCTGGGGCCTTCTTCAAGGGTTTGGACACCAATTCCATCCTTGAAGCTGCTACTTGGTCTTCAGTGCATACCTTTACTAAGCATTATAAGTTGGATATGGTTTCTAAGGCCAGAGCAGGTTTTGCTACAACCATTTTGTATGGGTTTGTTGAGGGCTGTTCTCCGCCTTCCATCTCCCGTTTTGTTTCTTCAGCTTTTTTGTACTCTTCCTGTAGTAATGAATACTGCAACAGTGATATAGAAGGACATAGTGTAGTTGTGTAAAATTTTACCATAACAGTAGGTTTCCTTCTCTTCACTGTTGCAGTATTTGCTCCCTCCCTCCAGCCCCCCTCCTGGTTGTTCTAATTTTTGTTTTGGATTCCCTTCTGGATGAGGGTGTCACCTTTTTCATCTGCATTTTCTCCTTCTGGGTATGCATGGGCTTCTTTGTCCTATGGAGACTGTTCTCTATTGGAGCCATTCAGTTCTGTGTAACTGCAGCCGTGTGTAACTTTTATGCCCAATGTCCTGTGCAGAGAGCATATGTGTGACGTACAGTGCATACAGGATCATAAGGCTTTGGTATACTGGCCAAATGTCAGGCTGCCCTGGGCGGGAGATCCTTATAATAAAGAATACTACAACAGTGAAGAAAAGGACATCTACTGTCATGGTAAGATTTTATATAACTGTACTTTCTTTATATGAACACATTTCTCACATTGTTAAATGAGGAAGTTTTTTAGATGGGTTTTACAGGTTCATTCTCTGTTCGATGATTTTCTCAGTCTTGAACTGTTTTCAGTAAAGGGTGCCAGCTACAGCAGACCTGTCTATTTTTGCTTATTTTTGTTGGGGGATGCATACTTCAGAATTACTACAATGAGTACTTTTACTCACCTAAAATCTGTAACCTCTGTACTGGAAAATTTATGTCTAACAATAAAAAAGTAATTGAGAGGATTTTCAAATTTATTGACTTTTCACTGCAATTGTCCCACCCCAATATGTGTTCACTCCCCATGTTAGAAAACTCCTGTCAAAACTGCTACTGCCTCATTATATGCAGCACTGATAGCACCTATGCATTTCTTACCAAGAATAAAGAAAAAAGTTCAGAAAAGTAATCCATACTGTAATCCATCGAGATTCCACACCTTTCCCTTACTTTCACAGCAAGGAATGCATTGTTGGCCAGTCAATCTCTGGCAGGAGTCCTAGTTACAGTGATCAATTCAAAAGTGAGTTTCTTACTTTAAGCATCTGCCTTAGACATTTACCCTTTAATTAGCATTTGTGGATTTAAAATTAACTGTACACTGTTTCTGCAGTGGACAAGGAAATTTGTGTTGTCATTTATCACATAAGGATGAAGCTACCAGGTAACAGGAAAAGAGGAAGGCCTAAGATAAGGTTTATGGATGTGGTGAGAGAGGACATGCAGGTGGTTGGTGTGACAGAGCAAGATGCAGAGGACGGGAAGAAATGGAAACAGGTAATCTGCTGTGGCAACCCCTAACGGGAATAGCCGAAAGAAGATGATGAATAAACACAGTCAGTCTTTCAAAATAGATGATATGCAAACCACCATAAAACCACAACACCATTTAATATCTTATTATTTAAATTTTCTTCATATTCCACTTGATCACAATTTTATGATACACAATGTATCTAGTCACAAAGTGGTTATTTAGAGGAAGAGGCATACTGTTTGTTTGGGGGGGGGGATTATTCATAGGGAAAGGCAAGTTGTACATATTTTATTTACTGATAGTGTGATTCACTTTGTGAAAGTCAAAGGAAGCGTACCTTTTTATAAAAAAAATCTATATTTTACATTCAAATAGTCTCTCTACATTTTCTCATTCAAAAGATATATACCCTACTAGAAGGATTATTCTGAAGTGGGGGCAGTCTATGTGTGAAAGAAGATGAAATATTTCCTAGATGAAAAATATGGAGATAAATATACATATTTTATTTTCTGTCAGCTTCTGTCATTTGTTTACATTCAAAAGAGAGAGTACCCTGTCAGAATGGGATTATTCTTGGGGTACATTCTGTCTGTGAAAGGAGCTGATGTACTACCCCGAAAAATGAACTGTATGTTAAATATTCGGAGAGTTTGTCTCTTTTTTTTCCACAGTTATTGATTATCTCAAAAAGAACAATCTATGTAATAAAAATTTGTAAAAAAAATGTTTTGTCATGAGCATCTTAAACGAATCTACTTGAACTTTTCTCTCCAGGCTTCTGCTAAAAATGTGCTTTGCCCAAATGGATTTTCCTGCTCACAAAAGACATATAAGTAAGTGAATAAACAAATAAATAAGTCAATTTTGTTTACTCACTGTGCAAGCCTCAGGCATAGAGTCCTGTGTTATACATCACTGGTTAGCTGTGTTCATTTGCTACTCTGTTGTCTTTTTTTCCTTGACACCCCCCCTTTCTCTCTTCGTTCTTGTAGTCCAGCAGTTCTACCCATCCTTATTTGCCCCCCAGTACATGCCACCTTCAATTGCTTTATGGTCCTTCTGGTGACATCAATGCATATTTGCATCCTTCTCCTTTTCTGCCATTTGATAGGTATTATGTTTTTTAGTTCAGAGGTATGCATCATAATCACACTTCTGCCTCTTTCTTGCTATCCTTCTTCCCCTTTACTCATCAAGTACATACATTTCAGAAGTTTTTCTAATCTTTTTGGAATATCTCATTCCATATTTTCTGAGTGCTCTTCCATACCTCTTGGGTCCATTTACAGCTTTAGAACATGTGCAACATCCCTGCCTTCCCAAATATATACCTCCATTACCTGGTCTCAGCTTTTGTTCTCTCTGCTGCTGATCTCCTTGGAGTAAGGTACCATCTGTATATCTGCCTGACTGTCCGATCTCTAATTTTGTGCATCTCTTGCATCTCTGATGCTGTTTTATTAATTTTCTTCCAGACTTCCTCCCACATTTGGCAGCTTTCCTCCTTCTGCACATTTTTTGCTTTCCTCAAGGTGTCTTTTTTCCTAAATCTTCACATATCATTCTACTTGTACTCTTACCTTTTTTTTCATTTTTCCCATAGTGCCCTTCTCCATTTCTCCTACTTTTCTTTCTTTCTTTCTTTCCTGCCCTTAGTTCCTCTATCCATTTTTCTCTTAGTCTCATATAGCTCTATCACCATTCCACTCAGGTAAACCAAATTCTTTTCTGAGTTTCTCCAATGTCTTACATACTATATGTCTCTCTCTCTACCTGCCTTCTTCATTTTTCTCCTGATATTCCACACCTCTTCCATGTTTCCTACTGCTTCTGTCTTGTGATGTTTCCCCTACCCCCTTCCTCCTCTAACTTTTCTGCAGTTTTCTTCCCTAGTCATGTTCCTCTGTTCCTTCATTGCTTCCTCATTCTGTTGCTTGAATCATTCCTGCCCCCATCCTGTCTCTCCTCTTCCCACTATTTTTTGCGTCACCTAAATTTGCTCTCCATATTGTTTTATTTTTCATTGTAAGTGCATTGGTGGGTAAGTGCATCACTCTCCATCCTAATAATCTTTTTCTTAATCTCAGTTTGTTCTTTGTTACCTTCTTCCCCTTTCCCTTTTATAGACAATCTCCTACTGCCTTCTGAAGTTGTCTCACCCTTTGAGTCAATGGGGTAGGTCTCTTACCACATGCTTTATCATTGGCAATGCCATCATTCTTATTGTTTTATTTTCCCTAGTTATAGGTATGCACCCCCCATTTTATTTCACCTCTTTAACATTCTTTATTCTTTGCATGTTTCCCTATAGAGTAACCCAGTGTGTTTCCTACATTCGGACAAAAATGTCTGGGATAGTTAGCCTCCTGTATTGTCCTTATCCATTACATCCCTTTTCCTGTTACTGTAATTACCACAATTGCCATTTTTTGTTACACCTCTGGCCAGATGCCCTTTCATATTGTTAAAGACTTGCAGTATTGCTTTAGTGCTTCCTTTATATCGTATGATAGTAGCATGAAGTTTTCAGCATACATAATGATCTTTGAGTTGTTCCCTCCTCTCTTGCTCAATTTTTTCATTTTTTTCTTATCTCCAGAGGTAGTACTTTTATAACCATCATGAATACCCATAGGAAAAATTGACACATGTTCTTCTACCCACATCATCCAGCTTATAAATTCCCTCATTTACCATGACCTCTTTTCTGGATTCCTATACATAGCTTTGATTCCCTGTATGAAGTCTCTTCTAATGTGTTGCCTTTCCAATACTTTCAACTGAAATTCTCATCTCATTATTCAGAAGGCCTTTTGGAGGTCAAACAGGATTATTCCGGCCTTCCCTTCTCCTTTCATCTCCTTCATTGCAGTGAAGTCCATTATCACCCCCTTCATTTTTCTTCTGTGCTATGGCTCATTCACAAAACCATTTTGTCCTTCCTGGACTATTTTTGGGAATACCACAACTGTCCTGCTTGCTAACATCTTTGCAGGTAATTTAATGCGACTATTTCTTAGAGATATCAGTCTATACTCACTTGAATCTGTTCTGCCTTCTCCATTCTTTGAGAGTTACCACCACCCTTGCAGTCTTGATTGTGTCTGAGATCTTTCATGTGTGTTGTGTCCTCCTATGTTTCTAATTTACTTGTTTAGCAGACTACTACTCTTCCCTATTTGTAGAACTTATTTGAGAAGCCATCAGACCTTCTTCACTTTCCTTTTTTCCTGTTTTCTAGTAATCAGACTTCTAGCTGCTTAACTGCTTTCTCCCCCTTATTTCTCCAATTCCAGCCATCCATTTTCATTATTTTCACACTCTCATTGGGGCCTTCCATTTGTCCGTCCACTGTATTCCAATTTTTTTTTTTTTGTTTAATTTTTCTTTACTGATTATTTTACCATCTTTCTTCGCTTCTTCTCTTCTTGTTCTCTCTATTTATAAATTTCCCATTTCTACCATATGCCCTCTCCTTCCTCCCTTGCATCTTTATCCACAGCATCCCTGCTGCATGGTCTGATATAGGTGTCTCCTTGATCTCAATTTCTTCCACCCCTTCCAACCTCTTTTCTCTTCCACTCGCCTGTAGTAGGCAATCTCTTGTGAAGATGTACTCTTGTTAATGTGGGTACCTTTCTTTGCAGATTGGTTTCTGCCCTTCTATCCTCATATTTTCTTTCATATCCTTCCTCATCCTTCAACTGTACTCTTTTCTTCCAAGTAGTTTTCCTTGCCTGTGGTATAGAATCTACCACAGACTGCACTTTGGGTGAGATTCTTAGTCCTCTGAGTGGATGACCACATCTTCCAGGTATGCAGGAATATATTAAAGTGAGGCTTTAATATTTTACCCATTAATCTCTGTAAGGTGACCAGGGCTCCGTATAAGCCAAATGGTAGCACTGTGTACTGAAACAGACTTTCAGTAGTTCTAAAGACTGTATTTTCATTAGAAGAGGGAGAAAGCAGTGTCTGACAATACCTCCAGTTTTAAACCTACAAAGAATCTTTGGGAGTTATGGCTTATATTTGAATATATGAAAATGATGGTAGAGCATAGTTGTAAAGAGGAGATTATCCTTTGTCACTATGTGACTTTTAACTATATACTGTTAGTTATTTCCTAAACTGTGAGTACTCTGGAAGGTACTGTAATTTGAGCTTGGCATTGATTTCAGTTGACTGGAAGAATTTTACCCAAGGGCTTTTCATCTGTGGCAGCCTAAAGGGGGGTGAACTAGAGTAAGAGTGTTAGACTGGTTTCTGCAAGAGTAGGGGGTGATTATGTTTGGAGTTTATGCTTAGGGATAAGTATTTATTTTTAGAGTAAGGGTGGATAGAAAGAGTACAGAATGAGGTGTGACTACAGCCCAGTTTGTTCTTTGCAGGGTTGACACAGTGATGTTCACGTCGGGTGAAATATAAACTAATCTATATATGACATTAGTTGCTGTTTGTATTTTGGAAGTGTTATATGCAGAGTGTAGGGTAAGAATTATTGGTGCATGTTATAGAGTTTTTCTAGCTTCTTCAGTGAGGCGGTTTGAAAACATTTCTGTTGGGTAGTAATTTTTGCAACCAATTTGTCGGTGTGGTTTGTCAAAGACGGTGTTTTCTAAAGTATTAGGCCAGGGTGCTTATTCTTACACAAACTGCAGCAAGTTCTTAGAGAAATGGGGTACCAGGCCACATTATTTGTCTCCTGATTGATGTGTAAGCAGGACAAGAAACAAAAGAACTGAATGCAGAAAAAAACATCTAGTTCATGATTTAAAAAGCAGTTTGCCAAGGCTACATAAGGTCACCCTATGTATCCAGTTCATATGCCAACTATGTCATCAAAATGCTGGGTTAGATGAATCAGATGCAGGAATCAAATTGGTGAGAAAAATATTACCCACCTTACTAACATGCACTGATATCCATTACTAGACTTTAAAATGGCTCCAACGTTACCCATAGCAATACATTGAAATTACACCTCTGTTTCAGGCAGGGGGATCAGTAAACTCTTAAATCCAGGATAGTACACAGTTTTTTAACATTCTGGACACGATGCTTGGACATTTTTTCCCACTTTCATTATGACTGGCCAGTAAAATCTGGCTAGTACTCCTTCCTTAGTTTTGTTTGTCATCAAGTGTCCTCCTAGCATATGACTATGAGCTAGCTTCATTATTAATGTCCTGTAGAATTTCCTATCCTAACTTTCCTTACACCATGTAAGAGGTCATATTTTAACTCAAAATAAGAGTACAAAATAATGGAAACATCTTGTTCACTACTTCCCAGTAATACTTGGTTATATTCTCTCTAAAAGTATTATCTTCCCAAGTGATTTTTAAAAAGCGTATGTGACTTTAACTGTAAGTTCAATAACGCAGTGTTATCTTCTTTACCGGTTTGTCTTAATGTGGAAGATAGAGCTTTGTGTACCAAAAGCACTGGCATTACAACTTCTATGTCTTCTGTCCATTTTTTTTTAGAAAATGTATATTGATTTAAAATATTTACAATATATACACAGAATAGAAGAAATTCAATATAACATAGAGTTATACAATCTTAGGAGTACATTGAATCATCAAGTTAATCTTATACACTTAATACATTGAGTCTTGGTATTTCAAAAGCAACATTTCAAGGCCATCTCAACAACTAAAAGTCATAGTATGATTTACAGATCTTATTCTAATCACTTCCTTTTCAGTTTTACATAGTATTGCTGTTAAATTTAAAAATTCTTTAAATGCAAGAACTTCAATTTCAAGGAGTTTAATTTCCAGTCTATTGTAATAACTTTTCTAGATACTGCTAAAAGACCCCAAAACATATTTTGTTGTTTAGCTGTTGCAGACAGAGGAAGTGGATCATTCATCAGTATTATAGATGTAGTTAAAGAATAATTATCAGACAGTAACCCCTTAAAAACATAGTTATCTCTTCCAATTATACATTTAATTTTTTACAAACCATAAGCATGTGTCCAGTCAGCTTTTACATCTTTACTGCATCTCAAACAACAAACTGAAGAAGTAATTTTACTAAACTTAGAGATTTTATAAGAAATAACAAACCTTCTATGTATATATATTTCCATGTAAAAGCTTTCCAGTATAAACTTGAATCAGTTAGTCAAACTAAGTAACAGTTTTATTCTTACCATCTACCGTGTCACTGAATCCACTACTACCTAAAAAGTCCAGAATTTTGCATCAAATTTATTATTTATAATTAATTTATATAATTTGGATAAGCTTCCTTTGATTGTCAGTTTACCTTTAATGATAGCATTCATATATTCATATAATGGGGGAATTGTGTTCTGTTACTGATGTTCATCGTGTTACACTGCTGCAGTCATTACACATGGGTTATCCTGCCATCAGGCGGTTCTGCAGTCAGCCTGAGTTCCAAAGTCTTGGTCCGGCGTCCGTTGCTGTCGCCTACTCCCTGACGTCAGTGCGACAGGGGTATATAAGATGCAGCCGACACCATTTTCTTCAGTCTTTCTTGCTGCGTGGTGCCCGAAGCAAAAGCAGTTTGCAAGTGCCGGTCAGCCGACTCCTGAGATTTTTATTTCGAATCCAGAACCGAAGTCTTCTACAAAGCTTAGTACCCCATTGGGGAAACTTTTTCTTGCCTCAGACCGATGTCAGTAAAAGTTAATAACTGTATTTCTTGTGGGAAGCAAATACCTCATAAGGATTTCCACTCCTATTGTGTCCCATGCCTAGGCCCAGACCACGACATCACTGGTTGTCGGTTTTGTGCTAGGTTTAACAAGCGCACTATTAAACGTCGGTTTGATTTTGCCCGACATTATTTTGGCAGAAAATTGAATTACACCATGCCGTCGGAACTTCTGACAACCGGAATACATAAAAAGTGCAAAGACAAGGACAGGCATCTGAGGCCCAGAACTGACGAGGCCTCTTCTAGGCCGGTCGCCGGTTCTCCGGTTTTCAGCGAGGCACCTACGCAGCCCCTGACAACCGCTTCCACAGAACCACAGACCGCCTCCAACTCCCACTTGGAGATGGCTGAGCCTTCAGATGCTCTAGGTTTTCAGACTACCGAAACTAACCCTTCAGAGGGAACCGAAGTAGCTGAGCAATCCACAGCTTCAGAGGGAGTTCTCAGACCTACCCAGTTAACCATTAAACCCTCTGCTAAGTCTAAGCTCCCCTTAAAAACAAAGAAACAGATACAGCATTCTCTGGGACAGGCTTCCATGCCTAAGAAACAGATGCTAAAAATGGCCGAAGACCTAATCACCCTGATCAGGAGGTCCCATCCCCCTCCTGATAAAAGGTCCAGACAGGATGCAGACTATGAATCTTCCGACCAGGTGTCCATTTCTTCAGATTCATCCTCAGACCTAGGATATTCTTTACCCCCTTATGAGGATTCTGATGCTGAGGAATCAATTCCATCAGCCTCTCCGTCTGAGGACTACTCCTTTGGGGAGACCTTACATACCATGAGGGAACATTTCCATTGGAAAGGCCAGGATTACTCAGAATCCAAGAAAAGGCTCAGAGACTTCCTTTTATTACCTCAACACAGACCCCTTGCTATTCCGCCAGTGTTAGATATTGTGGATGATGTGTACACTGAATCAAGCTTAAACCCTGACTCCTTACCTCCAGCCCCAGTTAAACCTGATAGATATTACAGAGTCCCTGACTCTCACAAATTTCTGCATAAAAGCCCTGTTGCTGACCCTGAAACTGTTTCTCAGGGACCCAAAGTGATTAAGGCCTCATCAGCAGAAAACCCAGTTCCCTCTGACAGAGATTCCAGAGCATTAGACAGATGGGGAAAGAAAGTATATAAGTCTGCAACTTTAGCAATGAGAGCCTTAAATTGCCAGTTTCACATACTAAAATATCAGCAATTTTTGATGTCAGTTGAAACAAAAGATGCTTCCAGATTCAGATCCTCCTAATTTTAAAGAAATGCAAGATTTATTGCATGCAGCTGAACAAGTGGGAAAACATACTTTGCAGTGTGGGTTTGATTCCTTAGAGGCCTCCTGTAGAGCAGCAGTTACAGGCTCTGTCATTAGAAGACATGCTTGGTTAAAAGAACATACGTTACCAGATCATGTTAAGGCAAAGTTATTGGCTGCACCTTTGCAGTGGGATGTGTTGTTTGGAGTTAAGGCAGAGGAGGTATTAAAGAAGATGGAGGATAAGGCAAAATCTATGCAAACGATGAAGGATTTCTTACAGGTTCAACCTCCTTGTTTTAACAGAAATTGGCCAACAAAAAATTGGTCCTTCCAGTCACAGACAGACCTCAAAGGGGGAGATACAGACGTCCAATAGGTAGAGGTCAACCACAAGGTCCTTACAGGCCTCGACAGTGGGGTACACCAGGCCAGAAAGAAGGGGAAGACAGGCCCCAACCATATAAAAAGCAGCCTCAATGACTTCCCACTACAGCTGCCAAACAGCTCTCTTGGCAGCCCCCTTAGGAGGAAAACTGGCACTTTTCTATCACAATTGGCATTGCATCACCAAAGACAAATGGGTTCTCAACATTGTATCTCAAGGTTACAGGTTCCACTTTCACACTCTTCCAAGGTTAAAAGGAATACAAAATCTGCCACCAAATCAATGGGCAGAGGCTCAAAAACAAATTACAGCACTCATGGACGTGAGAGCTATTCAAAAGGTGCCAGCACAGGAGCAAGGACAAGGATTTTACTCAAGACTCTTTCTGGTTGCCAGAAAGGACAAAGCCTGGAGACCCATTCTGGATCTTTCTTCTCTAAACACTTACCTGGATGTTCCGAAATTCAAAATGTTGACACTACAGCAGCTTCTTCCCATGCTGGGCAAGAAAGCTTGGCTCGTGACTTTGGAACTCAAGGATGTATAACTGCATGTCCCTATCAGCAAAACTGCAGAAGATACCTCAGATTCATAGCTGGTTCAATACACTATCAATTCTCTGCACTGCCCTTTGGCTTATCTACTGCGCCCAGGGTCTTCACAAAGTGCCTGGCACCAGTAATTGCATTTTGCAGACAAAAAGGAATTCAAATTTATCCGTACCTGGATGACTGCCTGATTCAAGCAGAGAGCAAAAACATTCTTCTAAAGCATCTGGCGTTCGTAAAAAAGTTATTAAGTTGCCTAGGGTACACAGTAAACGAAAATAAATCAAAACTAGTGCCCTCACAAGAGATAATATTCCTGGGTGCCAGCTTGAACACAATGGCCCAGATGGCTTATCTCGCTCCAGATAAGCAAGGACAACTGACTCAATACTTTCAATTGATGGCAACAAAGACCCAACTCCCTGCAAGGAAAATTCTGCAGGCCTTGGGCTACATGGCGTCTTGCATACTACTAATTCCATATGCCAGACTGCATATGAGGAAACTACAATGGTACCTAAAGATTGTATGGTCTCAACACTGTCAAAGTTTGGAAACAGTTATACCACTAATTCCTTGCCTTCAAAAGGAGTTTCGATGGTGGGCTCAAGCTTGTCACCTCAACAAGGGACAGCCTTTTACTCAACCCACAGCTAGGCAAACACTGACAACAGATGCTTCGGATTACCCCTGGGGAGCACACATGGCAGGAAAATGTATTCAGGGCGAGTGGCCCACAGAGCAAAGGCATCTTCACATCAATCAAAAAGAGATGCTAGCTGTACAAAATGCACTTATAGCTTTCAAGGACCTGCTGCATCCAGGACAACTGCTACTAAAGACAGACAACACCACAGTTATGTGGTACATAAACAAGCAAGGGGGCACATACTCATACCCCCTCTGCAGACAAGCCATGACCTTGTGGAACACAGCTCTAGACTTCCAAGTTCATCTGCAAGCACAATTCCTACCAGGAGAGAAAAACACACTGGCAGATGACCTAAGCAGAAACATCATGGATCCCCACGAATGGGAATTGAATCCACAAATATTCAGAATGACAACACAATAATGGTGGAGCCCGGGCATAGATCTGTTTGCATCCCCAATGAACTGCCAGCTCCAGAAATTCTGCACAAGGAGTTATCATCCACAAGCATGGAAAGTGGATACCCTCTCATTCAGCTGGAAAAACCTGCAACTATACGCTTTCCCACCTTTACCTCTCCTTCCAAAGGTACTCATAAAAACCAGGCAAGAAGAGCCAAAGATGATCCTGATTGCACCAGACTGGCCACACCAGCACTGGTACCCAGTCTTAAAGAACTTAGCACAAGAACCACCCTGGATTTTGCCTCAAATCCCACATTTGCTGACACAGCACAACAATCAGATACTTCACAGCCAGCTAAAGACCTTAAACCTAGCTGCATGGAAAATTCCTTAGTCAAGCAAGCAGTGCCTCTCTCCAAAGCTGTTATGGCTGTCCTTCTGGAGGCCAGAAGGCCTAGCACCAGGAAAGCCTACTCGGATAAATGGAAGAGATTCTGTGCCTGGAACCAGGCACACAGCCTTGACCCTCTTGTCCCAAACATTCCTCAGATACTTCAATATTTAACTGAGATGCTGGACAATGGCCTCTCCTTCTCATCCATCAAGATCCACGCTTCTGCCATTTCTGCTCATTACAACACGGATCCACCAATTTTCTCTAATCCTTTGCTCAAACAGTACCTCAGAGGGGCTAAAAACATAAGACCGCCCCGTAGAGCACCTACTCCAACTTGGGACCTCAACTTTGTTTTGGAAAAATTAACTTTACCTCCTTTTGAGCCAGCTAACACAGCAGAATTAAAATATATCTCTTGGAAAACTGCTCTGCTCCTGGCAATAACTTCTGCAAGAAGAGTTTCAGAATTACAGGCACTAATGGCAGTGGAACCTTTCCTAATTTTCCACCAGGACAGGATGTCTTTAAGAACTAACCCTACGTTTATGCCAAAGGTGGTATCAAGTGTGGCTCTAAACCAAACTATTCACTTGCCAACTTTTTATTCAAAACCACAGAACAAAGGGGAGAGACTACTACATTCTTTGGACATTCACAGACAGTTACGCTTCTACTTGGACAAAACCAAAGCTTTCAGAAAATCTGAGCAATTATTGGTAGCATATGCTGTAGGAGCACAGGGAAAAGCCATTTCAAAACAGACTGTTTCAAAATGGATAGGACATTGTATACATTTCTGCTATACTCACCATGGTAAACCTGTACCTAGCAGCATTAGATCTCACTCCACCAGGGCAACAGCCACTTCAACTGCCTACCTCAGAGGAGTACCTACCAAGGATATTTTGGAAGCAGCAACATGGAGTTCTGTGCATACCTTCACCAAGCATTACCATTTGCCTTTATACTCCAAATCCAGAGCTGGCTTCACCACTGCTGTGCTGCAGGGCCTTATAGCCACCCCTAATGCCTTATAGAACCAGCCACCCTACCTCAGCTTTGGGATTCCACCCAAGTGTAATGACTGCAGCAGTGTAACACGATGAACATAGTACAGTTTTGTACCTACCATGAATGTAGATGTTTGAGTGTAAACACTGCTGCAGTCCAGGTTACCCTCCCTCCTTCCCCTCTTACTTGCTGGTACGTACCTAGGTCTTCTACCCTTTACTACCTATGGGGAGTATTTGCTGGGAACTGAGAAATGTTGTTTGCTTTTCTTTTGTATACTTTACTAGCAATTTGAATTGCCTACCTATTTGGGGGCACCTGACATCTGGGGCAAGAAAAACTGAAGAAAATGCCATCGGCTGCATCTTATATACCCCTGTCGCACTGACGTCAGGGAGGAGGTGACAGCAACCGATGCCGGATCAAGACTTTGGAACTCAGGCCGACTGGGGAACTGCCTGACAGCAGGATAACCCAAGTATAATAACTGCAGCAGTATTTACACTCTAACATCTACATTTATGGTAGGTACAAAACTGTACTTTCACTCATATTATCTACAAATTAATTTAATTTCTTACGGATGGATAATATTAAGTAGTTAACAGATTCATCCAATTTATTATCTTTCATAAAATTTTGTGGCAACTAAGATTTTCCTTTTTCAAAGCAATTGGACCATAATAAAAATCTATTTCTTTTTAATAATTTCATTTTTTCATTGCTGTGAGCTTCCTTAACTATAGAAGTGTTTGCAATGGGAAGGCACAAACATTTCCATTTTGAT